>NC_134877.1:9708498-10028498 GCF_041734735.1 Babylonia areolata
GACAAGCCATACAGTTTGGTCAAGAATTCATAATCCCCGAAGACAAAAACGCATGTTTGTTTGCCTCTCCACTGCATGGTCTCAAGTTCTCAGGTTCTTTGGAGTGTCTTTGCATTCAGCAATATTAAAGACGCTAGTATTGAACTTTGAATTGGCATTGACTAGGTTTGCTACTTGGAGCATCAGTTTGAATGACCCACCACCATGATCACCGCCAATCTTAATCCAAATTTCGTCCTCTGGAATGCTGCCATCATGCCATGACAGTCGACCTTGACTGTCATAATCATCCAGCAATTTGGTGACATAATCTGGGACATTCTTGATTCCTGCACAAGGTGTTGGAACCAGCTCCATCTCCTTTGCATCCTTATTCCAGATTTCTAGAGTTCTCATCTGGCCTTCTACTCCTGCATGCTGTGCTTTCAGTTGTGCTGCTTTTTCTTTCTTTTCACTGGCGTAATGTACCCCAAGCCTTCTGTAGAGACATTTCAGCATTCTGTATTTTGTCAAACTGATGCCCAGTATTGAACGCGCTGCTGCACCTTCTTCTGCTGTTACAGACACTGGGCCACATTGGGCCTCACTAAGGACCAGTTGTTTCCGTGCCTTGCCTGCTGTCTTCAGTTCTGTGCCCTGTTGCTTGGCTGCATCTTGCTCCGTGTCTCCAGATACATTCAGCCGGATTTTGTTCATAACTTTTGCTTTCTTTTTTCTCAGTGGTGTTGGGGCCTCTGATGATCTTTTCCGGGGTTTCCTTATTTTTTGGAAGATGAGTGGTTGTCCACCAGTTTGGCACTTGATGGTCATTCTATCTCTGGACTCTGACAGCTTAATGTAGGCACATTTTGTGAAATACCTTTCCTCTAGTTTTGTCAATGGTGCCTTCAGACGACTCAAAGGCCTCAGAATGTGATTTTTGAATGGAGACAGTGCTTTATCTACACAAGAGTGAACTCGCCTAAGCCGTTTAGGTGCAACTTTAAAATGTTTAACTGGCGTTGAAGTAGAATCCAAGGTGTCAGAAAAGGAAACGTCTTGAACAGGCTGGTGGTCTGGTTGGGGGCTTGGTCTTAAACTGAAACTTTTTTTTGGTTTTTTCTCTGGTCGTCTGCCTTTGCTCTGCTGTTGAAAATGTGAACAAGCTGCACACTGGCTGGCTGGGACACTGGGGTCAAAGTGACACCACAAATATGACATTGTTTCAATATCTGCTGATGTGCGGGCTATTGTTGTGGATGCGTTTTCACGTTTTGGTAGAAATTGTAGCTTTGTGAAACAAGAAGCACAGATCGAGTTTGAGTGCATGTTGATTTCTGAAGCAACACTGACACATGTTTTCTGTTGTTTGCTCCTATCTTTTTCTGATCTCTTGGACCTTCTCCCACACAGTCTGCATAAGGAATTTAAACGCTCTAAATGTTCAGATAGTGAATGATGACTTTGATCCATCTCGGATGGCATCAACCCCCAAAATAAAACCAACACGAACAAAACAGATAATATCGACAAACAAGTACTTGTTGAAACAACTACTACTTTCCACAATAAGAATGACAGACAACTGCTTGTTGCTATGACTAATTGATTCTACGACTTATCTCCATTTATACATAAGTAACGCTGATATACAAACAATTATTTGCTACAACAGTAACGTATTTATTCTACTTCTTCATCATTATTCCAAATGACATACAACCATCTGTTACTTCAACAACTTACACCACTTTATTATTATTATTTGTATTGTTATTATCATTAAATAATATACGGTCTCAGATTAAAGCCAAAGAAATATTATGCCCCCGGCCCCAGCCACCCCTCCCTCTCCCAAGCGTGTCAGCATCAACACTCACCAGTGCACCGCGGGTGAGAAAACTCGCGCACGGGATCTTCACTGGCTGGCTCAGTGAACCCCAGCACACATCAGTTACACACACTTGAAATAATAAGTAAAATCTTTACTCACAGACCTGATTTTGTCCCAAATTTTTCCAGCTTACACAAGACACATTAAACAACAAAATGTAGAAATATCTAGTTTCTGAAAACTTGATGTCAAAAATTACATCAGTTTTAACACCACTAAACACAGCATGCCCGCTCAATACACACACAACAGCACAGTGCGAAAGCATGGGAAAGAAGCGGCGGAAAGGGAGAAAGAGGCCGTGAGTGGTACAAAGGTCTGGCACAAGCCAGCTTTAGTAGTGCCAAAGAACAGTTGAACTTAATCGTCAGATTTGAAAGAGGGTAAACTGCCGTGCTGTAGGAAAAAAAAAAGTAATTCCACTTAACCAAGCAGGTTTTAGAAAAGGGAGAACAGCAGTTGACCACATAAAATCACTAACCAGATAAAACATCAATTTGCTCGTAGAAAAAATGTGCTAGCCACCTTCTTTGACATAAAAAAAAAAAGCATATGACCAAGTATGGCATTCAAGATTACTCTATGAAATAAAATCAAATGGTTTATCAGGTAACATGTTTAATTATTTAAAAGCTTTTTTAAGCAATAGAGTAAATCAAAACAAAGGTAAGAAATACTCCAGATCACTTAGCATGGGAATCCCACAAGGATCGGTAATCGCACCAATACTTTTCAACATCTTAACTCACAATCTTCCACAGTATTTATCAAATAATGTTGAAAAGGTACAATATGCAGACGATATATGCATATGGATGAAACTAACAATGAAAAAAAAACAACCTCTCAGATCGATAAATTATGCAAAGAGGCTGTATCAAGAAGAACTAAATAAGCTGACTAACTTTATGTCAGAAAATGGATTGACTCTGCAGCCAGAAAAGTCATGCATGATTCTGTTTAATCCTGGTTATAACCCAGACACACTGCCCATTTTTAAAATAGATGGGTCAGTGATAGATTACAAACAAGTAGTAAAAATCCTTGGCGTATATCTCACATAAAAACTGACATGGAATATACACTTGGAATACCTCTTGACAAAGGCTGGAAAAAGCCTCAACTTATTAAAGATTGTTAGCAGGCAACACTGGGGTCAGGATACCTCTGTATTTATCCACATAGCAACATTGTCAGTACGCTCTAAGCTAACCTATGCACAAGAGGTATTCTTTTCTGCACCAAAATACATGTTAAAGAAATTACAAATTGTGGATAGTAAAGCAAAAAAGCTAGCTATTGGTGTTCCAGTTCATTCTTCAACTTTAAAAACATACACAGAAGTTAAAGTATTACCCTTTGAAGAACAGATGAAATTGCATCAGCTAGATATATCTTGAGAAGTACTGCAGTTCAAAAATCAAATATTGCCGAGATCAGTTTAAAATCAAACCTTCATTTCCCTAAAAGAGCACAGTCTATTCACTCCCTCATGACTCTAGGTACTTATACCTCTGGCATATTTAAAACATCAGGAGTGAACCCAAATCAAACTGCCCCCCGGTTATCATACACGACAATACCTAAATGGGAGATGAACAACGCAACATTTGACATTAATTACCTGGATTTAAAGAAAACTGAAGGCCCTGCTCTCCCTGCTTTTGTTAAATCTCACATTCAAGAGAATTACCCAAATCACCTTTAAGTGTATACAGATGGTTCAGTACTTGATAACAATCAGGCAGGGGCAGCATTTATTATTCCGTCATTAAAAGTAGAGAAGTACTATCATATTGGTAAAACATTTTCAATATTCACAGCAGAACTTATGGCTATATTAATGTGATTGAATCACTTACTAGATCTTCCCATTACCATATTTCAAGTGTTATTTTGTGTCGATTCAAAATCTGTATTACAAGCGTTAAAATCTTTTAATTTGAAGACAAGAGGAGAACTTGTAACAGAAATTCGTCATATAATTCATGTTTTGACCATCTGTGGTACAAAGATTAATTTTTGTTGGAAATGAGTGGGTGGATCGTTGTGCGAAAAAAGGTGCAATGAACATTTACAATGCCATAGAAATTTGTATTCCATATTCATTACAAGAAGGTTATTTTCTGCTGGAGAAAACTTGCTGGAACCATGTCAGTAAACTAAAACAGGAGTCTGATCCTGACAGAGAAAATACTGACAATAGCTCGCGAAAAAATGATCGCATGTTTTCTTTTAAAACAAAAAGACATCACAGTAGCAGAAGGCTCACCAGTCTAATATACAGACTACGACTGGATGCCATAAAAACAAAATATACTTCAAATGTGACTTGCATGTGTGGCAATGAAATTACCCCTGTGCATATCATCTATAAATGTGAACAGTTAAAACCATATTTACCTGTGTCCCGAGTCCTTTCCCTTGGTGTACACGATCATCATGGGTCGCCGACAGGGACTCCGACACTGTTTGGGAGCTTTCCGTACTACACCGGTACATAGTTTATATGCAGAAGCTGGAGAGCCATCTCTTTCAAATCGTAGACTGAAACTTTCTATGAACTACTACCTTAAATTAGTTTCTGAAGTAGAAAACCCAGCTCACAACAGTATTTATAAACCAAAGTTTAAATCCAGATTTGATAACAACCCAAAGTGTACACCTCCATTGGGAATCCGAATGCTTCAATACATTCAAGAAGCCCAAATTGATCCTACATTAATAGATACTGAATTTAAAATTCCTGAGGAACCTCCATGGACTTTTGAAACTCCTGAAGTCTTATTTGATCTCACCATCTTCAAGAAAGACTGTACCAGTTCACTGGTCTATAAAAAGTTGTTTTCCGAACTCTGCCAGAAATATCCATTATATCAGAAAATTTTTACGGATGGCTCAAAATCTGAGGAGGGAGTGGCTGCTTCTGCTTTTTGTCTGACTTCTCCCTCCCAAAGACTCGCGAAACATATTCTGTCAGACAGTTCTGTGTTTACTGCAGAGCTAACTGCTTTAAATCTAGCAATAAATGCTATATTGCAATCATCTAATCGTAAATTTGTTGTTTTTTCTGACTCGCTTTCTTCTTTGGAGGCAATAGCTCATCGTAATATTGATCATCCCAAACTTCGAGAATTCTTCAGTTTGTTTACCCATCTTAAAAGAAATGGTTTTGTAATCATTCTGGCTTGGGTGCCCGGTCATGTGGGCATTCAAGGGAACGAAATAGCAGATAATCTGGCTAAGAGTGCTGTTAGAGAGAAACAATGTAAGTTTTATATTCCTTTTACTGATTTTAAACCCAAAGTTCATCGGTATACTAAAGATCTCTGGCAGAAAGAAATGAATGAACAAATAGATAACAAATTATTTAAAATACGACCAAATCTTCAAGAGACTCTGCCTATGGCTGTGGTGAATCGAAAAGAAATGACAGTGCTGTGCCGACTTCATACAGGTCATACATACATCACACATTCCTACCTCCTGAAAGGAGAAGAGGCTCCTTGGTGTATTCCGTGTGATGAACCACTCACTGTGCAACATATTCTGATTGATTGTTGGGACTTTTATGACACATGACGGGGTTTTTTTTACAGCAGATTCATTGAGAACGTTGTTCCGTGATGTCCCTCCGTGGACAATATTGCAATATTTAAAAGAAATAAATATTTTTAATAGTATTTAATATAGTATATGCTTAGTACAAAAGTTGTGAAATTTTTATCATGGAGTGATCACAGTGCAGTAGAAAGCTGAAAACATTGGGGTGGCCCATCTGCGGTGATCAAACTTTGAATGGTGGATAGCCCTGATATGGCCTTCATGGTCGGCTGGGCTCTAAGCAATATTTTTAATTTTAATTTTACCTGTGTCCTTTACAAAATCTGCAGTTCCATCTGATTCCATTAAAAATGTCTTACATGATAATCAACATGTATTTGAAATTGTTCAGAGTTTAATTTTGAGCCCAACTGGCTCTTTGTTGTGATTCTACTGGTTGACTAGTTAGTTTATTTAATTTAATTTATTGTCTTCTTCCTTTTATTTATTTATTTTTTAATTTTTTTATTTATTTAAATGCTAATTGAGGAGAGAGGAACAGGGAAAGGGGTGAGATAATGGATTTTCGTCTAAAATCCCAAATGTGGATAGACGTTAAGCAAAAGAACACACACACACACGCACACACACACACACACACACGGTTTTTAAGATTTGGTATGTATTTAACCTTTCCTACTGGGGCATGGGGGATATCAGAAAACTGCATAATCAGGAACACAACTAGGATTATCACAACGTTTGCGTCAGTTAAGGTAAAATGAGGGTAACATTCCTTCTGCATGAACATATCCTGTGCAACATTTCAAGTCCTTATAAATTTACAAAGTATAAGAAGAACCTGTTTGCTTGCAGAAAATGATTTACAAAATGAAAATGCAGACTTTGGACATATATGTTTATCAGGTAACAATTTGTTTTACGAATATCAGAAAAGTTTGGACACTCCACAAGAAAATGAAATTCATCACCAACAGTATTCATGTCACATTTTTTCCAAATATGTTATTCTCATGGAATGCCATGTAACTGCCCTGTTTTAGTAGGTAATTGACCAGTATATTTTTCTCTCTTTTTAATTCTTTTTTATAGTGTTTATAAAGCATACATTTTGTGTTTTGTTGTAATGATTCAATCCATATCTTATCAGAATTATCTTTAAAAGCAGTAATAAAACTGCAACATAATCTTTATTCAAAAATGTCTGTGATTACCAAGCCCATTCAAATCCCATTTCAACTCAAATGTAGTGTATGCTACTAATCCATTCTGATCTATAAACCCCTCTTGTTTATAAATCATATAATATACTATACATTTTGTATGTCAAAGAAGAAACCCAACCCTGCTTGCAATTCATAATAGAAAACAAATGGTGTTACTGAATAAACCAGTCTATAGTGGCATGTGACCATTCTTGACCGTTCTAAACACCTGATGTTTGATCTGTACTATAATCTTTACAAGAAGATATATTGTGTTGCTGTAAGCTGTGTTATACTTACATAGACTCATTTATTTTTGAGGTGTTTATGGGGGACTTCTATGCAGAGATGGATCATGATTTGTATGACAACAGCGACCTAAACCAATCTATATCGGCAAGTGACCATTCTTGACCTCTCTAAACACCTGATGTTTCATCTGCATTATAATTTTTAAACCCAACCCTGCTCGTGATCCATAATAGAAAACAAATGGTGTTACTGAATAAACCAGTCTATAGCGGCATGTGACCAATCTTGACCTCTCTAAACACCTGATGTTTGATCTGTACTATAATCTTTACAAGAAGATGCATAGTGTTGCTGTAAGCTGTGTTGTACTTACATAGATTCATTTATTTTTGAAGTGTTTATGGGGGACTTCTATGTAGAGATGGATCATGATTTGTATGACAACAGTGACTTCCCTAAGGACCACCGCATGTATAATACCCATAACCAAAAAGTTGTCAGTAAGATGAAGGATTTGTGTGGTGGTAAACCAGTCAGAGAGATTTTTTTTGGGGGGGAGGGGGGGTGTTGTTGTTGTTTTTTTTAAAGGAGAAATCAGAGGATGCGTAAAAGTGCTGCAAATGAGCAGGATAGTTTGACCATCCCTGGAAGGCTCTTTCTCTCTTTTTTTCTCCCTTTTTTTCTGTTTTTTTTTTTGTTTTTTTGTTTTTTGTTTTTTTCTTTTCGTTTTTTGTTCCTTCCTTCATCATTTTTCTCCTTTCTGTTGTCTTTTCTTTCTTTCTTTTTTTTTCATACTCTTTTTTTTCCTCATATTTTTAATCTGTCTTTTTCACAATAGCATGTTTGAACACTTACAAGACCATGCAACATATGTTACACATACATGATGGTTTCACACACAGTTATATTGACTGAAAGAGAAGCACGGTACACATTCACACTCTCTCTCTCTCTCTCTCTCTTTCTCTCTCTCTCTTTCTCTCTCTCTCCTTTACTCACTGGCTCCTCTCCCTCTCGACACATCACCTTTGCTAATGGATTAAAGATTTTGCCAAACATGACATGTTGGCTCCGTGTTGGCTTTGACTTTACACATGGGCCTTAATGGTATGGTTTTTTATTTTTTTTCAATATACATATAAGGAGTATATGACAATTTGGAGGCTTAAATCAAGATGAGCCAGTACCCCAGGGGGACAAACACAAGTCTATTTGTATGTATACATGTCTGTACTTTCGCTATTACTGTTTGGTATGGAAACATTTCCAAGGCGGAAGTCGCAGCCCTAAACAGAATTACCGGCGCTGATCTACCTTCTCTAGAAGACATATATTATAAGCGGCTCCTCAAAAAAGCAAAATCAATCAGCCAGGATGAATCACATCCAGCTTTTGGGATTTTCGAGATGCTCCCCTCTGGTCGACGGTACACAATTATAAGGATGAAAACCAATCGCTTCGCCAATAGCTTTTACCCGAAAGCAGTCAGTGCCCTGTCTCTTGAACAAATCCAGTATAACTAGAATTGTGCAATCAACAACCATCTGCCTGAAGATCTAGTCACCAGCCCCATCCACATGTAATATGTGGCTTCTGTTCAAACGTGTGTGTGAGAGAGAGAGAGAGTTTGTGTGTGTGTGTGTGCATGCGTGTGCGTGCATGCATGTGTGTGTGTGTGTGTGTGTGTGCAGTGTGTGCATGTGTGAGTATGCACAAGTTTTTATATTGATATGCACTTGTATGTATCCTAATTTCTACTGCATCTGTGTTTGTGTATGATTTTCGATTTATGTTCGTACCTTGTTATGTACTATCCCCCCCAATATTACTTGTGACCCCGGTACACTTGGTAATAAAGACATATTCTATTCTATGTTTCTATGTTTAAGAGGGACCTAGGGCAGTTTGGGGGCTTACATCGGGGTGGTCCAGAACCACCATCTTTTTTACTGCTTGCTGAGTATGTTCTTGTTTCCATAACCCTCTGAATGCTGACATGGATTACAGGAACTTTGAGTATTTTAGTACCATTTCCACCCATGAGATACACAGATGTGAATTTTCTTCTTTTCAGTTGTTCAAAACAAAATGGTTTTTTTGTTGTTTGTTTGGTTTGTTTTTTACAAAAAAAATCGTAGTTATTTTCCCCTTATTGGAAAAAAACAACAACCAACAATGTCACATTCATGCTTGATCTATTTGTTTCATTTCAGTATGAACGTATACAGCTGTTTGGAATATGATGGAGTAGGCGTTCCTGATGAGTTGTGTAAGTGCTTGTGTGTGTGTGTGTGTGTGTGTGTGTGTGTGTGTGTGTGTGTGGTGTGTGGTGTGGTGTGGTAGTGTGTGTATGTGGGGGTCAATGGGGATTGTGGGGGTGAGTGTGAATGTGTGTGGTATGTGGGGGGGAGAGGGCAGTGAGTGTGGTGTGGTTTGTGAGTGAATGTGTGTGGTGTATGAGTGTGTGTGGTGTGGTGTGTGAGTGAGTGTGCATGTGTGTGTGTGTGTGAGTGAGTGAATCCATATGTTTGTGTGCTCCTGCACACACACACACACACACAAATGCACATGCACACATAAATGTATATGATATATATATATATATATAGAGAGAGAGAGAGAGAGAGAGAGAGAGAGAATGAATGAATCGAATGAATGAATGGTTTATTCATTATAGGCCAAGGCCCCTAAACAAAGGGGTATGTAACAACATAATTATACCGTCACACAAAAAATATTGGTAAACAGCCTGTTATGAGCACAGTGTCTTTCTTATTTTAAATGCTCGATACAAAAATACACATAGATTTTTTACTACCTTCTGATTTGTTAAAGACATTAGCATAGTAAAACGGAAGAGTAGGCTGCCTATAATATTTTTCTGGGATAAACTGTTGTCTTAAACTCTGAATCACGGGGCATACTAGGACAAAATGTACTTCTTCTTCTTCGCAGTGTCCACCAAGTGGGCATGTTAAGTTTTGATAGGTTTGGGTTTTATACCTATAATGATGAACATGAATATCTGACACACCAAGTCAAAACTTTGACATAATTTGGATAACAGCACGATTCAAATTTAGAGATAGATATGGTCTGACGAAATGCAAAGTCCCAGTGAGCAGAGTACGTTTGAAACCTTTCACTTGTCTGAACATGGTTTTGCCAGTTCTGCCAATTACAATCTATTAGTCTTTGGTGAAAGTCATGAATAAACAATTCAACATTCCCTATGCTTTGACTAAACCAAACATGCCCATATCCAAATTTAGATAAACATGTTCTTACATTAGTTGCCTAGTTATTTTTGCCTGCAGCATCGAGATGTATAAAATACATTTGGCTAAAGCTTGTATATATGGAAGAAAATAGGCTGCCTCGTAAAGCATACTCAACGTATTTATCACAATTGGATATCTGTTGGTTTCGCCATAAATAAAATCATTTGGTATTCATTTATCTACTCCTAAAAAGCGCTTCAGAGCAAACAAATGTATTTTTTCACAATGTTCAGCAGCTTTTTCCAGTCACCATAGTTCTGCGCCATACTGTATAATAGGTTGTACTTTTGCATCAAAAATTTTCAATAAGATTTCTAATGAATTATTATTTAGCATGTACAACTTTTGCAAAATACATAACAGAGCATTCTTCCCTCGACTGGCTAAATCTTTACAGGCTGCTGTAAAACTTAATTTGGTTGAAAAATAGATACCAAGATACTTACAGATATTAACAACAGGCATTACAATACCATTGTATGTCCATCGTTCCCTAGCAGCCAAATATCCTCCTTTCCTAAAAACAGGAATATTACTTTTATTTAAGTTAACCTTTAAATCTAACATAAGAGCTGCATTTTGTAAACTGCGTAACTGATTTTGCAACCCAACAACAGGTTCAGATATCAAAATAACATTGTCAGCCAGTAACAGTATAAACATTTCAAAGGTATCAAGCGAAAAAGTTGCACCATGTCGTCTGTTTCTAATCACATCAACAGCTAATTCGTTTATAAATAAGGAAAATAAAACAGGGCTACAAACGCCTCCTGTCTGACACCTTTAGCACAGTTTGTAACTTTGGTGTCATATACTGTACCATGTCAAACTGATGCAAACTAGGCCTATCGGTTTGCTCTGCTTGGCCAAATTTCGCGCGGCTAACAGTGAAAAGACGAGCAGTCTTGGCCCGGTCCGCTCTCAGCCAATCAAACGCCTCTAACATCTATAAGCGCTGAATCATTCCTTTGGCCAAGGCTCTCCACGCCATCTTGTCAGGTTTACGCTCTGTCTCGTCTTACGCTTTTTTTGGCTATTAAGCCAGGAGAGGACTTGCCACTCCCCCTTCTCCCTGCCTCGTGCTGGGACACCTCGGGAGGCGACGCTCATACCTCTTTCCCCCCGGTCCCCTTCATGATCAGCGTCTAAAGATGCATTGCTGCGGTCCGTATCGGGAGGAATCATGAGCTCCGGGCCTGGGAGAGTCTCTTGCCGAGTCTCAGTCCCAGCATCATGATCCCTGCCTTCGTGGTATGGCACACGAGGCATGGAACCCACGCTTAGGCACCCAGCGAAAATCCAACCCCCAACAGAGAAAGGAAAGACAGGATCGACTTAGAGGTAGGGAAAAACGAACGAATCGAGGGTGCCGAGTTGAATCGAGTACACAGAATGTAAGAATACAATACAGACAAGCCGCATGCAGCAAAATAATGCCAATTGAATACGCGATATCGGGCGATTAAAATCATAGAAATAATCATCATTTTCCGCACTATTACCTGCCATATCATTTGAATCGGTTTCCTGTTCAAGCAGTGTTTTAAAATGGTGGTACCACTCATCTGCTGTTATACTATTCCATACTTGTCTATGTTTACAAGGTATTTTTTTAACATTATTCCAAAATTCCTATTGGGTGTAAACTGATTGAATTAAAACATTTAAAAGATTATCATTAAACATTTTCTTCTTCCTTCGCAGTAAATTCTTATACTCACATCTGGCTATACAATACTCACTATGATCATATGCATCTTGCGTACATCGACATTTGTTTAGTAATCTTCTGACAGCTTTTCTTTTGATCTTGCATTCAAAGTCAAGCCAATCCTGTGATTTCTTATTGTTAACAGAAAATTGTTTTAACATACATGTTGCCATACGTCGAATACATTCATTAAACATGGAAAGAGCTTCATTAACATCAGCATCAATCATAGCAACTGCAGCATTCAAACATATACTGGTCTGTTCCGAATACATCTCTTGTGTATACAACTCAGCATGTGCATCATTCCAAACAAATTTCTCAAAAATACAAGGCTTTTCGAATGTATGTAGAGAGGTGTAGTTTTCTTTTGGAAAACGTATTGACAATTGAAGAGGAAGATGGACTGAATCAATTCTTTCTACTACATTCAAATTACAACGGTCACACAGAAAATAAAATAAATCACTTGACATAATAAAATAATTAACTACCCTACTACCCGAATCAGTAATATTTGTGTAGTGTCCATCAACATCACCATAACACACACCATTGAGAATGTACAAATTCAGAGCAGTGCCCGCATTCAACAAACATTTACCATAAGAGTTAATGCATTTATCCTGTGAGGATCGTTCATGATAAATTGGCTGGCTGGTATTGAACTGTCTGCCATGATTTGGTTTGATGTCCTGCGAAATATTTGTTATTCTACTGTTTAAATCTCCAGAAAGTAAAATAAAGACATCTCCAAAGGTCATTAGGCATTCACTAAGACAATCTTCCAGATTCATAATTCCATTTTCAATGTCAGAATGTGGGTAAAATGGAGAACCCTCTGGCTGTACATACATACAGACATACAACACATCTTTATCAAGGTCAAACAATGGTTTGTCAGTAATGAGTAAAAGAATGTTTTTGTGTTCCATGTCTATCTTTTTTACATATTCTTTCTTAACCAAACATATAACTCCACCAGAACGTCTGCCCTGTGTTGAAAGCTTAACAGCAGGTTGGCTGAACACAGTAAAGCCAGGAAATTTATCGGGTTGGATGTATTCATGAAAAGTTTCGACTAAACATACAAAATCATATGAAAATAAAAAGTTTGTAAAGTCTGGATTTTCTAATTTGGAAAACAGTCCTTGGACATTCCAGTGAATAAAGGAAAACAATACATCTTTATTAACATAATCATAAGATTCATCATCATCATCAATGTTTGCTCCACTGTCTTCACCAAAAATAGCATCACCTTGGCCGTTTTCCAGTTCAGCATGTTCACTGTCAGACAGTGTGTCATGTCCGTTAACAGTGCCATTGCTGTGATCTGAGTTCATGCAAACAACTGATGCACATTGTCCTTTCATTGACAAATCACGTGCAGCACGTTCCTTACACAACGAAAGCTCATGCACAACAACTGTCCCATCTGAAAAACAGCCAGGTGTGTTTGGACCGGTGGCGACTCAGCTACTGTTCCTGAATGAAATGAATGCCCTGGACTGTTTTTTCGGTAAGTCACACTTTGTTGGCTAGAGTCACTACAAGGCCGGCCGGACCATTATTTTAGTTCAGTATGGTTTTCTGCGTCATCAAGACCATACCTTTCCCCGTCTGCCACCAAATGGTCATAGACCATTGTCGCTCTGCAACCTTCTTTCTTCTTTTCTTTCAGATGCGACGTCAGCTTGCATCGGGTGTCTCTAACTCGTGAAGAGAAATCTTCCCTGATGAAGATGTTGGATCCTTTTAGTTTAGTTTTCATTTTCGCCTTCAGAATTCTTGTTTTGTCTCTGAAGAAAGTGCACCTCACAATCATCGGAGCATTAGGTTTTGAGCTTAAACGATGTGCACGATCAAAGTCAGTATCATTGGTGATCTCCAGTTTATATAGTGATCATGTCCTTCAGGAAGGCTTCGCAATCCTCAGAGGTTTCGTTCTCCTTCCTCGTCAGTCCGTAGAAGATGAGGTTATTACGCCTTGACCTGCCCTCTGTGATGTCCGTGAGCGGCCAGAGTAGACTCCAAAAGTTTTTGTTGATGGTTGTCTTTGTAACCAAGTCACCCTGCGTATGCACCAGGAAGGGGACATAACTCTACATCTCCCTTTCTTAGCAGAAAGCATGCATTAGATTTAACTTTGCTTTTAAACATCCACAAGCATTGTTTGTTTTTCAGTTAGTCTTTGGAAAATTCTAAAACCTCATTCTAAAAATTGTTTTGCAGAAACACTTATCTCTAAACTTCAACAGTTAACTCAATTCACTTTTCGTCCTGACTTTGTGTACATTGTCTTTTGATCCTTCTGTTCTTCACAAATCAAGTCTTTGAGGCGTTTTCACTTTTCGTCCTGACTTTGTGTATATTGTCTTTTGACCCTTCAGTTCCAAGGGCGGGTTGTCAGGCCTCTCCTCTGGTTGATGGAGTTGTGGGGTAGTCCTTTCTTCAGCAAGCTCTTCACTGTTCATTTCAACGCGAGTCTCCAGGTTTTGCTGTGGAAGAATTGCTGTCGCTCTTGGCGTTGCAGGCTGCATTGCTTTCTGGTTCCAACTTCTTCGACAAGTTTCTGCGCTGAGGACCTTGTTCAGTCTGAACAACAACGTTTTTGACCACAACTGCTTCTTTGGTTGTTGGAGTCTTCACCCACACAGGTTGTCCATTTGAGAGTTGTGGGGCTTCTTTCACTCTGTGTCGCAGATCATGGTAATGTTTCTGCTGGTTCCTGAATTGTTCATCCTTCATCCTGAATTTCTCAACTTCTGGTTTGAAGGGAATGTGTTGACTGGGCATTGTAGGCACACAGTTTCTGAGTTTTCGGCTCATCAGTTCTGCCGGACTGTAGCCATTTTGAAGAGGAGTTGTACGGTAGTTGAGAAGGGCAATGTAAGGGTCAGTAGACTTCCTCAGGAGATTTTTCACAGTTTGAACAGCCCTTTCTGCTTCACCGTTCCCTTGTGGATGATAGGGACTACTAGTCAGATGAGTGAAGGTGTAGTCCTGTGAGAATTTCAGGAATTCTCGTGAGTTGAACTGTGGACTTGTCAGATAGAACTATTTCTGGAATTCCAAATCTTGTAAAGATGGATTTGCAGTGTTCAATGACAGCTACTGATGTAGTCTGCTTCAGATGCACAGTCTCTATCCACTGAGAATAGTAGTCAACTACTATGAGATACGTGTGTCCATTCAGTTCGAACAAGTCCATAGCTATCTTCTGCCATGGGTAGTCTGGGGTCTTGGTTGGCTGTAGAGGTTCTGGTGGAAGTTTTCTTTCTTTCTCACATGTTGCACAGGTACCAACGACTTCTTCGATTTTCTTTGAGAGTCCTGGCCACCACACACAACTTCAAGCTAATGCCCTGCATTTCACCACTCCTTGATGTCCTTGGTGAACTATTTCTTCTTGCAGCTCAGCCGGTATCACCAGACAACTCTGGAACAGCAACAAGCCTTGCTGAACTGTCAAATCTTGGCGTACAAACCAGTATTGTCGCAGATTGACGTCCTTTTTCGCTGTTTCAGGCGAGTGATCTAATTTGCAAAAGTTCATGACTTGACTGCAGATTTTGTCAGAGCATTGCTTCTTTCTAACCTCTTCCAGCCTTGCATCACTTGCAGGAATGCTGTCGATGAGAACACCGACAAAGGCGTTTGTCTCGTCTTCCATTCAGGTTTCCTGTTCAGCTGGTTCAGATCCAGGAGCCCTTGACAGCGTGTCTGCGGTCAACAGGTTTTTTTCCTGCAGTGTAGATCATGTTGTATGAAAACTGCATCAGGCGCATGCGGAACCTCTGTATCCTTGGGGTCAGTTCATCAAGCATCTTGGTTTTCAGCATTGCCAACAGTGGTTTGTGGTCTGTTTCAACTGTGAATTTTGACAGTCCTAACAGGTAGTCTTGAAATTTTTCACAGTTCCAAGTCACTGCCAAGGCTTCTTTTTCCACTTGTGTGTACCTTTGTTCAGTTGGTGTGAGAGATCTTGAGGCGTAGAATACTGGCTTCCAGTCATTTTCTTCTTTCTGAAGTAGTACGCCACCTAATCCGTATGATGATGCGTCTACTGAGACTTTTGTTGGCTTGTATGGACTGTAGTGTGCAAGCACCGGCGTTGAGCTCAGCTGCTTTTTCACTGTTTGGAAGGCTTTCTCTTGTGGCTCTTCCCAAATCCAATCCGTCTCTTTTTTGAGCAGATCTCTCAGTGGTTTTGCTGTGTCAGCCAGGTGTGATGCAAATTTTTCAACATGGTTCACCATTCCCAAGAACCGGCGCAATTCTGATATGTTTGCTGGTCTTGGGAAGTTGGAAATGGCTTGCACTTTTTCCAGATCCATCTGGATTCCTTCTTTGGAGATCATGTGGCCCAGGAATTTCACTGAGTCCTGTGAGAACTTGCATTTCTCATTGAGTGTGACACCAGCTTCCTTCATCTTCTGTAGAACAAGCTTCAGTCGATCATCGTGTTCTTGCTGATTTCTCCCGAAGACAAGAACATCGTCGATGTCACAGATGACTCCAGGTATTCCTTCGAGGATGCGTGTCATCTCTTGGTGAAAAACCTCTGGTCCTGAGCTGATACCAAACGGCAGACATTTGTAACAGTATCGCCCAAACGGTGTAATGAAGGTAGTTAGCTCCTGACTGTCTGGGTGAAGCGGTATTTGGTGAAATCCACTGTTGCAGTCCAATTAAGTGAACACAGTGGCACCATCCAGTTGGGCTAGCAGTTCATCTGTTGTGGGTAGTGGAAAGTTCTCTCAACGCACTCTTTCATTGAGCTTTGTGAAGTCGATGCACAGTCGCACTTTCCCCTTTGGTTTTGGTACTGCTACGACTGGTGCGCACCAGTCAGTGGGTGTCTCCACTGGGCAGATGATATCCTGTTCCTCCAATTCCTTCAGTTCTTCTTGAACTTTTTCTTTCATGGGAAGGGGTAGTGTGCGGGGTGTTGAGATTGCAAATGGTTGAGCATTTTCTTGCAGTCTGATTGTGTAGACATTCTTCATTCTCCCTAGGCCTGTAAACAGCTCTGGGAATTCTTGCTTGTATTCATGGTCTTTGTCTACAGAGTTGACCCTTTCAATCAGTTTCAGTGCTTTAATTGCAGGCCTCCCCAAAAGTGGCTCCTTCAGATCACCTACAACATAGAGTTCTTGCTCTGATGATGCTTTACCTACTGCTAAGGTAGCATGGACTCTGCCAATCACGTTGATTTTGTTCTGGCCAGGCCCAAACAATTTCTTGTCAGTCTTCTGAATCAGTGGCGAGTTCTTCTTGAAGAACTTATCAGGTACTACTGTCACATCTGCACCAGTGTCTATTCTGAAATTTACAGAATGACTATGTTTCTTGGTAGTAACCTGAATATCAGCATGCCAGTTCACAGCACCACACACTGCTGATTCTTCTGTGACTGTGCCAAGTATTTTGCCATCTTCATCTTCAAGATATTTCACATCCACCTTTGTTCTGCACATGACTGCATAATGACCTTTCATGTTGCATTTTCTGCATTCTGCTTCCTTAGCTGGGCGTTCTTGCTGACTATGTGATGGGTATTTTCCACATCTTATGCAATTTCTTGAAGAATTTTGCTGTTGACGTTTTTCACTCTGGTTTGAGTTCATGCTGTTTC
Source organism: Babylonia areolata (assembly GCF_041734735.1). Taxonomy (NCBI): domain Eukaryota; kingdom Metazoa; phylum Mollusca; class Gastropoda; order Neogastropoda; family Buccinidae; genus Babylonia; species Babylonia areolata. The sequence goes on from NC_134877.1 coordinate 9,726,026, forward strand.
CTTGTTTCTTTCTGAACAGGCGTTGCACTTGTGACAAATCACCTTCACCTGACATTGACTGCAGCTGTTGTTTGGAACTTTCATATGCCCTTCCAACTGATATGCACTTATCTAATGTCAGTTGTTTGTCTTCCAAGAGTTTTTGTCTCAAACCTTCTTCTCTTACTCCTACAACCACTTGATCCCTGATAAGTCTTTCTTCAAGTTTATCAAAGTTGCACATTTTTGCCAGCTTTCTGAGTGCTACAATGTATGCTTCGATTGACTTTGATGTCTCCTGCTTTCTGAGGTGAAATTTATACGATTCAAAAGCTTCATGTGTGTCTCCCACAAAGAAATCTTGCAATTTCTCCATGACTTTTTTGAGATCGTTTTTGTCATTTTCCTTATCAAACTTGAGATTGTCAAATATTTCACATGCATCAGGTCCAAAAACAGCAAGAAAAACAGATACTTGGTACTCTTGGTCTTCTTCTCTGTTAAGTCTACTTGCAATGGCATAATTCTCAAATTGTCTCCTGAAACGCTTCCAGTTTTGTGACAAATTTCCTTCCAGGCACATTTTGTGTGGTGCTGGAACGTTTGCCGTAAACTGTCTCTGTTGCCCACTTGGCTCGTTTCGTGACATCGATTCCATCATTTTCTTCTTTTCTGGATTCTTCTATTCTTCAGCAGCTTCTTCTCAGCATTATTCTTCGTATCAGCTTCCCTTTTCAGGATTCTTCTATTCTTCAGTTGCTTCTGACACCATGTAATGTCCGTGAGCGGCCAGAGCAGACTCCAAAGGTTTTCGTTGACGGTTGTCTTCGTAACCAAGTCACCCTGCACATGCGCCAGGAAGGGGACATAACTCTACACCCTCCAGATTGTCCGCCTTCTTATCTAGATCCTCAGTTTTTGTTGTCAGGCAGTCATTGGCTTTTTTCAGGTTTGCATTTTCTTCACATAGTAGGCCTACTTCTTCTCTCAGTCCCTCCACCTCACCCTTAAGCGCTATATAGTCGTCACAGAGTTGCTGTACATCACCTCTCACCAAATCCATTTTTTCATTAAGAGAGTCATTCATGGATGACACAGCTTTCATCATGTCTGACAAAGTGGGTTCAGAAGAAAGGTTACTCACTTTGGAGGAAGAAGTACTGGGGCTGCAGGCGTCTTCAATACTTTTCAGCCTCGTCTGGCGTAGGGAAGTGTTGTTCTTGTTTGGTCCAGGGTTGAGCTCCACATCTCCACATTGTTGTAATAAGTCCATGAAGAAGAAATGGGTGAGGAGCAACCCTGCCACGACACCGGCTTGCATCATGTGGAGTTTCAATGTCCGAATCGCAACAATGTCCTGTGTACGACGAAATATGAAACCGATAAAAGACCACTCCTTTGCCTGAAACTTGAAGGGTTGGATGGCATGGTCTCCAATGTCACTGCTTGCAAAAAAAACTTGGAGCCGAAAAGAATGACAAAAAGGAGAAATTTGACCAAATTTGCAGAGCATAGAACACACCATGCTGTCAACAAAAGCGTGCTCGCACATTCCCCTAGAGAGAGAGAGAGGGAGAGAGAGAGAGAGATGTGCGTGTAGAGAGACAGACACGGAGAGTGATATATATATATATATATATATATACATAAATGTGTGTGTGTGTGTGTATCTCTCTCTCTCTCTCTCTCTCTCTCTCTCTCTCTATATATATATATATATATATATGTGTGTGTGTGTGTGTGTGTGTGTGTGTATAGATATATGTATGTATAGATATATATAGAGAGAGATATGTACACAGATTTTGATGCCAGCTGGGAGTTGGATGTTCTGCAAAGGAACCTAACCGTGAGCGAGCAGCGAGCGTTCTTCCTGGATGATCCAGCATCTTTCAAGGAGACAAAGACATACAAGCTTACTTACAAAAACATCATGTGTGCTTCCTCCTCCGCCATTATCCAGGTGATTTAAAAAAAAAAAGTGTATATGTGTGTGTTATTGTAAATGTGCTTGTATGTATCCCTATGTGTGTGTATGCATATTTGTGACTGCATGTTCTTGCAGGCATTTCTCTGTGAGTATCTGAATTAATGTATGAAAACTGTCCAACATATCTCTCCTTTGTCTTAACCCTTTGAGCCCTGAGTTCCTGAGCAATTTTAACCCTTCTGCCTGAGCTCCTGAGCCAAAATTTGCAAATAATTGGTATTATACCCATTGAGCCCTGACCGCCGCTTTACTGGTGGCAGAGAAAAATGACATAATGCCCAGCCACCGGTTGAGCGGTGCGTAAACACTTGAAGTGTGCAGAGTCTCAATCTGGCCCGTCAGGGCAGAAATCAGGGACAAAACGTGCGAGAAAACAACTGTACACAACGCAGCAATTATTTGATATGCTTGATGATTTATCGGAAGTAGAATATGACGATGATTACTCTGATAGTGAGGTGGAATTCGAATCGGATGATTTTGCTACAGATAGTGATGTTGAAAATGAATCTGAGCATGCAGAATCAGTTGATCAAAAGAGGCGTGTCAGGTTGAGACTCTGCACGCTTCATGGTAGAAATCGATCTTTTTTATCCAAAGCACATGCACAAAACACAGTGAAAAGGCACGGCAATGTTGGTACTACGTTCGCTGACATCAGAATATTACAGTTTTTCTGATTGGCTCTTCAATGTAAGTCAACCAATAGCAAAACACGAGACAAGTGTTTACGCACCGCTCACCCGGTGACCAGGCATTATGCCACCCCTCCCCACCACCGGTAAAGCAGTGGTCAGGGCTCAAAGGCTTAACCATGTCAAGAGTATGGTGTGAAAGTTGAATTTCTTAAGATAATCTTTATGGTTTTTGTTGTTTTGTGTTTTGCACATTTCTTATGGTTTGATACACCACATTTTGAAAAAAAAAAGATGATAGTAGAATAAGGAGGCAGGAAAGACACTACTTTATCCTGCTAATCTTTTGCATATTTTTCCATATTTTTTTCTCACAGACGGACTTGCTAGACAAGCTGACACCCATTGCTGTTGATTTTAAGTTCAAACTGCATGAGGAAGATGGCAGCAGTCGTCAAAGGAGAGAGGTGACACCAGTGCTGGACCAGTACATCCCCACCTCCGTGCGCACAGAGGTAGGGATGATAGAGGAGTTTAGGTGTTGTTTTTGTTGTCACTGGTGGTGGTAGAGTTTTGATAAATACGATCTGAGTTTGTGTGCCTGTGTTGTTACTGGGTCTGGCAACATGAAGTTTGGATTTTTTTTTAAAACCATACAGTGATATGTCTTGTTTGTGTGCTTTTATTCTCATGCCACTCATTCCAGTGTGTGAATGATCTTTACCCCTTGCCTGCCAAACATTTTGATGATTTTGTCATTCCTGTGTGCTCCAACTTCTTAGGGATGATATTTGACACACAGTACATGATAGTCTTGCCGACACAAGTTCACTTGGATGGGTTAACAGATCTTCTCCTGTGCTTACCATGTCAAACTTGGGCATCTGTCCCTGCAGTTCTTGCCATGGTTCACGTGGGGCGTTTCTTCGCTGGCCATTGGAGTGAGTAATAAGATGCAGCTGGAAATGGTATTTGATTGGCTAGCAGATGGTGGAATAATAGTGAGTGGTCTTATCACTGGATTGCCACAATGTTTTGGCCAAGAGGAGCAAACTAATAGGCCTGGTTTGCATAAGTTTGACATGGTAAGTATATTTAACCATACTTGGAGTAGAATACAAACTCCCCATTTTTCCTTTAACTATCAACCGTGAACTGCTGATGAAATTTGGATGTGAGAGTTACGTCCTGTAGTTGTACAACAGTGCAACAAAAGGGATGTAAGTCTCACATCCCAAGGCAGGCAGTGGGTTAATAACACATGCACAAAAATTGTTATCTCCACATTGAAATGCTTGAATAGTTCTCTGGTGTTGACATGACTGGAATATAAGACTGATTCAGAATACTAATTCATTTCCCTTAAAAAATTTTTTTTCCTGTATCTCATAGTTTTCATTCTTGAGTTTTTATTTATCTATTATCCTTGAGTCCTCAAAATTCCCTTGCAAGGGAAGAACACAAATTCACTATGTTTTCTGGCACTGAACAGGTTCAGCTGACTGTGTACAGAGGTATAATCTTGTTATGCCATGTCTAAAGTGACTGCTTTGTCATAGTTCTGGGAAAAAGATGAAAACATTTGAATATCTGTGGCTGATTCTGTGAGGTTAATCAAGACAGTGTATTTGTTTTGCTCAGGCCCATATCTTGAAAGAATGCGGAAAAGACAACAGGTGTATTCCTAACCTGGTGCTGAAATCATTCAGGTAATTACAATTTTGTTTTTGGTGAATATGTTGTTGTTTTTTCTCATACATAAAGTGCTTGAGATCATGTATGCTGTGTGTATCTGTGTCTGAGTGACAGTGTGTGTGTCTGTGTGTCTAAGTGTGTTTTTGTCTGTATAGTGTATAGTGCTAGGTCCAGAGTGTTTGAGGCACTGTTGAGAGAGTTCCTCTTTGCTGATGACTGCGTGCTTGCTGCACACACCCATGAGGACATGCAGTTCATTATGGACAGGTTCTCAGCCTCCTGCAGGCGCTTTGGACTCACCATCAGCCGCAGCAAGACCGAGTTCATGTACCAACCAGCTAGCTCACAGAATGCCAGTACCTCCCCCCCACCTGCAATCAAGATCGATGACACAGAGATCAAGTCAGTCGACAAGTTTTGCTACCTGGACAGCACCCAATGCAGCAACGGAGCCCTTGATGCAGAAGTGACACTGCACATTGCCAAGGCCAGCTCCGCCTTTGGCAGACTCAACAACAGGCTGTGGAACAACAAAGGCATCAGGCTCAGCACCAAAATCAAAATCTACAGAGCTGTTGTGCTGACCACCTTGTTGTACTGCTGTGAAACATGGACGACGTATTGCCATCACATTCAACAACTTGAGCAGTTTCACCAGAGATGCCTATGAAAGATCCTCGGCATAAAGTGGCAAGACAGGGTCTCCGACCTCCAGGTCCTAGAGAGGAACGTGCTGCCCAGCATCGAAAGCCTGCTGATCCAGTGCCAGCTACGCTGGACAGGACACGTTGTCCGCATGACAGACAGCAGGATCCTGAAGATGCTACTGTATGGCCAGCTGAAGGAAGGCCACCACAAACTTGGAAGACTGTGCAAGCGCTTCAAGGACACCTTGAAGACAAAACTCAAAGCCTGTGACATAGACATCGCTTCCAGGGAAACTGATGCCCTTGACCGCTCTCGCTGGAGGATGCTGTGCTCTAGTGGCATAAAGACGTTTGAAAACAAGAGAACACTGGCCATTAAGGAGAAGCGTGAGTGAAGTAAGCAGAGCTCAACTTCTGAAGACGTTTTCCCTCGCAACACCTGTGAAAAGTGCTGCGCATCCAGAATCGGCCTCTTCTCCCATATGAGGACATACACCGACAGATAAGCATGCCTGCCTACTCATCCGTCAGTCTGACCGGAGACTCCATCAGTGTATTGATAATGTTACTGGTCCTTTTTGCCTATTTTTACCCTGTTTACACAAAGAGTGTGAAAGTGTGGTTTAACACTGTCCAAAGCATTGAAATGTACAGGAATATATATAGTAGGTAGCGGCAGCCCCCATGGCCGATGCCGGGAAACCTAGGAACGCCTAAAAAATTGACTAATTTTGAAGTTCATTTTCTCAACTTTGATTTCATTTTGTGAAAAACTATCCAACTGAAATAATTATTTATCATCCATATTTTTAATTTTTGTTGTGTTTGCTTTATGCAGTGTGTGAACGAGTTCGCGAATGGAAGAAAAAGAAGTGTACTGTAACACGAAATAGCAATCCTTGTTCAATGGCGGCCGGCGTCTTTCTGAGCGCGACACAGTTAGTTTCAACCACATAGTGGAAAAAATTGCATCCGTTGTTTTCCATTCATTGGTTACTGTTCGAAAAACTGGGAGCCGTGAAAGGCGAAAGTTCAAGGAGAACTTTCGTGTATTTTTTTCCAAGCCTTGGGCGAAGTAGGGTAGTTAGATCTGAGCGCAAATTTACGGGAATTTTTCGGCTATCTTTCAACGCCTCGCGCAGTTCGACATGAAATCTGACCCTACAGGATACTGTATGAGCGGTAACGAGCATTTTCTGCTGATTGCAGTGGTATCCGAAACTAAGATTTTTGATCCATGAGCAATTTGCTCCAGCAATTCAAAAGCAGGTACCCCTCTTCGTCAGTTGCGTCGGCCCAATCAACATTCGACACAGGAGAGCGGCACTTCATCTAACACAAAAATGGCACTGTTTCTCCAGAAAATCTTAAGTTTCATCGGTAAGTTTTATATTATTTTTGAAAACGAATGTCTTTAGCACTTTCATGCACAATATTGAGCTGAAATTCTTTGAATCGGGATTTTGATCGATGTCAGTAACTGAGCAGCTTGGATCTATTTCATCAGTGTTTTCGTAACGTGACACCGTGTTTCAATCGGAACACGATTTATTTTTTTCTGAGTAAAACACACAAAAACTATTGATACGGAATGAAAAATGGACATGTTGAAACGGAGCCCATAAATTCCAATTACTAATATTTGATTGATTTTTGCTTTAGTAAGCAAAATATTACCTGGGTCTAAAACCGGAAGTGCTCGGGACAGCATTAACGTCGTCTGCTACAGACTCGGTGAGTGTTAAATAAGTGAGTAAAAAATTGTAATGTGGTTTCTTTTTCCATAAAATGAGCATTTCATTCAACATCACACAAAAGTCTGATATTCTAGTTGCATTCTGCTCCAGTAGCTGTGAAACTTTATATTAATATATACAGACAGATACTATGCTCTCACATTCCAAAAAGAAAAAGAACACCAATTCATACTAACCCCCTGCTCCCCCTCCCCCACCTCCCCCTCTCTCCTCTGCAAACTTCACTTTAATAATTTGCTGAGAGTTGTATAATCATTCCCCTCACTTGTCTCGGAGAATGTCCCACCAATGGTAAGGAGAGGGGAGGGAGTTTTCAATTGTTGCGGCAAACTTGGCACTGAGCCAAATCACTGACCACTTGCTCCGGCTTAGAATCCCTGACTGCTGACAGTGATATAACCCACTACCTCCTCCCTCCAGTCATCCCCTTCCCCATTTCTTTCCTGTCAATGGAGTAGGTGTGTGTGTGTGTGTGTGTGTGAGTGAGAGAGAGAGAGAGAGCAAGTTTGCATTTGCACAAGTATGCTTGTGAGTATGTGTATGTATGTCTGAGTATAAAAAAGTGTAATGTGAAGAGATATATGATTAATTTGAACAGTGCAGTCAACATCCTGTTTCTTAAAAAAAATTAACACCAATTTTTAACAAACTAAAATTAGTAAAAAGAAAATCAGTACAATAATACCCATAGCCTAAGCTGCACATCAGGTTCAGTCAAACTATATAACACTATCTGGGATCCAGCAATTAAGAGTATAATTGTGTGTGTGTGTGTGTGTGTGTTCATGTAACCCATGATATATGGGATAATTCATGAAATGATAAAATGCAAAATACCATGCACATATTGTGAATGAAATATTCACTTTGATATATATATATATATCTAAGACATGCATTCTCACATACACACACAAATAAAGGTGAGTACACAAAATATATATCAAAGAATAAAATACTAAGTATGATGTGCATATTAACAATAAAATATTCAATATTTAGTAATCATATATACCTAAGACATTTAGTAATACATTCATCTCAATCATGAAGTGTAGTACCCTGAAGTGGAAATATTTGAGTAAATAATCGCATGCAACAAAGACACATAAGTTGAACAGTACATGTAGATGGCAAAGCTCTTGTCAGCAACTGGAAAGGATAGACCCCCAAAACTTCAGCCTCAGTTGTCAAAGCATAAGTTGTTGCTGCAATTTGAGTTATTGTGTGAAAGGTAAATGCAGCCAAATAGTTCAGTACAGTGAATTTTGTGTTGCTGTTGAATGAATACTTACCTGTTAGTATGCCATTTTATAATTCTGTTATCACAGTGTTTTCCTCCCACTCAAAACACACCGAAATTGACAAAATCCTAAACATATATTAAACTGAGAGCTCTGTTTTTGGTTGTATGTTTTAAATTGAATATAACATTTGTTCTTTCTTATGAGCTGATCTGTGTATCTAACATGTTGCAGAAAGGGCTGCTCATGGCAGGGCATGCAAGACCTATTCAGTGATCCAAAAAGGCCAGTATGAACATATCAGGTAGCGAGCAGCATGTTATTGCTGATGCCAGGAAACCTGTGAGTGCCAAAAAAGAGATTTTTGGTGTGCATTTTCTCTCTTGTGAATCGAATGCCATTTTGTGAAGAAATAAAGATGCATCATCCACCTTTTATTTCTTATTTATTGTGGTTCTTCTACAATGAAATGCATGACTGGGTTCATGGATGGAAGAAAAAGCTAGAGAGCTGAAAGAAAAGAGATTCATATATCTGTCATTTTTGCTAGCAGCTTAAGTAATATTTGCTCCCTCCTGGGAACCTTTGTCGTGGAATGCCCCATCAACCTACCCATTCTGTATAATGCTCTCAAGTTGCATTTGTTTAAAAATTTGCAGTAATTTTGCAGAAGCTGATCAGCCAAGACCACTGGTAACTTATTGTGGCTGTAACTTCAATATTTTTTCAAAAACAAAAATTTTGAAGAAGTCTCAGCCACAACGTGCACCCTTATTTATGAGAAAATCAGGTATCATTCCTTTTCTGCCAACTTTAGATGGAAGTTTTAAGATTGATTTTAATTTATTTTGAAAGCTGACATTTCACTTAATACACACACAAAATTTCCAGGTCCTACTTGTGACAGTTACTGAAATATTCATCTTTGCAGCATGCTACCCCAATAAACAGTCTTTTTTCTGCTGGTCAAATTGAAGATTTTTCAAAGTTTCAGACTCTGATACTTAAAATTCAGTTAATTATCCTGCCTGAAAAAAATTCAGTGCACTTTTTGTGATGTATTCTGCAAGATATTTTATTATGAAATGCAACTGTCTATTCTTTTCAGTGCTGTAGACCTTCAAAGTTGCTATTCTGTGCAGATTGACATGTCTTGATTTTCTATTTCCTCCAACTTTGACAGGCATATTTTCCAATTTCTTTGCTGCTGAAGTGTTATTTTTTTCTTGTGCAATATGCCATTATCATATGATTTTTAGAAGTATATGAGTTTTCATTACAGTACCCTCATGGACAGTACAGTATGACTGTGGAAATGTGAAAATATTAAGTACTAACAGCATGTACGCATCATCACATCTTTAAAATGGAATATCTTCAGAACCAATCAAGATATTCACTTACTCTTTTTTTTGTTTTTCTTATATTGTCATGTTGTTTGTCAAAAATCACATTTCAGTCATTGTAATGAATATTTAAATTTTCACTGCTGCCACCTATATATAGCCATATAATAATAATAATTATATTTATATAGTGCTGAATCTTGTGCAGAGACAAATCAGAGCTCTTTGGCACCAGTCATTCACATGCATGCATAATTCTAAAACTGGAAAATCTGAAGACAAGGAAGAGGCAGGGAAGGGAGGCTATTTTGGAAAGAGGTGGGTTTTAAGGCCAGACTTGAAAGAGCTGAGTGCAGAGACCTGACAAAGAGAAAGAGGAAGTTCATTCCAGTTGCAAGGTCCAGAGACAGAGAAAGAACGGCGGCCAACAGTCGAGTGGGTATGTGTAAACAGAGTGGATCCGAAGCCGATCGTAGAGAGCGAGATGGAGTGTAGAGGTGAAGGCAGCCACAGAGATAGGAAGGGGCAGATTTGTGAATACATTTATAAGATAGAGTGCTGATCTTGTACTTTATTCTGTGTGAGACAGGTAGCCAGTGGAGATGTTGCAAAAGAGGAGTGATGTGCTCAAATCTTTTCTTTCTGAGGACGAGTTGGGCAGCAGAGTTTTGTATGCATTGAAGGGACTGAATGGATGAAGCAGGCAAACCAGACAATAGAGTTACAGTAGTCAAGGCGAGAGAGAATGAGAGAAACGACAAGTCTAGATGTTGCGTCATTGGACAGATATTTCTGGACGGAACTGACGGATATAGCTTTAGTAACAAAACAAGTTATTTATTTAAGTGGCAGCTGAATACTTGAGGAAAACAAGAGAGGAGATAAGTTCTTCAGTTATTTTGTTACCATTCTAATGTAAATAATTTTGATTTTTTCCAGTCTTGTCTTTACCTTCTATGGGCTGAATCCTCACAGTTCTGACAATGGTGATTTGAACAAACTCTCTTCAGTCAGCTTTTCAAGTATCAGTGGCACTGTTCTGGATGTATGTCTTTGACATTCACACACCCCATCTCAAAAACCATGTTCTTCTTCTAACAGTCATGTTCTCTGTATTTCTTCCGTCGGAACACAATCTGTTGTTCAGTGAACTCCTTCCTTTCAGAGTCAAACCACTTAGAATTATCTTCCATTTAACCTTTGAAACTCCACTCCCATCACCAAAGGACTTTTTTTTCCATGCTGTGAATGTATTGTATATATACATGTGAGACTCCTCATAATTGTGTGTGTGCGTGCATGCGTGTGTGTGTGTGTGTGTGTGTGTGTGTGTGTGTGTGTGTGTGTGTGTGCGCTTGTGAATGGTGTCATGATGTCTGTTTGTAAAGAGTATGATTTCAATTATTTGATTACTTTTGTCATGGGGGTTGAATGAGTTGTGTACATGTGAAGCACTTTTAGCTCTGAAAAAAAAAGTACTGAATTAGTGTTATTATTATCACTGTTTTTATTATTTGTAATGTTTCATGTTCTAAGTCTGTTTTTATATGGAATCCCATCTGCTCACTTCACTGAATGTGAAGCTTTTTGAACTCAGAAAAAAAGTACAGAATTAGTGTTTTTTGTTATTACTGTTTTTATTATTTGTAATGTTTCATGTTCTAAATCTGTTTTTATATAAGATTTCAGCTACTTACATCATTGAATGCGAAGCACTTTGAGCTCTGAAAAAAACTGAATTAGTGTTATTATTATTACTGTTATTATTAATTTTAATGTTTCATGTTCTGAATCTGTTTTTATATAGGATCTCAGCTGCTCACATCATTGGTAGTCGTGAGGCACTGGAGATTATGGTGATTGTGGAGAACCAGAAGGAGGATGCCTTCAACACCAAGCTGTTCATCACTCTACCCCCTGGAGTCACATTCACCAATAAAGCTGCTGTCTCCTCTGTGAGTTCCTGTCTAAAAAATAGTGTGTACACACACACACACACACACAACTTGAGTCATGAATCAATATCTGCATGTATGCATATGTGTATGTATGTGTGTGTGTGTCCATGGCAAGCTTTAACAAATTCATTTTCTTTGGAAATACAATCCCATATTTGGCTTAAAAACAGAAAAAAATCAGTTCTTTTCACATATTCTGATTTTAATGACAGTGCACTATTTGGAAGAGCACAAAATTGTAAAGAATAAAAAAAATGTTTCAACAGTAATTTTTTTCTGTTTCACAGGTCTTATCACTTTTATCTTACTCATTTATAATGATAATAATAATAGTAATGTACATTTATATAGCGCCCTTTCTCACTAAGAGCTCAGGGTGCTTTACATGAAAGAAAAATATTACAAGTAACATAAAACATTCATGACCACTCTTTCTCAAAAAAAAAAAAAAAAAAAAAAAATCCCCCCACTCACACTTTCCCTTTTCCACTCCACATACATCCAAAGTGAGCTGACATGGGTGGTGTTGGAGAAAAGGAAGCTGAGAGTACTCATAGATAGGTTTTAAAAAGATGAGTCTTTAGTGATGAACGAAAAGCAGAAATAGAATCAGATGCACGGATATGACGAGGAAGGTTGTTCCAGATGTGAGGAGCAGCAATGAAGAAAGGACGTTCACTATAGGTTCTTGTATTGACATGAAGTTTCAAAAGGTAACAGTCAACGTTTACTATAGGTTCTTGTATTGACATGAAGTTTCAAAAGGTAACAGTCAGAGGAAGAGCAGAGATTTCTTGAGGGAGTGTAAACACTGATAAGGTCAGAAAGATAAGTAGGTCCTGCGGGGAGGAAAGCAGAATAGCAGGGACACGCAACTTTGTATTTAATTCTCACTTCAGTGGGGGGCCAATGTAGAGTGCAGAGGTGAGGAGAATGTGATCCGTGCGTGGGACTCTGAGAGTCAGACGGGCAGCATTGTTTTGAAGTTTTTGAATTCGCTGAAGAATATTTTGTGGACAGCCTCTGAGAAGAGAATTACAGTAGTCAATTTGTGACAGCACAAAAGCAGAAATAAGAGTTTTAGTAGTTTCAACAGAAAGGTACTGAAAGAGTTGATGCGATGAAGTTCACAATTGACAATGCGTATCAGGTTTACTACCTGAGCATGCATGCTGAGGTTTGAGTGAAGAATGACTCCAAGGTTCCTTGCTGATTTAGAAAACTGAACTGTGGCATCACCAACCACAATAGAGGCAGGAAAAGAAGTAGATGTGGACATTCTTGCAGAGGAAATAATCATAGCTTCAGTTTTGTCATCATTCAACTTTAGTTTGTTGAATGTCATCCAGGATTTAACATCGAGAATACAATCCTGCATTGACAGAATCAGACTGTGTACTTGGTTTTGTTCTGCAGACTTTTGTAGCTGAGTATCACCAGCAAAAGAGTGGTGAAAAACAGAATGGCCAGAAATGACATCAGAAAGAGGAGCAGTGTACAGAACGAACAGAACAGGGCCCAGGACAGAGCCTTGTGGCACACCATAGGAGATCAGGGCTGGATCAGACTTAATGTTACCAACAGAGACAATCTGGAAGCGGTTGGATAGGTATGAAGAAAACCAACTCAGAACTGTTTAGTGAATCCCCAAAACATGTTCAAGTCTGGAAAGGAGTATGCTGTGGTCTATTGTGTCAAATGCAGCCGACAGATCGAGCACAGATAGTTTACCTTCATCAACAGATAGTAACAGGTCATTAACTACTTTCAACAAAGCAGTTTCAGTGCTATGGGCAGATCTGATGGGTGCAATAGCCGAATGGTTAAAGCGCTGGACTTTCAATCTGAGGGTCCTGGGTTCGAATCTCGGTGCACCTGGTGGGTAAAGGGTGGATATTTTTCCGATCTCCCAGGTCAACATATGTGCAGACCTGCTAGTGCCTGAACCCCCTTCGTGTGTATGCGCACACAGAAGATCAAATACGCACGTTAAAGATCCTGTAATCCATGTCAGCGTTCGGTGGGTTATGGAAACAAGAATATACCCAGCATGCACACCCCCGAAAACGGAGTATGGCTGCCTACATGGCGGGGTAAATAAAAAATAAAAAAAAAGGTCATACACGTGAAATGTTACATGTCTGTCTGAGTGTGTATGTGTGTGCGTCTGAAATCTGATTGAATGACACAGGAAACGAATGATGAGCGCCCAGTGGCAGCCGTCAGTCGGCTCTACCCAGGTAGGCAGCCTGTGGTGCAAATGTCCCTGTGTATGTAAAGCGCTTTGAGCTTGGTCTCTGACCAAGGATAGGCGCTGTATAAGTATCCACATCAATCAATCAGTCAATCTATATGCTGACTGAAAAGAAGAGAACAGGTTGTTTAATACTAAATGGTCTGAAAGTTGGGAGAGAACAATTTTTTCAATAATTTTGGACACAAAAGCAAGGTTGGATACAGGGCAAAAATTTTTGAGGTCATTGTGATCCAGAGTGGCTTTCTTTAGCAGGGGCTTAACAAGTGCAGTTTTGTATACATCTGGGAAGACACCAGAAATTAAAGAATCATTTATAATTTCTGTAAGTGCAGGTAAAACAACATCCGAACACTCATACAGTAGTGGTGTGGGAAGGGGGTCCAGGTCACATGTTTTTGGAGCAGACTTTTTCAACACACTCAGTACATCTGTCTCTGAAACAGGTGTGAAAGCAACAAAAGGAACACCTTGAAATTCTTTTCCCAAGGGATGTGACACAAGTGACTGTGAATCCAGTTCTTTCCTGAGGTTAACAATTTTGGAGCAGAAAAAATCTGAAAAGACACTGGGCAGCAATGAAAATGGATAGATAGAAGGAAGCAAAGAAGATTTTGTTCTGCCACAAAGCTTATTTGTAATGCAATATAGTTCTTTGCTTGATTTAGCTTCGGAGATCTTGGTGTTGAAAAACAGAGTCTTCGCTTAGTGCACAAGAAAGGTAACAAAGTTTTTGGCTTTCTGGTAGATTTGTTTGTATACAGTTAAACCAAATACCTTCCACTGTGCTTCCGCGTGTCGCCTCTCTCTCTTTGCTGCTAGCAGTTCCTCACCAAGAAGCCCAAACCATGGACACGACACCTTTCTGAACGACATCCTGCAACGAGATGCAGCGGCGTGCTTGTCCAGTGCTGCCTGAAAGGCAGTGTTGTACTGGTCAGCTGAACAGTCCAAAAAGCTCTCAAGTCCTGATTTCAGGTCGTCATGAAAAGCTGCCCTGTCTATAGCACGAATGTTGTGCACGCTGTGATACACTGTCACAGAGGAGGGGATGTCTATGTCGAGGACACTAACTACACACAAATGGTCAGACTCTAATTCATGATTCACATCAGACGATCGATGAACTCCATCACTGGGCCTCTCAATCACCAAATCAAGAGTATGACCATGCTTGTGGGGAGGTCCATGCAGTCTGAGAAAGGTTGTATATATCTAGAAGTTCCAAGAATTTTACAGCACTACGATCAGTGGAACTGTTAGCATGGCAGTAATTTAATTTTATTAGCTAAACTAGTAACTTCTGCTTAGATTGATGTACACACCTGCCAGGAACAGCAAGATTTTGCCATTTAATGGGACATCAATGTGAATATATGGTGGGTGTGTATGTATGTATATATATATATATATATAGAGAGAGAGAGAGAGAGAGAGATAAATTCCCCCCCACCCCCCACCCACACTCATTCATAAAACTGAATTTTAATAAGTTCAGTGCCAGAGAATTTTTGTTAAAAAAGAAAAAGTGATCTCTTGCCAGCCCCCTGAGAACCACCTCTTTCCATCCGCAGACTGAAATAGCCCTCAACTATCATTTGAAACTTCTTTGAACCGAAAAAAGCCCTGCTCAAATTTATGTGCCTGCAAGTGCTGTGTGTGGTGTATGTGTATATGGAGAGGGATATGGAATCGAAAGGTTATTGGTATTGTGTTTGTTGTTGCCTCACAACAGGAACCTACACTATAAACACATAGTTAACTGAGAAGACCCATTACTGCATGGCTGTCAGAAGAGCTGGTAAACTCTGTCCTTTTTTTTCTATGGTCTACTGTGTATAATGCTCATGCATGCAGTTGTATTAGTGTTATAGAAATTCACAGTTTTTCAGTTTGAAGCAACATCTAGGGAAGAAACACAATAATAATAATAATGATAATTATGTCTGATAATCAAAATTTATGTAGCGCCTTCCATCGCTCAAGGCACTTTACAATAACAGCAAAAAGTAATACCAAAGAAACAAAAGGGCATGGTGTACAATGCAAGAAGATAACAAGTAACAACATATTACACATGCACAAACACACACACACACACACACACACACACACACACGGGCGCACATACGGGCGCACACACAAATGCATACACGTGCGCGCAATGCAAGAAGATAACAAGTAACAACATATTGCACATGCACAAACACACACACACACACCACACACACAAACACACACACACACACAGGCAACCGCATCCACACTCCCTCTCTCCATGCACACACATCACAATCAAGTAACCAGTCTGGATGGAAAAAGCAAGTTCTGAAATGGTAGGGAGGAATAGGCCTTCATCAAATAATGGATAAAGAGATGTTTTCAGACCTGACCTGAAAGACTATAGACTGACTGTTGGAGGGAGTATGATTGAGAGTTCCAGAGCTTAGCTGTAGAGAAAGAAAAGGCTCATTGGCCATACTTTTTATGTGTTAGATTTGGAAGCTGAAAGAGCCTGGTGTCAGCAGAGGATCGAAGGATCCTGGAGGGAATGTATATATGGAAAATTTCAGATAGATACTGAGGAGCACAGTAATTTAATTCATTTAACTCTGTGTCCAATTTCAGTGTTTGTGTTTCATGAGAAAAAAATCAGAAACATCCAGCAGAGATGCAATCATAACACAGTGGAAGATATCCTTTACGAGCACACCATGAGTGAGTTTATTATTCTGTTGTGTGGTGTACAGGTGGTTCCTGTAGGGTGTGGTGCCATGGGTAACATCGCTGTCTGTGACATAGGCAACCCACTGCCCTCAGGTGAAAAGGTAAACATTGCTTATGATTGTGAAACAATCTCAATTTTTGAATAATATACACATTTTAGAAATCTGTGTTCATTTGCTAAAATAGTTGTGAACATATGTGTGTATTTGCCATGCATCAGAATGGTCTGCAGATCTGAGTATTTCAGAGGATTTGGGAACTGCTGACTGCGGTTTCAGCTTGGGCAGCTGCTGAACAATTTCTTATGGAGCACGATCTTATTCTCATTCTCAAGTGGTATTCTTAAATGGTTTGTTCTGTTTTTGCACACATGATATTCTTAAACAGCTCATTCTGTTTTTGCACACTTCCTGCAAACAAGTGTTGGCATCATCTTTGTCAGTACTGTTGACCCTGTACCCCACCGGGGTCTGGGTGGTCCCTGGACCCCTGCCAGCTTCAGAGGATTGGACTCTGGGGTATTCTGATGCCTCATATGCATATATGCATGTTTGTGTGTGTATTTGTGCATATCTTTTTGTGCATGCATATATGAAATTAAAGGCAAAAAAGAAACAACAATAAATGTGAAACTAGCAATGAAACAAACTGAATGAACAAGCAGACAAGTCCTCCCGAAACCTGGAGGGGGTCAGGCTGGTGTTCTCTTGACCCCCTCCCGGGAGGGTCACTGCCTTGTCGTAGTCGGGAGGCTTAGTGGCCAGTGATCGAGCGAGCTATGTCGGCGGGGGCATCAGTGCTTCTTGGGGTTTTGCTGCTCTGGTCCCAGGTCTTAATTGACAGCCTACATAGCCATCGTAGCTGTTAGGGCTGAATAAGTGGTGGTTTTTTGTACTGATGCCCCTGATAGGGCTTCCCATGCCGAACAGGTCGTGAGTGAGGCCCAAACTAAACGTGACCCACTGTCCCTTTCGCTGTTCTCTATTCTTCTTTTTACCGCCTCTTTTCTGTCCTCAGCTCCCCATCAAGCCTTCTTTTCCGCATTCTTTTTTCTCTGCGGCCTTCTTCAGGCCCGCCGTGTTTGCCGTGCGGCGCGACCTGTGATGGAGGGGAATGAGATCCTGGGGATTGAGAGAGCACGCTGCTCTCAACACATCCCTTTGGCTTGGACCTCTCCTAAGACAGGCAGCACACATTGGCCCGTGTGTGTCAATCGGCTACCCCTTCGTGGGGCTGGGTCAAGACTGGCAGTTTAGAGGCTAACGAAGATAACCCCCGTAGTGCTCGGTTCTCTGTCCCCGGGAGCTGGGCATGATCGGGGGGGAACACGTTGGAGCTAGGCTGTTGGTCGTATATCCCTCCCGAAACCTGGAAGGGGTCAAGCTGGTGTTCCCTTGACCCTGGCCCCTAAGTTGGACCCCATGATGGGTGGGTAAGGGAGGGATGAATTAAAGATAAAAAAAAAAGCAATTATTTAAACATGAATTCTAAACAACTACACCCCCCTAAATTCGGAAAAAGAAGACAAGGAACAGACGATTCGGACTCAGATTCGGAGGTCGTTGAGACCTCTGGATTTTGGCCATCGTGGCTTGTGATGGAGGGCGCTGATGACGACAAGCCCTTGTCGGCTCTCAGCCCCTTCGCTATCCAGAAGGGCTTTCAGTGTCTGGCAGGATCGCTGAAATCCATCAAGAGGCTGAGGAGCGGAGCGTTTTTAGTGGAGACAGAGTCTAAAAGGCAGACACAGCTTCTGCTCAAGGCGACCACTTTTGTGGATAGGGCGGTGAGGGTTTCCCCTCACAAAGGTCTCAACTGCTCAAAGGGCGTCATCAGATGCCCGGAGTTGAGAGGAGTGTCTGAAGCTGAGATCAAGAGCGAGCTGTCCTCTCAGGGAGTGACCGACGTGTACAGGGTGACGGTGAAGAAGGGGTCGGACAGAGTCCCGACCAACACATTCTTCCTCACCTTCTGCTGCCCGAATGTCCCCAAGGACATTCGAGTCGGATACCTGATGGTGAGTGTAAGCCTGTATGGGCCGTCCCCTCTAAGATGTTTCAAATGCCAGAAATTTGGACACGTGCGAGACCGATGCAAGGAGGAAGAGGCGTGTGGCACCTGTTCAAAGGCGGCGCACCAGGGCGATTGCGTCAGTCCAGCCCATTGTGCGAACTACGGAGGTGGCCACCTGTCCTCATCGAAAGACTGCCCCGCCTGGAAAAAAGAAAAACAAATCCAGATGGTGAAGACAGAAAAGAAGATATCGTTCTTCGAGGCAAGGAAACAGGTGGAGGCCGTGTCGCCTAAGGCGTCTTATGCCTCTGTCGTCAGACCCAGGACGGTGGACGTCGCGGTCCAGACGACGTCCACAGGGACGCAGACGGACGACGTTCCTACCTCGTTAGAACCGTTGGCCTTGGGTGGAGGCGCCGTGTCCACCCCTTCCCATCCTGTGCGGCAGTCCTCAGGGGCTGCTGGGCGGGAGCGGAAAGCCTCGGGCGGAGGCACGTTGTCCGCCTCCCGCCCCACCCCGGCCCCCCTCGCCCCGCCTCTCGTCTGCCTGGCCCTCGGGCTGGCAGAAGTGGCCAGAAACCCCCTGTACCTCCAAAACTCAAGGAGGGGAGGGTTGCGGCCTCGGCGGGATCGGGAAGGGCCGAGGTGGTGGATATTCCGACTTGGTCGGAATCAGAAAAATTCAATTCTAAAAACAAGTACTCGATCCTGGCCGACCTTGAGCCACCGCAAGCAGAGGAGCAGGGGGTAGCGATGGAATAGGCTGCTGCTTTATTATTTTTTTTAACCTTTTTAATGGCAGTGATCCACTGGAACATCCGGGGGTTCTACGCCAATTTCCAGGAACTCCAGCTGCTTTGTCGTGCTTTGAAACCTTCAGTGCTCGCGCTGCAGGAGACTCTGCAAAGAGATGGCAAGGTTTTATCTCTCTCTGGTTTTAACTCCGTTTTTAAACCCGCTCAACCGAAGCAAGAGGGATTGACGGGAGGTGTCGCTCTTTTTATTCGCAAGTCCCTTTTATACAGTACAGTTCCTTTAAGCACCCCTTTACAGGCGGTGGCAGTCAGAGTCACACTTGAGAAAACCATCACTGTCTGCTCTCTGTACCTTCCTCCTGCCGTCCGTGTTCTGAGGCAGGACCTCATGAACCTGGTCGACCAGCTCCCACGTCCGTTTTTACTGTTGGGCGACTTCAATGGACACTCCCCGCTCTGGGGAAGTGAGATGACATCAGCCCGAGGTCTTCTCTTGGAAAACCTTTCCGATATGGACTTGTGATGTCTTAATGACAAGCCTCCCACTTACCTTCATCTGTTCTCTGGAAAGCTCTCGTGTTTAGATCTGTCGGTCTGCGATCCATCGTTGGTCCTGGACTACGAGTGGAAAGTGCACGACGATCTGCACGGGAGTGACCACTTTCCTGTCGTCCTCCGCCCCACAGATGGAGAAGGTGACTCTCTGCCTGACCGCCTGAACTATGACAAAGCAGACTGGGGAATTTTTACCAGGAAGATAAGAGCGGAGCTGCAGGAAGAAACAGTATTGAAAAGCAAGGACCCTGCTGACACTCTGACTCGGATCGTTTTAGATTGCGCCAAAGCAGCAGTCCCATCGTCTACCTCCAAGCCTCAGGTGCCAAGAACGCCCTGGTTCAACGCGGAATGTCGGGAGGCCCGTAAGTCTCGGAAGAGAGCGCAGCGACGCGTCTTTCGGAGACCGGAGACCGATAGCGTTCGAACCCATCAACAGCTGAGGGCGAAAGCCAGGTATGTTTTTAAAAAGAGCCAGAGAAAGTCATGGAGAGATTTTTGCTCTTCCTTAACCTCCAACACACCCAAGAAGAAAGTGTGAAGGGTTTTAAAAAGAATTAAGGGCAAAAACGTATGCCCGACCTTTCATCATCTTAAACTTTCAGACGCTCTGGTCACAGAGAAGAAAGCAGTTGCCAGTTTGCTTGCCTCCACAATTGAACAGAACTCGAGATCTGCTAACAAATCTGCTCGGTTTCTTAAAACCAAAAACCTGTCAGAAAAAACACCCTGTAACTTCTCTTCCGACAACACAGAGAGCTACAACTTTCCTTTCACTATGAATGAACTTTTAAATCTGCCCTTCAGACCTGTACGGATTCCTGTCCAGGAATGGACGAGGTCCATTATAAACTCTTAAAGCATCTTCCCCAAACCTGTCTGGACACCCTGCTCAAAGTTTATAACCACATCTGGACCACAGGCTTTTTTCCACCCTCCTGGCGGAAAGCCCTCATAATCCCGGTGCCGAAACCGGGAAAAGACCCCTCGAACCCCTCCAACTACCGCCCAATAGCACTGACCAGCTGCATCTGCAGACTGATGGAGAAGATGGTCAGTGGTAGACTGATGTGGAAACTAGAGACCGACGGCCTTCTGGCGAAAGAACAGTGCGGTTTCCGCAAGCATCGCTCTACCGTTGACCATCTGGTTCGTCTGGAAACCACTGTAAGAAATGCCTTTGTAAACAAACAGCATGTGGTGGCCATATTTTTTGACTTGGAGAAAGCTTACGATACCACGTGGAAATTTGGAATCCTCTCGGACCTGCACAAGCTCGGCTTCCGAGGACACCTGCCCCAGTTCATCCACAATTTTTTGCAAGACAGACAATTCCAGGTGAGAGTCGGCACCACCCTGTCCGACATTCACAAGCAGGAGCTGGGTGTCCCGCAAGGGAGCATCCTGTCGCCGGGTCTCTTCAGCATCAAAATTAATGACATCGTTCAATCCGTTCAGAAGGGATCGGAAAGCTCGCTGTTCGTGGATGATTTTGCCTTATATGCAACTGGCAGCACATATGCCAGCATCCAGCGACGGCTTCAGCTCTGCATCAACAAAATCCAGTGTTGGGCAGAGGAGAATGGCTTCACATTTTCGTCCTCCAAAACTGAATGTATTCATTTTCATAACTTTCGCCAGTTCTATCCGGACCCTGAAATCTGTCTGGGAAAATCCACCATCCCGGCGGTCAAGGAAGCCAGATTTTTAGGGGTCATCTTCGATCAGAAGCTGAAATTCCTCAGCCATATTAAACAGCTGAAAATATCTTGCCAAAAAGCCCTGAACATCATTCGAGTTGTGGCACACACGGACTGGGGTGCTGATCAGAAATCTCTTGCACCTCTACAGAGCCCTGGTCCAGTCCAAACTAGATTACGGAAGTGTAGTATACGGCTCGGCCAGACCGTCTTACCTGAAACTGTTGGACCCTGTACACCACCAAGGGCTCCGTCTCAGCTTAGGTGCTTTCCGCACCACCCCTGTGCACAGCCTGTACGCAGAGGTGGGGGAACCGCCTCTCTCCAACCGCAGACTGAAGCTGACCCTAAACTATTATTTGAAATTGTTTTCTGAACCTACAAACCCTGCTTACGACGCTATATTCAACAACCCTTTCAGTAAGAAATTTAAAGACAACCCAAACTGCATACCTCCTCTCGGACTCCGCATTCAGCCGCACTTAGAAAATGCCGATCTGGATGTTGGTGGCATCTCAGATTTCTCTAAGTTCCCTGACAGCCCTCCGTGGACCTTTAGAACACCTGAGGTCCGATTCGATCTGGCCTCATACCGTAAAGACTCCACCAGTTCTCTGGCCTACAGAACTTACTTTTCGGAACTCTGCCACAAATTCCCCACTTTTCAAAGTATCTTCACTGACGGTTCCAAGTCAGAGGACGGAGTCGCTGCATCTGCGTTCTGTCCCGCCTTTCCTGACTGGCCCTCAACGGAACACATCCTGTCTGACAGCTCGGTGTACACTGCGGAACTGACCGCACTGGTTCTGGCGGTAAAAATGGTTCTCTCTTCAAAACAAAAGAGATTCATGATCTTTTCCGACTCCTTGTCAGCCCTGGAGGCGATCGCCTGCAGGAATATCACTCATCCCAAACTGCTGGAATTTTATGAAGATTTTACTCTCGCAACGAAGAAAGGATACGAGGTTTTGTTGGCCTGGATTCCCGGACATGTTGGCATTCGTGGTAACGAAAGGGCGGACCTGCTGGCCAGGAACGCTGTAAAGAAAGAATTATCCAGATCCTTTGTACCATACACAGACATGAAGCGGAAGGTGAACACTTACGTTAAGGATCTTTGGCAAGAGGAGTGGAACACCCAGACGGACAACAAGCTCTTCCAGATCCGTCCAGACCTAAAAGAGACCCTCCCTTCGGGGGTGAAGAACAGAAAGGAGGAGTCTGTGCTGTGCAGACTGCGTACGGGGCACACTTTTTTTTACTCATTCTTACTTGTTGAAGGGGGAAGAGGCCCCTCCATACATTCCCTGTGATGAGCCTCTCACCGTGAAACACGTGCTCCTTGACTGTTGGGATCTGCATGACGTTAGACGCAGACATTACACGGCAGTTTCTTTGAAGACTTTGTTTCATGATGTCCCTCCGTGGGCGCTGATGGAAGAAGTGAACATTTTTAACCAGATTTGAAGGTTTTAAACTATGGAAGTTTTTTTTTTAACTTTGGAGTGGAAAGTTTGAAGTGGTGACTCGTTTTAATTGGTTGTTTTTTTTTATCCTTGTAGTAGTTATTGACGCGGCGATAGCCTTGAGATGGCCTTAGTGGTCGGCGAGGCTCTAAGCACCATAATTTCATTTCAAGCAGACAAGTAACAGTAACTACCGTAAAGTTCGGTCTATAAGCCGCGACTTTTTACCCCAGCTTCAACCTCTGTGGCTTATACAATGATGCGGCTTATTTGCGGATTTTAACGATCCCGGGAGTGTCACGTTCTCGTCTATTCTTAGCTGCCCTTCAACTCACCAAAATCATGATTTCTGTCCATGAATTTTTGGATGAGCTTCAGGATAGTGTGCTAACTGTTCATGTTTTATAAATCAAATCTGCACACATTAAAGCCTTCAGATCAGCATTCAGTTCCACTCTGCTCAAGTGTACACCCTCATCATGCCGAAAATGTGACATTATGCCTATGATGCAGCCTTCAAATTGAAGGCGATCGACCTAGCAGACGACAGTGCAAGCGACGAACCAGCAGCGACCTCCACCTTCATGAAGTGAAAGCGAGGCTAAGTCAGTGACAAGATGGCAGAGGAAGCTGTGCTGGTTCTCTTCAACTCGGACACTGAAGACGAAGATTTTAGTGGATTCAGTGAGCAGGATGACGTTGAATAAATGTGACTATCCCGAAATTATGGATCTTATTTTCGTTGTGTTTATTTATTATTTTTTTGTGGCACTAGCAGTATTTTCACTTGCTTTTCTTTGTGTTGTTCCAGCTTGTGTTTATTTCATAACCTACAGTATCGACAGCTTTTCTTAGTATCAGTATGTGTTCCGGTACCGGAAATAAGTGCGGCTTATAAACCAGTGCGGCTTATGTATGTATAAAGTTCAATTTTTTCCAAAATTTAGTGGGTGCAGCTTATATACCAGTGCGCTCAATAGACCGAAATTTACGGTACATCATTACTGAGCAATTTAAGAAATAAAAACATAGATAAAATGAAATAATAACATGATTTAAAGATAGATTAACCTTTCCCGTACATCGTGGGTTTGCTCACACCCACACACAAGGTTTTTGCTCTGTAACTCAAATAATTTTGAAGCCACTTTCATTAACCTCTTGACTGTGCTGTTGACATACGGCGTACGTCATGAAATGTCGCTCACCAGTGCTGTATTGACATTCGCCGTACGTCATGTTACAATGTTCTATGTTTCGAGTCCCACATTACAGAAAATACAGTCTCCTAACTATTAAATTAGCTCCCCTGAGAGCTCTTTGTCTCCTGAGTTCCATAAGCTGAGATTATTCACCTCATTGTCATATTTATGGCGAAAGTTTTGCAAGTTTGTATGAAGCTCAAGTTGTGTTTGCAAAGCCATGGCTGAATGCAGACAAACCTCAACACTTGTACTAGTATTGGAAGAAATCTTTCACAATGCAAATAGTAGAGATGAAGGTCGTGGACTGAATGAGATAGAACTGCGTGAAGTTGATGCCGAAGACGCTGTTTTGACATGGAGGGGGGTAGGAGGTGGAGTTGCTTGACGAAACTAAAGACAGACAAGCTCAGCTGATTCAATATGCAGGTGGGTGTTTACAAGGTTTGTCAGTTTATTATTTGTTTTCTGTTTGTTGTAACAGTGAATATGACTGCATTGTGTGTGCTTTGAATGTGTTAGCTGTGGTAAGTAGCTTCGTCAGTCACTGATCAGTGTGTGTGAGTGAGAGTCAGTCACGTGTGTACTGTGTATGACCATCACAGCGCAAGGAGGCATGGTTCGCTGGCTGGCTCATTGTTGATGACAGTGTGTGTCGCTCACCTAGAGCTTTCTGTGTGTTTGTTCCCGAGTGTGTGTTGGTTTGTTGTTGTTTTGTGTGTGTGTGAGAGAGAGAGTGGGGGAGGAGGGGGGATATATTTATAAAACTGAAATCAGAGAAAGATATACAGAATTGTATGCCTAAATTACTTTGTAAATGCAACACTTGTAGAAGTGTGTGTGTGTGTGTTGTCATTTTGTTTTGTATGAGAAAGAGAGAATGAAGGGAGTGTGGCATACCATGAACCAGTTTCAGTGTGTGTGTGTGTGTTGGGGATGGGGGTGGGGTAGGTGTGTGTGTGTTTGTATTTCAGATTCTGAAAACAATCAGAAATAAAATGGTACCATTTCATAACCTTTTTATATGTAAAAAACAACAACAAAAACCAAAGACAAAAAAAACAAAAAAACACTCCCAAACCCCAACAAACTTACTCTTTTATGCAGTGTGTTTCAGGTATGCAGCATGGTGATGATCATGATGTTCATCCTGGACCATCTGGAGTTGACAACTTGCCACAAACCTACAGCTGAAGACCAGCAGCAGCAAGACCAAAGGGCAGTAAACAAACCTCCAGCAATTCTGGATTACAACAAAAACATGGGTGCCATGGACCATCATGACCAACAGCTGCAGCCCTACGATGCCACAAGGAAAACTCTGAAGTGGTACAAATAGCTGTGTGTGCATTTTCTACAAATTGCCATGCTGAATGCACACATCCTCTACAAAAAAGCAGACAACAGCAGTACACTCCTGGACTTCCAGAAGGATGTAATTAGTGCCATGATTTTTGGTGACCAAGACCCAGACACTGCTAAAGATGACCACGCACATGTGTTCAGCGCTTGACGTTTAGTTCATCCGAGGAGAGAACTTGACCCTGCATTCAACTCAGGAGGGAAAGGCGCCGCCTAAAAATAACACGCTACTGCCGGAAGGGTTAGAGCTTTAACTTGGAAGAACTGAGAGCACAAAACGCTATGAGTTCTCTTCACGTTGCGCCTCCAGCCGTTATCAGCTGTTGGGAGGGAGAAAGACCAGTGTGCTGTTCCGCGCGATGGTAGTGGCCACAGGGAGAAAACAACACCTCTTCGTTAACTTTTGATAACACATTGCTTGTCAACGCAATCGCTTAATGAATAGTATGGTTTGAAAGAGCACAGTCTTAGCTTTAAAACGATAGGAAACTCAAATGTGAACATCCGATTATTTTTCTCAGGATAAGTGTTTGAAAAAAGCAGGTATGCTTACCACCAGTTTGTTAACATGCATTTTGACACATTTTTAACACACTGAATCTAATCTCACAAAATTCGCTCAACACAGACAATACATTCCATGCACAGCATTACACATCAGCATGCCTCTCACTAACCTGTGTTGATAGCTGGAAATTCTGAAGGAAGCTGTGGCGTGTTAAAGATCACAACTGTTTTGCAGCCTGTACAAGTACTCCACAGGCACACTGATTCAGTCATTCACGCACATTGAGGAAAAGAGAGAGAAGGAAACAGAACAAAAGAAAGGAAGGGATGAAGGAGAGAAAGAGAGGCAAGGAAATAGCATGAAAGAAAGACAGGGAAGAAAACAGAATGAAAGAAAGGAATGGAAGAAAGAAATGGGAGAGAACAGAATGTGAAGGAAAACCAAACTCACGGTACTTCTGCTATGAAAAAAACCCACACCACCGCCAGTCACAATTGTCAGCACAGTTCTCTCAAGTAAATACTGTTATCTTAAAAAATATTTTCCAGCCAAAGAAAGTACTACCACCAACAAAAAGAGAAGTGTCCGCTCTTTCCAACAGTGCAAACATTAATGCCACAGAAATAGGAGTATGCTCACCCGCCCGCTCAAAAGAGGCGCGCAAATTGCCACACTTTAATAGAAGACAAAGAAGGGTCAGTGACGGGTTAGCAGGCACAGCAGCTGACCTACTTATCAGTGTCTGGCACTATCAGGCCTGTCAGGGGGATCTCGCAGTCGGCTAAGTGTGTGTGGTTCTGCTTATAGCCTAGACAGCAGTGCATGCTGTTTGTCTTGTGTGGATGACACTTCATTGATGTCATCCCACATATCCCATAGAAGGCGCGGCCACAAAGGAGGTGCAGAGTCTGCTGGAAGAAAGGATGTGAGGTTCTACTGCCCAGACTGCCCCGGCAAACCAGCACTGTGTCTTGAAGACTGTTTCCGCAAGTACCACACGCAGCATTTTTACTGGCAACAGATGCTGGGTGTGTACACCCTTTTTATTCTTTGTGTGGACTGTGTTGGAGTCTTACGGACCTGGACACTGTTACTCAACCTTGACAGTGTGTGTGGTTGATCACAACAGTCACAAGAAAGACTGGTTGATAACCTGGTTGATGTTGTAGCAACAACATGATGGAACGACAGTCCCAAATTTTTTTATATTTTTTTTATTGCATTTTATGAAATTTTTGTGTCAGAATGACTCATTATTTGAACATGTGAGTATTAAAAACAAAATTTCTTTTCCATTTTCCTTTCATTTGATATATACTTTTATGCACTTATCTTCAGTACTTTTTGAAATATAAGCAAATTAAAATTATTGGCGTGTTTTTCTTGTGTTTTCTGAAAATTTTCTCAGCATAGGCTATAGCAAACCGTACTAGCAGTAAAGGGGTTAAATTTTATGACTTTGTTTATAATGTATCATACTGCATATCAACTGAAAATTATTTTGTTTTATCCATAAACAAATGAATAGATATACAATAAACGTCCTGGTACATCGTGGGTGTGTGCACATCCTAACTCTCAAAGAATAAATTTTGCGTGCCATACGTCGTGGTTGTGGAGCCACGCATACTTGCAAAGAACAAGCCTTGTGCGCTATACATTGTTTATGTGACGTCACTTGTGCCTGCAAAGGAGAGAGAGAGGCGATGGTATGAAAATGCTTCTTGCCCACCGTTCAGATTTGGTGCCACCGAGATCAGGCCAGATTCGGTTCCGTCTGCTACTGCCTTTTTGTCTGTTGTGGATCATATCCTGGTTCAAGTCTGCAGTTTTACTCTGAAGTTTAACTCATTTCAAAAATGGATATTTACTGTACTAAATGATAGAACAGATTTAAATACAATTTTGAATGAATTGTTGTTAAAAAAAAAAAAATCATCAGAACTGATTGGTACTGGCTATTTTTATCGAGTTGGGAAAGCCTTTTTTTTTTTTTTTTTTTAGAAATCCATTCATCTAAAGGTAGTCGATACAGAAATTATATTCTTTTTCCAATCAGTTCGAAACAAAGGAAATTCACCTATGAAAAAAAAGGGGGAAAAAAAAGTGCCAGGAATGCCGACATCTTGGTCAAGGGAAAGGGGACTGGTACCAGTGCCGCCGGCATCAGTTAAACTCCATACAGTAAACACACCGTGCACATGTCTGTTATCACATCATGCGATAAGGGAGGAGGGGAGGGGGGAAAGAAGGGGAAGGGCTATAAAGAATCACTCACACTTGTGTTGACACTTTTACAATCCTTTCTGATGGCATATGGAATGGACATGCATGTGTTTGTGTGTGTGGGTGGGTGTATCTCTGTGAGTGTGTGTGTGTGGGTAGAGGGGGGGGGGGGGGGCTGGCGGGGGGTATGCACATATACACACAAAAGAAAGAACAGTTTTACATAGTTTGATACAAAACCCAAAAAAAACCCTTTTCTGTTTGTAATGGAGATGCATCTTTTGTACTTTATCCATAGACCCCTGATCTAAATACCATCTACAAGTTGCAGCCACCAGATGTATCACTGCATCATCAGCTGACGTAATTTCATCACTCACACACACACACACACACACACACACACACACATGCACAGAACATTCATCAAATGTTGTGGGTTTCATTCCACAAAGTGTGGCTAGACAGGGACAGACATCGCGAGCGCGTTTGTGTGTGTGTGCATCAGCTTGTATGCGAGTGCTTGTGCACGGGCGACGTGTGTGTGTGTGTCTGTGTGGGGCGGGGGTGTCTGTGTACATATGTATATCAGTGTGTGTGTGTGTCTTGCCAGGCCATGAGAACATCGTTACACTCCAAAGGGCGGGAGTAAATCATTATTTGTTTGTTTATTCATTGTTGATATGAAGTGCGTTTGTTGTTTTTAATTCAAAACATGCTAGATTTCATCAAAATGACTTAGAATTGACTGTCAGTCATATCTAAGTAATATATAATGTTTGGCACAAGAGAGCTGCCATCAACACAGACAGAACAGATTAGACCGAAATAGGCCTTTCATTATCCATTGTGGGGACAGACGAAAAGAGAGTGGCTTTTTTCTTTCTTAGATTTTGTCGTCAAATACATGGCAGTAGCATCGCAAGACCTTTGTGTCCGGGTGACATCATACCTAAGTTACACCCCCTCCCCCCTTCCCCATTTTCTCTCCGGATTTGCACATATCTCAGGAATGGCCTCTGGCTGGGGGTTTTCTGCGGCAGTCATGTCTGACTAAAAAGTCCAGGTGGTTTTTTTGTTGTTGTTGTTTTAAAAAAAAATTTTTTTTTTTTTTTTTTTAAGTGGAAAAGCCCATTCATGTGTAGCTCTCACATCCCTACACTTGGTCAAGTGCTTGAGTAAATGCATGCATGCAATTGGAAACTTGACATGCAAGTTTGCTAAAGGAAACGTCAAATTTGCTGACGGTAGACCCACGACCTATGGCAAAGTCTTGTTTCTTCAAAGAAACCATGGGTTACTGTATGTAAAGACATCCATTCATACCTGTTTAGTTATAAACAGAAAATTTCACATCTCACTCCTCTCAGTCAGCCATGTTCACGTGCATAACAGAAATCACACAGGAGACGGATATCTTTGCAAATATTTATATTTAAAAAAAAAAAACACTTGAAAACAGCGCCTTCACAGCGTGGACACAGGCTGCTCCTCAGCGCCTTCACAGCATGGACACAGGCTGCTCCTCAGCGCCTTCACAACGTGGACACAGGCTGCTCCTCAGCACCTTCACAACGTGGACACAGGCTGCTCCTCAGCACCTTCACAGCGTGGACACAGGCTGTTCCTCAGCGCCTTCACAGCTTGGACACAGGCTGCTCCTCAGCGCCTTCACAGCGTGGACACAGGCTGCTCCTCAGCGCCTTCACAGCTTGGACACAGGCTGCTCCTCAGTGCCTTCACAGCTTGGACACAGGCTGCTCCTCAGCGCCTTCCCCACAGCTTGGCTGCCCTAGACGATGGTGCCATCAGCGGTACTGCTGCTGCTGCTGCTGTTTTGGCTGGGTCTCGGCCCAGCGCCAACCCACAAGCTCTTTAAACCAAAATAAAAATACTTTCAGTTCATCTTGGATAGTGTACATGTTTAGGCTTGTCTCCGTATTGTCATGTCTTGTCCATAAGTCCCGTCAGTCACATGTGTGTGAGTGGGTGCGTGGGTGCCCAGTACAATTTCACTAACTTCCGTAGGTTCAGTCACACATCATCATCACCATTAATTTACCAGTTATAAATTCATAATTCCTTAGCTATCGTCTTCGTAATAGTAATATATTTTAGCCTTTCTCCGTCTTTCAGATCCAATCATATGTTTTCCAGGCAAGCGTTAGTAATTACATATTGCAAATTTATACTCCATTATTCCAGCATTGCAAAGAATTAAATCAAATCAAATTATGGTGCTTAGAGCCTCGCTGACCACTAAGGCCATCTCAAGGCTATCGCCATGTTAAAAAGTCTCAGTGGAAATCATTCTAATAATGATACAAAGATTAGGTAAAATCAAGTGTAAGCAAAACAATATTCTTTTCTCCCTGTCACAGTAGCAGTGATATCATGAACACTTTGACAAAAAGGAATCTTACTGCCAAGTTTAAAAACAGTATGATAAGATATTAACATTGCGTTTTTAAAAAGATCAAAGAGCAAAACAACCATCAGATGCACATACAAATACACTTGTCCAAATTAATCCATCAACGCTATAACAATGAATTAAGATAAACACCAGAATTATTCTAAGTTGGGGTTTTTTCCACGCTCACCTGAGCACGAGGGTCTCAGAGCCGAAGTTCTCTGCGGCTGTGAGCCGAACGGCCGTAGAGGTTGGGTGACAAACAAGTTGTGCCAGAGAGCATGCATCTACCTGAGTTCTCACCTGAACATTCGTATAAGAAAAATAAATGTTCACTCAAGTGCCACATGCACCTAGTGCAACCATGCATATAACAAAATTGCCTCTTTCAAACAAAGTGTAATGCCACACGAAAAAACGTCTGCTTCGATGTGATGACTTTCATCACACTGTACACCCATGACATACTGCAACGGATTAGTTCCTTTATAGAAACCATGGGTTGCTGTGCACCCCCGATGTACGGGAAGGAGTTAGCTCCTATACAGAGACCATGGGTTGCTGTATACCCACGACATAGGGCGAGGAGTTATTCCTTCACAGAAAGCATGGGTGTTACAGCCACTATGTACGGCGCACAAAATTTTAGGCGATGTACGGGAAAGGTTAAATGAATTATTCATTGGTGCACACAGGAATATTATTAGTGGATTGGGATTTAGTTATGATGACAATTTTTTTTGTGTTGCAGACTCGTTTCACTCTCCGTGTGACTGCTAAAGACACCAATGAGACCTCAGATTCTTTGAAGTTTTACCTGGTTGTCAACAGGTGAGTGATTGTCGTCAAAGAATGTCAAGTAAAAGAGAATTCCACCATGATGGCTATTGTTAATAGACTGTCTAAGAAATGTATGAATAGGTAAAGGGAGAAACATTGCATGTATCTGTGTTTGTAGTAATTTTCTTCATAATAATGCGAGGCATTTTTTTTATAGATTATTTTTATATGCTCTGAATGTGAGTATGTTTTTGGAGATGGGGATATCAAGTCCAGTATTAATGGTGCATGCTGTGATATCCTTTGTATTCAATATGTGAGTATTGTGTGACACAGTTTTGGTGCATGCTGTGATATCCTTTGTATTCAATATGTGAGTATTGTGTGACACAGTTTACTCACCAGCTGATTTTTTTTTTTTTAATGATTGTTGTGTTCTTTTGTTTCATTTGTTTGTGATTGTCCATTCACCATAAGGGATGAAATGAAATTGAATCTTGTACTGTCAAAAGTTTGCTTGTATTCCTGCATATCCATTATTTCCATTTTGTTTTGTTGAAGACTGGCTGTCTGCTTGTCTATACTGTATACAAGTGCTGTGCCGACATTCAGCCAGAAGATTGCTTGACATTAGAGAGAGAGGGAGAGAGATCTCAAAATAAAGGACAAATAGGAGGAGTTTGTATTATACTCCATGTTTGGTGATGCATATACTTACCATGTCAAACTGATGCAAACTAGGCCTATTGGTTTGCTCTGCTTGGCCAAATTTCGCGCAGCTAACAGTGAAAAGACAAGCCGTCTTGCCCGGTCCACTCTTAGCCAATCAAACGCCTTTAAAAGCTATAAGCGCTGAATCATTCCGTGGCCATAAAAAAAAAATGCCCCATGAGAACCACGGCGGAGACGCCGGGACGGACGGGGGGCATTCGAGTATGACATGGTAAGTATATGTATCACCAAACATGGAGTATAATACAAACTTCTCCTTTTGGTGTCATATACTGTACCATGTCAAACTGATGCAGAATTTAAAGCAAATGGAGGAGGGCAACGCCTACTGGTTTGTATGGGGAGCCCTTGTAACCGAGTTGGTAGTGTTAGCCGCGACAAAGGAAATCCTCTTGGAACCGTCAGCCCTGGTCATACGGAAATCCCTGAGGTAGAAGTTGATGAAGGGATTCTCAGACTGCCAGAAGGCTGCCTCCAAGACATGCTGCAGTGGCACTGAGTCCTGGAAAGCAGCCGAAGTAGCTATGGCCCACACTTCGTGTGCTCTGGGATTAAGACAGCTGATATCCCTGTGTGCATGAGAGTAGGTTCTACAAATGACTTGGGAAACCCAGCGGGAAATGGTGCCTGCAGTGATGTCTGTCTTGTAATTCTCATTGAGGGAGATGAGAAGACGCCTCTGAGAAGAACGCCTATGGCGAGACCTATCCCAATAGTATTTAAGACACCGAACAGGGCAGAGATGCCTCTCCTCATCATCTTGGGCAAGAATATCAGACAAAGGTCTGACCGTCAGAGAGGGGGAAGGGACCTCGGGGTCTTGGTTCTTAGCCAGAAACTCAGGAAGGAAATGAAGAGTGATGGAACCATCTCTGTGGAAGGCCAGATCTTGTGGCATTCCAATAAGACCATGAATCTCGCTTCTACGATGGCCTGTGGCCAGCAACAGAAGGAAAGTGGTCTCGAGGGTGAGTAAGTCAAAAGGAATAGTCCCCAACGGCTTGAAGGGTTGTTTTCGAATGAAATCCAGCACCAGGAACAAGTCCCAGAGGGGCACTCTTCTGGGGTTTCTAGCTTCCTTCAGAGAGGCGCCCCTAGCCACCTCTCTAAGCAGGAAATCCGCTTCAGTGGCGGGACCATCTAGCTGTTTGCTTGTGGTATAGATGACAGACCTGTACCCTCGCACAGAACTAGCAGACAGGATGAGAACCGAGGAGCAGTGAGCCAGAAAGTTGGCCAGCTGCATGCTCGTAGGGTTAGTAGGGGGAATGTCCTGAGCTGTACACCACCACAACCATTTCTTCCGGCGAAAGTCATACAGAGTCTCAGTTCCCTCCCTCCTTGCTTTGGTGACTATGGAAAGGAGGTCAGAGGAGGCACCCCCCTGGGTCAGCGCAGCCGACACAGAGGCCGACCAAGGGGTCGAAGAGTTCAACCGTGATGCTGACAGTTCCGACCACACAGCAGCCACGCGTGCAGGTGGAGCAGTTGAGGATTGGAATGAGGAATGCCTGAACGAGGCTGCCTCAGCACATAAGGTTTGGTTTTGAGTTCCAGGGGTGGAACATGTGTCAGGGACTGAAGGTCCGGAAACCAGGGCTGGGCTGGCCATTTCGGCACAATGAGAATCAGCTGCGGGCGTTCCAATCTGGCTTTCCGTATCACCTTGGACAGATTTGGAAAGGGAGGAAATGCGTAGGCAATCAGACTGCTCCAGTCTAGAGAGAGAGCATCCACTGCCCACGCCTCTGGGTCGGCGACCGGAGAGACATAAGTGGGAAGTCTCTTGTTGAACTTTGTGGCAAAAAGGTCCACCATCGGCCAAAACCACCGTTCCCACACCCCCTGAAAGGTGTCCTTGTCTAGGGTCCACTCTGTGTGGATGACACTCTCGGGCCTGCTGAGAGCATCTGCCAAGATGTTGGCTTTTCCTGCTATGTGTCTCGCTGAAAGTGCAATGCCCTTGCTGTGGCACCAACGGAGGAGAGCCTCAGTCCGCAGGGAGAGGTCTGCCGAGTGCGCTCCCACCCCTTTGTTCATGTAACATGCGACCGTCGTCTTGTCCGTGAACAAGTAGATGGTCTTGCCAGTGGCCTCCCCCATGAAGTGCAGGAGAGCCCTGCGAACTGCCTCCAGTTCCAGAACATTGATGTGACATAGGCGCTCCTCCGGGGACCAGGTCCCTGCTGCATGGAGTGAGTCCATGTGAGCTCCCCAGCCCAGGGAGGAGGCGTCTGTGAAGAGTGCCACCTGAAGAGTAGGTGGGGCTATGGGCACCCCCTGTGTCCGAAGAGGGGTAGTTAGCCACTCTGATGTCACCTCGAGGAACCACTCGCCCAGACATATCTGGGTATCCCATGGTTGAGTGCTCTGGGACCACCGTAACCTCAGTGCCCTCTGAAGAGGGCGCTTGAGAACCCTGCCCAGGGGAATGAGAGGTGCCAAGGACTCCATCATGCCCAGGAGGGAAGAAAGTGTCCGTGCTGTTGCTTGGGAGGAACGGCACAAGTGGCTGAGGAGGCCTGCCAGACGGTCCCAGCGATCTGGCGTCAGAGAGACTATCATGGACCGTGTGTCGAATCTCATCCCAAAGAAGTCGAAGGACTGACTTGGGGACAGATCGCATTTCTCCTGGTTCGTGAGGAAGCCCAGTTGGGAGCACAGGTCTAGAAGTCTGGCCGTATGACTCTGGCACAGGGCCTGCGACTGGGCCAGGATAAGCCAGTCGTCCAGGTACACACAGAGACGAATGGATTTCAACCAGACAATGGACACCAATTCCCGCACCACCTTGGTAAACAGGAAAGGGGTAAGGGACAGACCAAATGGGAGGGCTGAGATCTGGAACACCTTGTCCCTCCACACGAGCCTCAGGTACCAACGGGATGCTGGATGGATGAGGATATGATAATAAGCATCTTTCAGATTGATAGAGGTAGCCCAATCGCCCTGTTGAATGGTCTCCCGAATCTGTGCCTGTTTGTCCATCTTGAATTTGATTTTGGGGAGGAATTTGTTGAGGGTGGACAAGTCCAAGACTGGTTTCCACCCTCCCGAGACCTTTGGAATCATGAACAACCGGCCGTAAAAACCGGGGCCCCGGCCCAGGTCCAAGAGTTGAGATATCGCCCTTATGAGGAGTAGGTGCAATATCTCTTTCTCTAATACGCTCTCCTGCTCCGTCGAGCTGGGCACATAAGGAGGAGGAGTGGATCTTAGAGGAGTGGATCTTAGAGGCAGCATGTACCCCGACTCTAGCACCGATACAATCCCATCGTTGAGTCCCAGAGCACACCACTGATGTGCATGTCGGGACAAGTTTCCTACTTGGAGGGGCTGAACGACTGGCAGTGCTGAATTGGAGCCCAGTCATTGGGGGTGCTGCCTTCTGGCCTTAGGCATGGCCGGTCGGCTTGGACGGATATGAGATGGTTTATTCCTCTGCCGCTGATTCTGCACATGCCGCTTTGACTTAGGTGGCGTGGTATATGGAGGGGCCCTGGTGGCCGGTCTCTTCAATGGCATAGAACCCTGCGCCCCTGGGAGGTGTGGGCTAAATATGAGGCCACCTCCCTGTTTGTCTCTGCCCTGTGGCTGACAAAATGGGGCGCATACTGGCCGAAGAGGGAGTGCTGCTGTGCTGGGATTGACCGCAGGGCAGCCCTCTCCTCCACTGGAATGTTAGAGAGGCGGAGAATGGCATCACGCCACGCTAGCACAGTATTGAAGTGAAGGCTGGTAGCTGTGTCTGCAGCTGCTGTGAGACCAGAGGCTACCCTATTGCCAAAAGTGTTTAACCTCTGGTCGGTGAAGAGGCCTGGCGGGACAGAAGAAGGAGCCCCCGTGTCCTAATTAACTGGACGCTGTTCCCACAGCTCATTGGCCATGTGGAGGAACGCGTCGAAGAAGGTATAAGCCGTGGAAACCTCAAGGAGGCAGCGGTGGGCCAATTTGTCCCACTCTGCTAACGTTTTAAAAGATAGAGTAGCTGAAGTGGGGAAGGTGGTGCGCTGTGAGACGAACATACTGTCCTGCGTGGAGGGCTCTGCTTCCCTATAGGCAGGGTGATCCTGTGTGTACCAGGACCATACCCCTCCCTTGGAGGAATCTTTAAGGAACTTGCCCAGGGAAAAGGCACCCGGGGCAGAGAGGGACTCCCTGCCTGGAGGAGGGATGGAATCAGCACCCCTGACAGTGCGGGCTGGCTTATCAAGCCATTCCTGCGCCATTTCTGGCACTCTGAGTCGCCTTATGGTTCTGGAGTTAGAGTCACATGGCCTAAGGAGGGTCAAGGGTAACAAAGTAGCTTGAGGGACTGATTCGGTATGCGTGACCCTATTGGGGAGGGTCAGTTCAAGCTCGGCAAAGTCCGAGTTTGGTTCAGGCTGGTCCCTAGGGAGGCGTGGGCTCAATCTGTCCCCCTGGGATGGGAGCGAAGAGTGCTCATCCGCTTGTTTGTCCTCATCCGAAGACAGGGGCTCCCACTCTTGTTCGCAGTCCATCCCCTGCTGGGTCCCATCCCAAGTGGATGTACACGCTGGGGTGTCCTGTAAGCTGTGGTCGGCCCAGCGGGATGAGCTGGGACGATCCCGAGCAGGGACCATGGCTGCAGCTGTTATGTCCTTGATGCCTGAAGAGGGTGGGGAGTGTGTGGACTGTAGGTCCAACCATGCTTGGGAAGGTGGGTGCCACACCTTCTCAGTGAGGGCGTCCCTGGATGCAAGAGGGACCCATGAGTGCTGTGAGGGGACAAACACCCGCTCATCTCCCTGTAGGACCGAGGGCTGGGTAGGTAGGAACTGCAGGCTCCCCCAGGCCGAGTGGGGCCCCTCGGCAGCTGTCGGTCCTGACAAGGAGGCCGTTGTGACCGTTGAGGTCACCTGTGGGTTGACAGAGGCCTGATTTGTGGACTGAGTGGCAATATTGGTGGAGGAGCTCGACCTGACCGATAAGAAGTCGATCCAACTTGTCAGGGCTGTGTGTGTCACCCTGTGAGATGTGCTGGGTTGGGTCTGGTGGGGAGCGGACAAGGGGTTGGCCCCTGGTCCTCCCGGCAACCCAGCATGCACCATAGGTGCGCCCCAGTACGGGTAGAATGGGGGTAACCACCCGTGGGCACCAGCCATCCTGTGACCCCAACCCCAAGGGTCACTTGTGCCTTGACCTCCATGAAGTGAAAAACCTAGCCAAGTCAGAGGGAGTTCAGGTCCGACTTGGGTGTCAGTCCCGCCCGAAGACGAGCAGGCTGACTGCCCAGAACCGCCTGACACGCGCGGGCCTCCCCCAGCAGGGGAGCGGGAAGACTTGCAGAGCAGGTGGCCATGCGCTCCGAATCCCCTCCCGTGGGGAGACTGGGGTGGCTTGGCCCGGGGTAGGCAAAGTAGAGGTCCCCCCCCTGAAACCGAAATTTTCTCCCCCCCAGAAGGAGGTGGGGGAGGGGGGTCGACAGAGGAGGGAGGA
This sequence comes from Babylonia areolata, assembly GCF_041734735.1. NCBI lineage: Eukaryota > Metazoa > Mollusca > Gastropoda > Neogastropoda > Buccinidae > Babylonia > Babylonia areolata. Next base: position 9,763,430 of record NC_134877.1, read on the forward strand.
GGGGAAACAGCAATGGGGCCCCTGAGGGCCATCTCCGAGTTGGGACCCGGGTAACGGCTGGGCGCAGCCTCCCCTTGGGAGTTCGCGCCTAGCCATGAGTCCCCACCGCCAAGAGAGGACTTGCCACTCCCTCCTCTCCCTGCCTTGTGCTGGGACATCTCGGGAGGCGACGCTCGTACCCCTTTCCCCCCGGTCCCTTTCAAGACCGTTTTACTGGTATGAGTGTCACCTCTGTGATCAGCGTCTAAAGACGCATTGCCACAGTCCCTATCGCCTGGGAGAGTCTCTTGCTGAGTCTGAATCCCAGCCTCATGATTCCTGCCTTCATGGGATGGCATACGAGGCATGGCATCCGCGCTTAGGCACCCAGCGAAAATCCGATCCCCAACAGAGAAAGGAAAGACAGGAAAGGAAAAACGAACGAATCGAGGGGGCTGAGTCGATTCGAGTACACAGAATGTAAGAATACAATAAACACAAGCCGCGTGCAGCAAAATAAGGCCAAATGAATATGCTTAATAGCCAAAAAAAAAAGTGTAAGACGAGACAGAGTGTAAACCTGACAAGATGGTGTGGAGAGCCTTGGCCAAAGGAATGATTCAGCGCTTATAGCTTTTAGAGGCGTTTGTTTGGCTAAGAGCGACCTGGGCAAGATGGCTCATCTTTTCACTGTTAGCCACGCGAAATTTGGCCAAGCAGAGCAAACCGATAGGCCTAGTTTGCATCAGTTTGACATGGTACAGTATATGACACCAAACAGCTATTACAATGCAACCCACCCTGCTGTCATGATAACATGATCTCAGCATAGGTGATGACATGATACTTTTCCTTGTTAGAAAAAAGAAAAGAAAATGACTATGACATGGATGTATTAACATGTGCAGCACCAACCCTGAAGAGCTGCTGGATACACTGGACAATGATGCTGAGGTGGAGATCCCTGTGACCGCGTCAGCTGATATCACTGTCTATGGGTAATGTTATGAATGGATGCTGATATCACTGTCAGTGGGTAGGTTCGTATACTAATGCTGATATCACTGTGTATGTGTGGGTTTGTGGACCAGTGCTGATATCACTGTATGTGTGGGTTTGTGGACCAATGCTGATATCACTGTAAGTGTGGGTTTGTGGACCAGTGCTGATATCACTGTATGTGTGGGTTTGTGGACCAATGCTGATATCACTGTAAGTGTGGGTTTGTGGACCAATGCTGATATCACTGTGTATGTGTGGGTTTGTGGACCAATGCTGATATCACTGTAAGTGTGGGTTTGTGGACCAATGCTGATATCACTGTAAGTGTGGGTTTGTGGACCAATGCTGATATCACTGTAAGTGTGGGTTTGTGGACCAATGCTGATATCACTGTGTAAGTGTGGGTTTGTGGACCAATGCTGATATCACTGTATGTGTGGGTTTGTGGACCAATGCTGATATCACTGTAAGTGTGGGTTTGTGGACCAATGCTGATATCACTGTGTATGTGTGGGTTTGTGGACCAATGCTGATATCACTGTATGTGTGGGGTTTTGGACCAATGCTGATATCACTGTGTATGTGTGGGTTTGTGGACCAATGCTGATATCACTGTATGTGTGGGTTTGTGGACCAATGCTGATATCACTGTATGTGTGGGTTTGTGGACCAGTGCTGATATCACTGTCTGTGGGTCAGTATGTGGACCAGTGCTGATATTGACTATGGGTAGGTTTGTGGACCAATGCTGATATCACTGTCTATGGGTCAGTATGTGGACCAGTGCTGATATTGTCTATGGCTAGGTTTGTGGACCAATGCTGATATCACTGTCTATGGGTCAGTATGTGGACCAGTGCTGTTATCACTGTCTATGGATAAGTTTGTGGACCATTGCTGATATCACTGTCGATGAATAGATTTGTGGACAGATGCTGATATCACTGTCTGTGGGTAAGTTTGTGGACCAATTCTGATATCACTGTGCGAAAGTTTGTGGACCAGTACTGTTACCTCTTTGGGTATGTTTGTGGACAGATGCTGACATTACAAACTGTTGGTTTTGGACAGATGCTGATGTCACTGTGTGGGGGATATTACTATCTGTGGTTACATTTGTAAACAGATGCTGATATCACCATCTATTAGTAAGTTTGTGGACCAATGCTGATGTCACGGTCTATGAGTAAGATTATGTGCAGATGCAGATATTATTGTCTATAAGTAAGTTTGCAAATAGATGTTGATATCTCTATCTGTGGGTAAGTTTGTGGACAGATGCTGATATCACTCTCTATGGTTAAGTTTGTGGACATATGTTGATATCACAGTCTGTGGGCAAGTTTTTGGACCAAGCTGATATCACTGTGTAGGTTTATGGATCAGTGCTGATATCACTGTCTATGGGTAAGTTAGTGGACCGATGCTGATATCACTGTCTATGGGTAAGTAGTGGACCAATGCTGATATCACTGTCTGTCAGTAAGTTTCTGGACCAATACTGGAATGATTGTCCAGTGGGTAGGTTTGTGGACTTATGCTGATATTACTAGCTGTGGGAAAGTTTAAGAACAATTGCTGACATCACCAGCTATAGGTAAGTTTGTGGATAGGTGCTGATACCACTGCCCTTGCTTTTTTCTTTTTTCTTTCTTTTTTTTTTTTTTTTTTTTTTTTTTTTTTTTTGACAGATACTGATAATGTTCTGACTGTAGAATGTGTGTGCAGTATCATTAAGCAATGTTGATTTTGACCATTGATTTGTGCTTCATTTTTGACTCACTTGTGTAAACAAAGTGAGTCTATGTTTTAACCCGGTGTTCGGTTGTCTGTGTGTGTGTGTGTGTCTGTGTGTCCGTGGTAAACTTTAACATTGACATTTTCTCTGCAACTACTTTGTCAGTTGACACCAAATTTGGCATAAAAATAGGAAAAATTCAGTTCTTTCCAGTCATCTTGTTTAAAACAATATTGCGCTTCTGGGATGGGCACAAAAAAATAAAGAATGAAGCCTAATTATATACAAACTGCATTTACTGTTATATTTATATTTTTTGTATTCTCTAAACTTGGCACTTTGATCTGATATTCTGACCCAACAGCTAGAGCAATCATTATTATCATTTTTGGCTCAAACAGGAACTTCTTTTGCTAAGCATGGAAGCTTTATTTATTTTGCAAACGTTTTGGTTCAGATAGAAAAAAAGGGAAATTACTATGTAATGCTAGTGGAGTTAATTTGCTTTAAACTGATCTTTCTCATGTTAAACATTACATTTTGAAACAAGAGAGGCAAGGCCTTCAAGACTCACTTGTGATGCACTTTTTTTTTTAAATGCAAGCTTTTTATGTATTGAGTATAATTTCAAAGTGTAATGTTTAAGATGAGAAAGATCAGTTTAAAGCAAACTAAGTTCCCCAGCAGAGTAATTTCCCTTGTTTTACTGCCGACACCAAAACGTTTGTAATAAATAAAACTTCCACGCTTAGCAAAAGAAGTTCCTGTTTGAACAAAAAATGACAGATCTTTTGTTGGGTCAAATATCAGATCAAAGTGCCAAGTTTAGAGAATACAAAAAATATAAATATAACAGTAAATGCATTATACTCAATACATAAAAAGCTTGGATTTTTTAAAAAGTGTATCACAAGTGAGTCGTGAAGGCCTTGCCTTTCTTGTTAGTTTATTTCTCCATCCTTTAAATCTTTTCTCAGGTTATACAATTTTGTATTATTTGGATTAATGTATTAGGACTTATAAGATTGGAGCAAAGACAACATCGGTATTGTGTAGACTTCAGTCTGTATGGAAGGACATCTCCATGAAATGCAACCTCAGGCTCCTGCACATGCTCATGTTTTTTTTCCCGTCTTCCAGTTTGCATGCAAGACATGGACTTTCACAGCGGATTTCTGAAAAAGAATCCAAACCATGGAAATGAGATGTTATCACAAGACACTAAACACAAGATACACTGATCAAATCACCAGTCATATGATTAACCCTTAGCTTGACAAGGGATTTAGCTAATAACTGAATCCTTTTTGCAGAATTTTCACAAAGAATAGGTAGGTGTAGAAAAAAATGTTCTGGTTTAATTTCTCAACTGACAACAGTAACAAATACATTTTTTTTCTGAAAGGATGATGAATGAGCAATGTAGGAAAAAATGTTGCATTATAATTAAATGAATATGTAATCCGCAAGAAATTTTCAAAAATAAACATCACACACACACACACACACAACCATCCCAAAGAAAAAAATGTCTAGATCAAAATCATCAGCCCAATGTTAGACACACTGTAAATAGAGACACCACCACACCCACTCCACTGACCCCCGCGCCCCCCATCACCCCCCACCCTTTCCACTTGACCTTGTGTCCTGATTCGCCCTGCACACTGTAATCTGATTCTCCCACCCTGTCGGTCACAAACAGCTTGGCTTGGACAAGGTGTTGCCATTTTGCTTACCTGCATAGATAATGTGTTGTTTACATGCTCTAGTCAGCCAATCTTCTTCTACTTCTTCTCGTTCACCACTTCAATATGTCAGTCCAGCCCAAATGATGAATGACGTTATCCTCTCCAAGTCCTTTCTGGTGCCATGGAGCTTGGTGTGCAGTAGGATTGGTGTTGGCCACACAGTGTTTTGAGCCCTTTCAGGAAGGTCAGGTCTGAAGAATGTGTTCTGGTGTTCGGTCTTTGAGACCACAGGAAGGGGTGGAAGGTGGTGCCAGCTTCATCTTCCTGAACAGATAGGCATTGAGATGGCAATGGCCAGTTCGTAATCTTGTGAATACCACATGCTGCCAGCGTTAAAAAGGGTGATATGCATCCCTCATGGTTCTCAGTTGCAGCATTGCCTTCACAAGGGTCTTCTTCTCTGCGAACCTGATGCTATTTTCTGGTTGTCTTCCTTTGGCTCTGAGTTTAGCTAGCTGATCTACTGTTTCCTTGCCTGGGATTCTACAGTGAACTGGCTACTATCTCAGGACTACTCATCTTCTCTTGGCAACTTCTTGTAGTCTTTCCTTGAGTGGAGGATGTTTGTCTCATGTAAGGGCCACCATAACAGACATCAGAAGAAGACAGCTTGAGGACAGTCACTCGCTTGGAGCAGTGTTTCCCAGTTGGTATCCCTGCTGTGGAGGTATGTACGAAGAGTATGCCTGCTCCTCCATCAGTCATGGCATTGGTTGCTGCGTCATCAGTGTAGGCATGAATCCAGGATTCTTCTGTGTACTTCTCAGCAGTCATGGCCATTGTGAGAACGTGTTTGATGGTGACATTTAGAGTGTCTCGTGAGCAACCTGAGAAACTGTTGTGGGGATGTGAAGATTTTTTAAGTCTTCATTCCATGGTCAGAAGAATTCAGCAGGCTTGTGATAAGTGGCAAGCCAGCCAGATGTACCCTGGCAAGTCTTGTTTACATGGATGAAGCTACTGTCCTTGATACAGTTTTTTGTCAGGTTCTGCATCCTCTTGCTCATTGGATGTTGAGGCAGGCACTTGAATTTCTTTGCCTGAACCATGATCTTTGCGTCTCCTCTGGTGGAGGAGCTGTATCGCAGTAACTTTTCCCATGATCTTGATTGGATCGCATGGATCCAGTGGTGATCCAGAGGGCTTGGTTTTTTTTACCTTATACAGAGATTGCTGGTGGGTCTTTGCTGCTGTAGACCAGGCTGTTGAGTCATACTCATTGAGGCTCCTTGGTAGACACACTTAAATATCTCTTCATTTGCTCCCCAGCTGGTTCCAGCTAGCTAACACAAGATGGCTAGGTTACGCCTGGCCTTTGCTTCAGCTTTCTGGATATGTGGTCACCAGGCATGTTGTCAAAAGTGACACCCAGGTAGGTGGCCTCCCCTTCAGTTCTCAGGCTCTTGTTATCAAGTTTGATGGGTCCAGATTTTTGCTTCAATGACAAGGTGAAGTGTTGTCCATGGCAACACACCACTCATCTGCCCATGCCATCAACCTATCTGCTACTTGTTGCATTCTGTACATGGCAGTGATAACATGCTTTTCCCTGCAGTACATCACCAGGTCATCAGTGTAGAGTACAGCATAGATACCTTTGGGCAGGACTTGTATGAGGTCTTTAATGGAGACCAAGAAGAGTGTAGGTGAGAGGACTCCTCCTCTCCTTGTGGGACTCTACATCGTAGCAGTACTTTTTTGCCTTTCCATCCATTGATTGTGACTCTTGCTCTGTGATTGTGGAGATAAGATCTGATCTACTGCAGTATGTTGCAGGCAGTTCCTCACCTTTGTAGTTTCACATGGAGGCCATCAGTCCAGACTTTGTCAAAAGCTTTTTGTTAATCAATTCAGGTAGCAAGGATGAGCTTTTGCTCCTGGAATGCATCTTTGATTTCTTAGGAGATTTCTTGAGGTGGCCTGGTCTTCTGTGCTGTGCAACTGTATGAAGCCTGCCTGTAAGGGAACTAGGATGTTTTCAGTCTCAAGATACCAAAGCAGGTGGTGGCTGATCACTTTCTCTAGTGTCTTGACAACACAGCTAGTCAGACTCACTGGCCTGTAACTGGCAGCCTTCTTGTCCTTGCCTATTTTGAGCACAAGAATTATGATGGCTTTACACCAAACCTGTGCCAAATCTTTGTTTTCCGAGCCGTGGTTTATAAGACTTCTAGCAGTTTCAGCGTGGCAGGTTGGGGATGATCGCCATGCTACTGAGTTGGAAGTAGCTTGTCACTGGTAGTCAGCCGGTAAAATCACTTGAAAAAAACATATTTGTGGGTGACTTACAGTGTTTACATTTTATTATAAGAGTCAGGGGAACTTTGGTGAAGCTAAAGCTACCAATATAATAACTCCAAAACAACATAAAAGCTTTCACAAGATGAAGATATTTTGGTGCCATTTGGGAATGGCTTTCGTGGCAGTGAATTAATCGCCCATTGATAACAGCTTATATGGCAGTCTAAAGTTTAATGAACAAGTGCACCAAACCACCAAGCAGCACACTGGACCATATGAAGATCTGCTGACATCATTTAAGAAAAGAAGTCAATGTTGGTATGACAATGTAGCAAGATCCAATGGCCTTGCTAAAACAATCTTTTCAGGAACCATTGGGAGAGGGAGACAGAGGGGAAGACTGAAAAGACAGGTGGACTGACAACATCGTAGGACGTACAGGAAAACCATTTGCAGAGAGCCTTTGAAACACAACTGATAGACTGACTTAGGAATCTTGTTAACAGTCCTGTGCAGTGCCCTTTTGACTCTTCACAGAGTAGGTGTAATGCACCATTTTCATGAATAAAAACAATTTATGGTTGAATTCATTCGCATCTCACGCCTTTTCAGAGTGCATGCTGTCGTGTTAATGAATATATCCTCACTCACCTGTCACGCCATATATTCACACAGAGAGAGTGAAATTTACAGAAAACTAATAGAATTTATTCTCATTCATTTACACATTCACACTATGTTAAGGCACGACACACACCACATCGCCACACAATTGACAATATAAATGTTCCAGTCCAAATAGGCAGCACAATCCTTGGCGCCTCTCTCTCAGGGTCTCTGGGCAGCCAACCACGGGGCGCCCTAGTTCCATTACTGCTGCTGCTGGTCCTTGGTCCAGCGCCACACCACAAACTCTTTAAACCAAAAAATAACACTTTCTGTTCATCGTCGCTAATGAATGTGTTTGTGCTGGTGTCTCCGTATTGTCTTGTATTGTCTGTTTGGTCCCGTCAGTCACATGTGTGTGTATGTGTGTGTGTGTGCCCTGTACAATTTCACTAACCTTACTACATACTACATACACTTGCACTTCATCCACATAATCATATCTGTTATCTGTTAAGAATTTATAATTGTTAACTCATAGAAGTTGCAACAATAGTAATAACCCCTAGCTTCTTCTTATCATATCTTTTATCACAACATATATCATCCATCCAAGCGAAAGCTAACGTAATATCATTTTGTCCTTGACATTTACAGAAATTACTTCTAAAGACCTTGACAACAATTAACGATCTTACAATCAAGTTGAAAACCAAGTAGTATTATGTTATAACAATATTCCATCTACGCTAAAATACTATAGTGTAATATATTCCCAAATCAATATATTCTCACCGGCACACTCGGGTACAGGGCGGGTTACCCATGGCTTACACATACAAGAAACACCACACCAGAAATTAATTGTAAGTTTTAATCTCATATGTTGATTACATGTGTACGTCATTCGTATTATGTTAGGTTTCATTTTCATCATTAGTGTTGATTGTGTGACGTTTTACAATGCATGTTTCGGTAAGGCATCAAAACAAAACTGAAAGTATACATAAACAATTGTGCCTTGTACTTAAAATAGGCCTGCACACATTGATGTGATGGCATCCATCACAGTAGGGTAGTTAGGCCTAATTGCGAACAGTGTGTGATTGCAAACAGTTTGTGTACTGCCATACTTAAAGCGTTTTCACCACACACATTGCACATTTTAATGTCTGCTTCGACCACGTTCTGATACCTTAATGAATATCCATTTCCAAGAACCAGTCAAACATCAGCTTTTTCCACATGTTCCCATGCTCTTTCTTCTCTTCGCGCACCACTTCCAACCAAGTTGACAAATGTGCTATCAAAATCCTAAAATCAAGGGAAGCAAGTAGTAGGACTTGAAAACTTTGACACATTTAAAATAGCTGATTTTATTGGATATGTTGAATGAATAGTACATTACCAGTACTGGGAGAATTTAAGAAAGCATGCTGGTGACAGATCAGACTGTCAGTTTTGACAGGAATATCCAAAATAGTGTCACTTGCAAGTAGACCATAGAATATTTTGACTAAATCTATTTGCAAACAATGCTGCACAGTTAGTGAGTGCTCTCAAAAGGCTTTGTTTGTGTGGGATGTGAGATGTGTGTGTTTATATGTGTGTTTGTGTATGTGTGATCAAAACCAGCAGTGCAGCAGTCTGGTGTGATGTCTGATGAGCTCAAGACGTGCTTCTGTTTTAATCGTCCACATGAACCCAAACCCCATCGTTCACAATTAGACTTGCCCATTCGCATTTCCCCTCAGGAACCCCTGTTATTCCAACCGTTGAAAACACTGAGAAGAAGAAATAGACAAACTTTTCCTGGTGCAACCAATCAGAGAAAGCTTTCAAAAACAGAACTACATTCGACTATCATACAGCCTGTTACCTGTACAATACACACATTGACCTGGTCGCTTTGACTGGATTGTTCGCAGTTAGGCCTACCTACCATAATGGGAAAAGAAGACTATTGCCCATTATTGACAGTTTTCGCTTGATAAAAAGCTTAAAGTCAGATGTTTATATGTATTTTAGGAAAGTGTTTTGAATGTGAATGTTCTACTACCAATATTTCTTTTTTGGGTTTTCATGTTCTTGCGAAGAATGTGCATAAGAAATTTTGTTTTGCATTTAAACAAATTGCTTTCTCAGTTATCTGCACCTACCTTTTGCCCATTTTCTTTATACCTTTGCTTATTTGTGTGTTTGCAGAGCTTCCAAACCAGAGCAGATGATCCTGAATACCAGTCGAGTGGCTCTGCGAGGGGTGGACTTTGACCATTATGTGGAGCATACCTATCAGGTAGGTCCTGTGTACCTACCAGTCACATAAAAATATCTCATTCACACACACACAGTACAAAGAGACACGGACAAACAATCACACTTGCCTGCATGTGCATGCACACATACTGTAGACAGAAGATTGCATGCATATACCTATGTGCTTACAAAGACACACACACATACACATGAACACACACAAATTCTCAGTGTCTCTGTCTCTCTCTCTCCTACCTATCCTACCCTTAAGTTTGAAATATTCTCACAATGAATTTGGTCATACTGAAAAAAAAACACACACAAGTGACATGATCTGATATTCACTTACTCAAGAAGACTTAATCCAGTTACTCTTACCATGCCAAACCACCAGGATGCACCACACAACAGATTGTCGATTTTCTTTTTTGTATTTGGCAGTTTTGAAAACATTCTTTTTTTTCTTTCTTTTTTTTTTTGTGTGTGCTTATATGTATATCTGTCTTCTCAAGCAAGATCTTAAAGACCTACAAAAAAAAACCTATGTAAAAAGAGGTGTGTCTTCAGCTTTTCCTTTTCGGGTTCTGATGGGAAAATGACAGCTCCATGTCCATTTTTCATCACAGAGATAAACATACCGGCAGGCCACAAACACATCTATAATTTTGCATAAGTACATTTCTTATGTTGCCCTAACATCTGAATAAAAAATCTACTGCAAAATTTCTCAGCATAGTGAGTTTCAGAAAATAATTCTGCATTGGCCTACTTCCAAATTTGAAATTCGCGCTTTCAGTCAAAGGGACGGAGGCAGACCAATCCAGTCCATATATGCTTCATTTTGGTTCTAAGTTTAGCTGCCATCATCAGTGTGAAATAAACACACTGACAGCGAAAACCCTGCCGGCCAGGTCACAGCCCATCTGGCCTATGATGTCTGGAATTTCAGTTTGTCTATGCGAGAAAGAATGAGAGTTAGTGAGCGATTGTGTGTGTGTGTGATAGCCGGGGACAGACAGTCGAAGAATATGTATTTAAGTTATTGAAATTAATAATAAAATGCGGCATTCATCATTTGAAATGGAGAAATCTGCTCATGATCAATCAGTCAAAAAATGAGTAAACTATAGGACTGTCTCTTGAAAAAAAACCAAAAAAAAACCACACGAACAAACATAAATATCTTGTGGTATTCAGATTTTCATTTGAAGTAATCCATTAATGTTTTATAATTGGACAGGTAAAGAAACTGCTGCTCAGTGTAACCAATACCAATAGACCAGACTCTTTTTCCCATGCCTTACAGCCAGAAATAGGTTCCCCTGACTCATGACAGCCTGTCAGTGAAGCGAGAGCAGGAGTGGTCAGGCAGAAAATTGTCCAACCATGAGCCTGCATTTTAATTGATATCCCAGAGATTTTTCTTGAGCGCTTTGTGGGCCTTTAAGTCTTTCATTTTTCTTTTTACTCAGTCAGAAAGCATATTTTATACTGTTTTATTGGCCTCTGTGGCAGCACATCAACTCTGCATATGTGTGTGTGTGTGTGTGTGTGTGTGTGTTGTGTAGTGTACAAGTGTGAATTTATTCATTAAGTTCCTTTCCTTTATTACATTTCTTTTTATTCTTTCATGTTCCTTGTATTACAATACCATTTCTTGTGAAGCAACAAAACTTTACTTGAGTTGTTAAAAGAAATATTATTATTAACTATGATGATGACGATTGTGATTGACAGCTTCAGAACCTGGGGCCCAGCTCCACCAAACAGATCAAGCTGCAGATTCTGTGGCCCAGCCATGACCGTGACGGCAATCCTATCCTGGAACTGGAGGGCAAGTTGAAGATTAATGGCACTGGCACCTGCAGTGTGATAGTCATTACGCCATACAATGCCACTGTGAGTAGTTTGTTGTATATATTTTAGGGGAAGGAAGAGGGGGTTGTATGATTTTGTGTTTGTGAGAGTACTGGAATGGTTTGATTTTTTTACTGTTGAGAAAGAGAGAGAGTGTGTATGTGTGCATTTATGTATTGATATGTATGAGTGCCAAGTCTGTATTTTCATCAGCATGCACTTGACTTAGTGCCAACTGTTGTATTCTTAAACCTTTCAACTGAGATACACATTTTCCACTGTTGTGGTCCAGCTGTGTGCTAAATGTATGTCAAACTGGGATGACAGATCAAATAATTATCTCCTTGCAAAGTGTCATTCCCCAGTTTCCCATCACATTTAATATTGATGTGATCTTTGTCCATGGCAGAAGTACGGATTTGACCAACGTAATGGTGAAGACCTGCAAATTTATCTACCCAGTGACCAGGATGACTTAGAAAAATCCAAGAAAGGTGACAGTGTGATGTTGGTAAGAACTTTTTTCAGCTATATCTAAAGGCCTATAGATTATGATTGTTGATGTTAGTGTGGAAAAATAAATGCAAAACATTATTTCTTTGCAGCCCTGAAAATCACTGTTTTGAAATATGAAATGTTACATCATTGATATTGGATGTGGGAGTCATACATTCATCTTAAATTACTTTTGTAAAATGCTCAGTTATGAAAAACCCCAGAAGTCACTATTTATGTTTTATTGTTATTTGATTGATAATTGTGGATGTCAGTTTTAATCACTTTCTTCAGTGCCAGGTCATTATTTTCACCTGGACATTCTTGTATCCGAGAGCACACATAAGTGTTGACAGACAGTATAGGTATAAAATACTTTAGAAATTTTTATCAAACTTATCAGAATGAATGTCAGTATGACATGCAGAAGTGATACATTCTGTGATAATTCATTGCCAGTGTACATGTAACTAACACACTGGCATCCCATTTGTCAGTCTCATGGTCTGAAGTTCTTTTGATAATTGCAGCCGCATTTCTGCTTCAAACTTCAAGGGTAGTAACAACAGCAAAGCAATTCTTTACACATTTACATGGTTGGTTTAAGTAATCTTTAATTGTTTGACATGAATACAATGCAAACAAAGAGAAAGAAGCACTACAGTTTTAACATGACGGCTGATGAACCATATTATCATTTGAATCAAATAACTTATTCACAAACAGTAAGTAAAGAAATAAAACAAATGAATACATACCATAGTAAAATGATGCTACTAACAATGTTAACATGGAATTAATTATATATTTATAATCAACAGAGGTTTCAGCCTGATGGAAGAGAAACATGAAGGGAAAACAAATGAAATTTAGAAAAATGGTTGGTAAGATGGTGGGGGAGGGGGAGCAGAAGGGAGAGGAGAAATTCTGACAGATCATTGGCCAATCCATTAAACTTTGAACATTTGGTCAGCCAAGGATATGATATGATTAGGAGATATAACACATATTTAACAAATAGAATCATATGGTACCCGTTCTTCACAAAAACTTTTAAAGTTAAAATCTATTTGAATTGGAAATAAACTGGTAAACAGTTTGATATATGAGCATATTTGTATGATTTTGGAGATCAGGATCTCCACACAACAGAGTTTGTAAGTGGATGATATAGTTGGCTTAACAGATTTACAAATAATTCTTTCATACATATCCATACATTGTTTATGTTTTGTGCATATTTATCTCTGTTTATGTGTGTGTGTGTGTGTGTGTATGTGCATGTGTGTTCTCATTTTTTGTGACTGGAGCAAACATTGATATTGCAGGCATGCAGTAGTCGTCATTGTACTGTCATACAGTGCTTAGTTGGATACCTGGAGAAAAATGACAATTTCTTCATTACTATCCGATCAAAACTGAATGTTTGGAGCATGCTGGAGGTGAGTAATAAAGCCAGATCTGTAATTATCTCACATTTTTCAGTATATATTTTACAGTGAAGGGAAAGGCGTATGGAAAAAATTTGTTTACAGTAATTTGCTCATTTCATTTGTTCAGTTTTATGTGTGTAGGTATATATGTGTGTGTACGTGTGTGTGTGTGTGTTTATGGTGAGTGATATATGTGTGTGTGTTTGTGTGTGTGTGTGTTTATGGTATGTGGTGTGTGTGTGTGTGTGTGTGTGTTAACATTTGCAAGATCCAGGAATATCAACCTTAATCTTTGTGAATCAAACTGGAGTGATGGCCTAGAGGTAATACGTTTATCTAGGAAGTGATAGAATCTGAGAGCACTGGTTTGAATCATGGCACAGTCGCCAGTATTTTCTCCCCCTCTACCAGGCCTTGAGTGGTGGTCTGGACACTTGTCATTCGGATGAGATGATAAACCAAGGTCTCTTGTGCAGCATGCACTTAGTGCATGTAAAAGAACCCCTGGCAACAGAAGGGTTGTCCCTGGCAAAATTCTGTTAAAAAAGACACACTCTCCCTGGGGATATTAGCCTGAATTTCACACAAAGAAATCTGTTGTGACAAAAAGAGTAATACAATACCATACAATGCAATACAATAAATACAATACAATATAATACATATTGGTTGAACGTTCATGTGTTCATTTCATTGCGAGCTGTCTCATCTCAGCAAGAAACGATCTGAAAAGATGGGTGGCAGGCAAGAAAGGTTGGGGTGGGCTGTGTCCACAGACATTCCATGAATTTTTCATACATTTTGTGGAGTGTTGCAGAATAAGTTGAAAATTATAGAATAAGTTGGTATAAAATTCCATTTTGTTCCTTCTTTTTTAAAGTTGTTGCTTTGTTTTTGTTTGTTTTTTAAATTTTTTTTACAAAAAGGTTGGACATGTAAAAAAAAGGTTGGACATGTAAAAGTTATTTCTTTTTCTTGTTGATAGTGGGCACTGCTGTGTTCCATACTGTTTTGTTTTTCTACATGCTGCCAGTAGATGGATGGGCAGGTACTGGTGTTAAAAAAACAAAAGACAAAACACACACACACACACACACACACACACACACATAAATAAAACAACAATTATTGCATCCATATAAAGATGAGATGTGCACAATTACTGTTGTCTCCTTTGCATTTTCTTATCATGTGTGTGTGTGTATGTCTGTGTCTGTATCTGTGTGTGTGCGTGTGTGTGTGTTTTCACATGCATGTCTGGGTATATGTGTGCATACACATGTCAGTGAGCGTGTTTGTGTGTATGTGCACTTCAGCACATGTAGGTGTGGGTGTGAATGCATGTGCATATAAGGAAAAATGAGAGAGAGATAGACAAGACAGTAGAAAGAGAGAGTATCAATGTAGATATTTTTATTATGTGCAGCAGACTGTTTTGGTTATTTATTGAGAGAAAACTATTGTAATCCATGATACCATGCGTATTGTGCACAGGAGAGGTTATCATAAACAAATGGACATGATACAGTGTTCCTGGCACTGAGGTTATCATTATCTGACTAATAATCAAAGATACTATTTTAGAAATAATCTGCTCCTGTGCAATAGATCAGTTTTTCAGTTGAGTCCATCCAGTTCTTCAACTAACAGCAGCCGCCATAGCTGACCCCTTTTTTTATGTTTTACTTTTGTTGTTTCAGAGAAGAGACAATGCACAGGCGTACCTCATCCGTTCTAGTGCTTCAGCTCGTATTGTATCATTGCCCTACAAACTGGCCTCTGTGAATGTTAGTCGATTTGCCATGGCTAGAGAATCGGTAAGTTTATTCTGCAGTTTTGACTAGTTTTATGTATGTTTGTTTTGCACATGCATGGATGTGTGTGTGTGTGTGTGTGTGTTTGCAAGCAGTAAAAAAAAAAAAAAAAAAACTTGCATGAAAATGCCAAGTGGCTTAATGTTGCTCCCCAGTTTAGTAATGTTCATCTGCAATAATCTCACTTCCACACTTGTGTTCAGTACCTTTTTTCCCTGTCAAATGTAATAGCAAAGAAAAGAAATTACAAACAAGAAAACATAGAAAATGTTTGTCTTATGACTTTTTAACATGATCTGTGAATTGCCCAGATAAATCAGGTGTTTAAAAGTATTTCCCTGTAGACACAACAACAACAAAAGAAAAAAGTGGAAATTTTTCCCAAACCAGTGGACTTTCCATTTGTGATGTTTCAGTTGGTTGTACTTATTGTTGGACAAACTTTGGGGAAGGTTGGGTGGGGCGGGGGGTGAGGAGATTCACATGACAGTGTTTTTAGAGATTGTCTTCTACTATATTCAGACCTCTTTGATATTTTTCATATCAGGTACAGTGTGTCTATCCCTGACCATTCGGTTACCAAACCTCAGTAATACCATTCCACTTTGGCAGTGATTTGAAAAGCAACAATTGTCTTTCATCCACATTTTAGAGGCAAACAGTACTTCTAAATTCTTTAAAATCACTCTGAAACTTTCTCATGTCCACAGAATGTAAAAATTATTATTTATGAGTTAAACACTTGCAATAGAACATATTCAAAACATTTTACCTGCTGTTGCTCCAGCACCATCTTAGAACTTCATTTGTTATTTGACTGTCAATTCTCTCTACCCAATATAAGAACAGAAGAATAGATTTGAGTACAAGACATGGTGATATTCAAGCTATTTTTTTGTGATTCCAAACATTTTGTAGCATCAATCACTGAGGTCATATGTCACTCTGTGGTGGGTAGCTTATTTCTTTTACTGGTAGTGTGACTAATGACCCCACCACCCAGTGCCCCACAACTCCGCTGTTAGCTTTTTTTTTTCTCAGTGCCTTTCTCCCCCTCCCCATGTCCAGTCTCTCCCTTACCTATTCTCTACACCCATTGTATGAGTGTGTATGTGTGTGCTTTTCAGAATGAAATTGGACATGTTTTGCAGTGATGCCTCTTTGTGAAACTGAAACAAAACCACCTTGCTTATAGACAGTAAACCAGAGAGAAGAAGAAGAAAGGAGTTGGTGCCCATGAACACAAAAACTCTCACTGTTAGTTGTTGCTGTGCAGATCATCACCACAGTGAACACTGACCGCCTGAAGCCAGGATCAAAGAAAGTGGAAATCTGGGTCATTGTCTTGGCAATTATTGGTGGCATCTTGCTGTTGCTGCTGCTTGTGCTTCTTCTGTGGTGTGTGAGTATCATTGGCTACTTCACCTGAATGAGATTCAGGCCAGGTTACAGTTTGGTTTCAAACAGATCCGAGTGAAGTTCTTAATAATTGTGTGTGACTAAAGAAGTACAAAGAATACATGCCTGTTGTTATCCTATTTTGTTCTGATGACTTAACTGTTGTGTTCTGCCCTTGTCACAATGATTTTGTTGAAGCAGAATAAGTATGGTATGCAAGATTGTATGACATTGGGTACAAACATATTTAACTACCGACTTGATGAAGACCCCACTTTGATATGATCAGTGTGAAACAGTTTTTAGATCACTGAATTAAAAGTGTTTGATTAGATATAGTGGAAACTTTGATCTGACATGAATTTGATTTTCAGAATGTCTTAGTTAAAACAATGCACTTGCTATTTCCTTAAAAAAAATTTTTTAAACAAAATTCTTATAGACCACCAGCCATCGTGGTAAAGTGGTTTGCATCGCGGACTGACAGCTGGGAGGACGCAGGTTTGAATCCCAGCAGAAGTGAGATTTTACAGCCCCTGGGCTGGCTCCTACCCAGAGTTGAGTGTGCTATGGGCTTAAATGGGGAGACTGGGACCACACAGTCAAGTGTTATCCACTTCATGGATGTGTCTTTGGGTGTGTTGCTCTAAGTACCTGACCAACACTGCCATTGTCTGTACCTCTTGGGCCTGGCTGATGCCGGGATGTCATTATGAAAGGAAGCGTAAAGTACAGCCTTGTCACAAAGTCCCAAACCAAAATGGACCTCCATAGCAACATCGTCATCATCAGTGTCATCCTCCTCCTCCTTCATCATTACCAGTATAAACAAAAATGTCCCGAAGTCTGTGGCCTTTCATGCCCTGCTGTCATGTTGACCTCAGTTTTGATACCCCTCCACTTCCGTGCTTGGGGTGAGTCCTGTCAGTGCCTTCAGTGTCAGCAGATTCATGGGGGGCTGTTGTTGGAGGGACATGGTGGCAGTCTCCACTCTGGTGGGGACGCTCACTCAGTCTGGCTCTATGACTAAGCCATTATTGTCGTCAGTAGGGGGCTTAGTAGGTGGTGTCCCAAGTACGTTAAATCAGAACAGGCACCACTAAACACCACCAAAGTGACTCAGCAGCAGTGCAGGGTCTCCTCTGGTGTGTGGCCTCCTGGTGACCTAACATCGATGGTTCCCTGCAGACTGCTGACCTTGGGAGTGTGAGAGACGAACCTGGATGTGGCTTTGTTTGGGGGACTCAGAATGATCAGCGTGGGAGTAATGCCACTGAAATGGTGCAGATGATGGGGCAGCAAAAAAAAAAAAAAAAAAAAAAAAAAAGAAGAAGAAATTCTTATACACCATTTGTATTTGGCATATGTTTTGCATGCTATAGCATTTAGTCGACTACACTGTGAACATGAATATGATTGCTTGATAAACATCAATTTTATTTTCTATATTCACAAAATAGAGGAGTTTGGAAATTTTGTTAAACTACTGTTATAAATTTTACAGCAGTGGGTAAGACAAATATCATATAAAAAGTTCAGTGCACTCTATGCAGCGCTGTTTGTTTCAGTGTGGATTTTTCAAGAGGAGGAAGCCAGAAGATGAGGGGTATATGGTAGCAGGAGTGACCTCTGCCAATGACGACATGTACCGGTATGAATAAACTTCTGGCCTGGCCAGTAGATTTGTTACCATGACAACCATGAGGTGGGAGGACACAATGCCTAACATGTCCATCAATGGACAACTTCACCATGCCAAGAGGAACCCACAGATAGGCACCTTGCCCATAACGTACACCACCATTGCCTTGTACTGGATGCAGAAAGAAGAGGAATATATGGGCATTGCTGTCTTCTTTGCTGCTTTTGCCTTCTCCCCCTTCCTTCCTATACTCACACACACACACACACACACACACACACACACACACACACACATTCTCTCTCTCTCTCTCTCTCTCTCTCTCTCTCTCTCCCCCACAACTATAAACTAATTGGTTGCACCAATTCCCATTCTTTTTTTTTTAATTTTTTTTTTCTTTTTTTGTGAAAGTTAAATCTGGGTCTTCCAAAATGGAAATTCACAGCTACTAACACAGCACCATGGTGTTTTAAAGAAGGGAACTTTAGACTTAGAGGCTGCTGTAGGCAAAATATTCAAAAACGTGTTCAGTGTTGCTGCACTGCATGCACAAAAGATCATTGGGCAGGAAATCAGTCCTGTGATTAAAAAGTTTCAACCCAGCTTTAAAAGTACAATACAATAACCAACATAGCATTGATAAACAGACACTGATCTGTTTAAAAAAAATTTTTTCTTGAAAATGTTCTGTGATCTTTTGAGATTAATTACAGGGGTGAATTGCATGGCACTGTGGTTTGTTAGGCACCTTGTGGCCCAGTACCCCTGACTTCAGCCCTGTAGTTTTTCTTGTCCCAATTACCTTCTTGTAGTTGGTTTGCCACAAATGGCTAAAGAGCATCCCCTGCCCTGCTTTGATATTTGAAATCTTGGTTATCCTTCCCCAAGATGAGTTGCCTTCCAGGCTGATGAGTCTCATCTACCTAAATTATGCAACTGGTTTGAAGGTGCCAGTTACCCACTTTCTCCCCTTCTCCCATCAGTAAAATTGATTCATTCAGCTGGGATTAGAAGCTAAGCCACATGGGAAGGTCAGGAGCTGGACTGGTGGTGGTGTGGGGAGGGTTGGGAGAGCATACTTGAACTGAAATTGTTTTTTGTGATTTTTAGATGTAGAGTGGCTGATGATTGATTGTCATTTCAATACCTTTTGCGCATACCAAATTCTTCTGTTTGAAGCCAGTAAAGAATCTTGATGTCTTTGATGTGGTGCCAAGAGACAAGGCATTCACAATGGAGATTCAGTCTTCCTGCAGACTGGGTGGCACCTACTGTGGTTTTCACCAAAAACACCTGCATCAGCCTATCTTTGCACCATGATGCAGTTAAGGTTTTAGTGTTTGCATATGCTTAAAACATCAGCATTGAAAATTGTAGGATCAGTTTTTCAGAAATGTGTACACTATTTTATGCCATAGCTTTTGTTTTTTTATGTGTTACTACAACGTGTGTGTGCCCCAAATGGATTTGCATACCCAATATTCACTGCCAGTGCTTCCAGAGAGAAACATGCTTGAAATAGTCCACAATGCACGCACATGACTTGTTGGTTCATTCAGTGGATGTTTTTCTTTGGGTGGGAGGGTGCAGGGAATGTGGAAGGGGGAGGGAAGGATGGGTGCGGGACAGGAGTTGGGGTGGGTGGGGGGTAATTGGGATGGTTTGAAGAAGGGAGATGGGAAGGTGAGATGGAAAGAAGGTAAGGGCTGTTGTTTCATCTGCTCATTGCCACTCTTGTGTGTGAGTTCATTGTGTGTGAAAATTAAGACTACATTGTAGACTCCAGTTTGGATCAGATTTTGTTTTCACTGTGCTTGTTTGTGTTTCCATCAATGCTTATGTCTTAGAAGAAAATGTTGCTGCTGCTCTGTTTTCATTGTAGAAAGCTCCAATTCTGATCTGCATGTAGTGTTATATTCTGGACAAAAAATGATGGTACTTCGTAAACATAGTATGAATATTTTAGTATGAATATTTTAGTTATGTTTCAGAGAAGTCTCTTTTTCTCCATGATGATGATTCAGCTGTAGTGTATCAGCTGTACCATGCACTTGATGCTTTGTTAGATTTTAGCTACAATGGATCAAAAATCAATTCTATCAGACTTTTTTCAACCACATTCATAAATGATACCAAAGCGGATTTTTTTTTTTCTTAATTCTAGTTTCAGCATTTTGGAAGTCATGACACAGAGTGACAGGTCATAATTAAAAGTGGTTTGTTAACCATAATTCCTTATGTCTCAAGGCCTGACCAAAGGCGTTGGGTTATGCTGGTGGTCAGGCATCTGCTTAGCAGATGTAGAGTGGGGCATATGGATTTGTCCGAGTGCAGTGACGCCTCCTTGAGTAACTGAACTGAACTGACCGTTATGTATGTATAATGTAAAGTGGCTTGCTATCCCTTGTCCATGGTAGAAACTACAACTCATTTGCATAATATCTGGTTTTGGGCTTGCATTAGAATGACTGTTTAATCAAAATGTAGTTAGTACACACAGTGGTAAGACTGAAAAGCTTACAAGTGTTGCTATGTAGTGTGAATGTGTGCATTTATTGTGATCAAGCATATTGCCAAATGTTGAATTTCTTGCAAGAAATAGCTCCAAGTGGTGGTCAGAACTTAGTTTTCAGATACAAACAGGAAAGAAGTTATGGAAATTGTTATGAGCAATAAGAAGAAAACATGTATATGTTGTTATTGAATGGGTTCAGCATGAAAGAGAAGCCATTACTATCACCTACCAGTTGACATTTGATGACCAGTAACTGCAACCCAATTGGTGTGCCAATTCAGTATGTTAATGTTCTCACTGATTAATGTTTGTCTTTCATGACATTTTTTTCCTGTAAATTGGTGCTGTAGATTTCTTTCTTCAGTTGGCATCATACTGTTATGTGTCCAACACACTTTGTTTAGAGCCAGCACTGTCCATCTCGAGTTTTTTTTTTCTTTTTTTTTCTTTGAATAAAGTGTGTGAATAGTTATTTGAAATATGAATAATGATTTATTTTCCTGTGTCTTCTCGGGACTTAATTTTTTCCTTCTTTTTTTTTATTTTTTAAAAATCTGAATCACTTTTGATTGATATGCAAACCTGTACATACTGGAACTTTTCTATGCATGTGGTGATGTGCTTTTATGTCTTTTTGCGATTGTTAAGATTTTTTGCAAGCTGGAATGTTTAATTTTTTACATGTTCTTATTTGCTTTTCTTCATTCATATTCTAAAAGTTTTATGCATGCTTTACTTGAAATCTTACATGTAACTCAGTTTTGTTTGTTTTTGCTTTTTTTTGTATATTTGATAGTTATTGTTATGCTTGGACATGCATACCACCTTTCTTTTGTTATTTGATAGTTATTGTTATGCTTGGACATGCATACCACCTTTCTTTTGTTATTTGATAGTTATTGTTATGCTTGGACATGCATACCACCTTTCTTTTGTTATCAACGAATCCTTTAATGTACATTTGACACTTTTTTGATATCTTTATATATCAATTGTATACATATTAGCAGGAAAAAAGTGTGTGAGGTATAGAAGATATGCAACTGCTCAGTACACATCAGCAAACAATATAGAAAAACAAAAGGTCCTAAATTTGTTTGTGGACTTTTGCTTTTTGGAAGATATCTGTCTAATTTGGATTAACTTTTAATGAATGGAAATAAACAATAGAATTTTTGGGAATCTTATGTAATAGTTAAATTTATTCCAATTTATTTCAGAGAAATATCTCATCACTGAGAGGTTTTTGTTTTAAACTTGTACACTCTCATTTAGGATCCACAGGTTGACACGGAATGTCTTTGCAACCTCATTTTACCAGTTCAGTGCCAGAAAATTTTGTAAAAAAAAGTGCTCTCCCCTTGCCAGGGGATTTTGAGGATTCGGGGGTAATAATTCACAAAAAATTCTAGCACAAAAACTATGGGCGATACAGAAAGAAAGTAACATTTTTGTGAAGAAAAATTAGTGTAGATTCTGCTTCTGGGCTCTTTTACCCAATTAAGTTGATTGTAGATAACTGTTCAGGCATGTAAAGTCAAGATAATGATTTTTGTGCAACAAAAAAGTCTATTTCCACCTCTGCATAATAACATCCATATAGAAAAGAAACAAAGTACAGCAAGAAATAGCATGCCTGTTGTCAGATTATACCTGTAGAAGAAATTAAAACAGGCTATAAGTTTATTTGAAAAAAAAAAAAAAAAAAATCACAGCTCTTGCAGACATGTAAGTAAATCACTGTCCCAATAATGACAAAGGTGGGTAAAGTCAATGTAAAAGCTCAATCACAGTCTCAGAAACTGAGCTGGCAAGCTTTTTGACAGCTAAGAGCGTTTGGGAGTGTGAGGGTGATGTTCTTTGATGACATTCACTCCTTTCAAGTTGCACGTGGGCTGATTAAAGTGTCTGCTGTGCATCCAGCTTGCCACCTCTTCAAACAAGTCAACCATCTGATTCAGCGGAAAAAAAGCGTGAAAAATAAAAAGCACGTGTTTCACGACCAGTGGAGGTTTCACCCTGCATTTCGTGAAAATCATAGAACATTGGCGGTTGCCGATCCTACAGTCTGCTTTGAAATGTGAGCACACTTATTGCTAAAAGCAATGCCCCCTTCATGAACTCTGGCTGACATTCGACCTATTGTCTTACATCACTCCTCTCCCTCTCCTCCCCTTCTTCCAACGCTCGCTGCTCGTATTCTGTCAGTCATAGCCACTTGTTAAAAAAAAGCTGTCTGATTGGAAAGATGGACTGAATTACCATAAAATGGGGCTGTCAGTTTCGTCACTGTCATTGTCAATCACCTTCATTTTCAAACCAATCATCAGACAAGAGAGATCCTTCTCCATCGCGAAATCTGTCTATGATCACAAGCAGAGCTTTCAGAACTGTGTAAATCTACTGACTGAGACAATTTACTTTACTGGACACAGTTTTCAACGCATTGTTTTGCACATGATGCAACCCCCTTTTACACACCCATGTCACGTGGTCAGTTAGCAAATTATTATCCAGTAGAAAGGGGTCTTCTACCTGATGAATGTTCATTTAAATAGTATTTTTATAATCCAGATGCATCAAACTAACTGTTCAGAGTCTGTTTATGTGAATTAAACCAAACTCCAATGAAGGAAAAATCAGAACATACGCAGGACGTCAGTGGACGTCTTATAGGCACTATGGCAATACTTTTTGTAGGACGTCAGCTGACATCTTATAGTCACTCTACTGGTTGTCTGTAGCTGTCAAATCTTTGTGCTAGTCTCTCCAATGTTATTTCCATAAAAACCACAAGTAAGAGATTAAGCATAAATAGGTGTGGTTTAGTTCATTGGCTGAACAAACAGAAAGATACAAGATATATAAAGGGGAAGGGGGTAATTTTATCAAAACCATTTGCTTTCATTGCTGGGGAAGTTAAAAGTACTAAAATCAGCTTTTTGCTCCAAAAAGCACAAAGCTCAAGGAAGGGAAGCATATGCAGACTGTTCATAATTGCAGTTTGTTTTGCTGCATTTATGTTAATGTCCAAGTTGTGCCAGTTTTAACAAACCCAAATTGAAAACTACATCACCATCACAACAACAGAAACCTGTTGAATGATAGTTGGGGCAGGGGAAAGAAAGTCCCAGAGAGAAGTATTTTGTGAGTTTTCAATTTCAGTTTCTCAAGGAGGCATCACTGCATTCAGACAAAACCATATATGCTACACCACATCTGTTGGGCAGATGTCTGAGCAGCAGCAAAATCCAACACACTAAGGCATTGAGTGCATTGCATATTTGTGTACTTATCAGAGTGGATTTCTTCTACAGAATATTGCCAGAGGGCAACCCTTTTGTTGCCTTAGGATTTTTTGAGTGTGCCAAGTGTGTGCTGCACACAGGACTTTGGTTTATCATCTGATCTGAATAACTGAACGCTCAGTTTGATTTTCCATCAAACTTGTGAGAAAGGGCAAGAGTAAGAATCAATCCCACACCCTCACAGACACTGCATTGACAGATGAGCTTCTTAACCATTCTGCCACCTGCCTCCTCTAACCCATCTGTGTAACCCCTATCCAAAAATGTCACTCGGGTGTCAGTGTTATAAAACATGAGTGCAGCCACCACCACCACCACAACTACTACTTCTACTATTATAACACACAGAGTTTCCATACATCACACCAACCATCCTCATTAAAACTTCTCTCTTTTTATTGTTGTTGATGACTTGTGTAAAGGTCTCCATTTTTATAATGTCCCTCAAACAAAAATTTGAGTCCTGTATAGGTTTTAAGATTGTGGGCTAGGGCAGTTTTGTCACAGTATCATTTTTGTGTGTTCTGTGGATTGTATAAATGTGAAGCATTATCTTCAATTATATTTTGGAATGAGAGTGGCTTACAATGGTTGTAAACATTTATTATTACCATGTGTAAGTTTGTGTGATTATTTTAACAATATTAACATGAGTGCTTGAATGTGTTGACTGTATTGTGTTTTGTATTGATAGATGCATCAATGTATCACATTCTTCCCATACATGTTATTAACATTTAAGTTTAGTGGAACAAGAGTAAACCATGACACTTCAGCTGGAAAACAAAAATGACCTTGACAGAAGACAGAATATTACGTATTAATATTTTGGAATATTTTACAACAAGCAAGGCGTTCCATGGATCACAGTAATCGAAGGAAGACCTCATAATGATGCCAAATTTCTAGGAAAGGTATAGCAGTATCTTGTTGTGTAACTATACAGTTTCTGCTTGAAAGTTAATCATTTTACCTTTAAGCAATTTCAGTTTTGTTCCTTTGTAACCCATCCAAGAGAAAATAGAGTTATTTAAAAAAAATTCCAGTGAATTATCATAAAACTCAAGCACTGAATATGAATCCCAGTGCTAAAAGTACAAAGTAGTTTCTATAATGCAAGGTTTTATCTTGATGGTGGTGGCAAATGGTAGATGTTTACTGTAATTTTCAATTTTTAAAATGCTTTTGTGTACAAAAATTCAAGAATAATCACAGAATAAGGTGCACTCGTGTATTAGGTGTGGTCAAATTATGATCAACCTTGTGAAACTCAAAAATGACATAAAAGCTGAAAGAAAATGACAGCGTCATGAACTTTCAACACTGTAACATTTGCAGCAATAATAAAACTAAAGAAAGTGGAAAATACATTTCCTCTCTCAGAAATCAGATTCATTATCATCATCTCATGAGAAAGCTGAGAAATCAGAACTTGCAGAGTAAAGGAATGTCAACAAGCCTTATCTGATATGTTGCCATTCAAGGTCAAGGTTGTAGCAAAAGTGTCAGGTTCAACTGCTTTTTCATTTGCGTTTGCCATGTTGAACTACACAAGATCAATCACCGTCCATTTAAATACAATTGTAGGATGTCTTTGTTATATGCCGACTTGTCACAAGTATCTGTGCTTGCTGATGCATATGAACAATCGGCTGTAGGCTCTGCAAACAAAGTTTCTGTGCAAGAGAAAGGACACTTTTATTTATTTCTGTCTGTTGAGCTCTGATTGCTTTTCAACTCATTTCCTTACCAAATAAATTTAATGCATTTTTCCCCTTCATCTATGTTGTTTTGTTTTTTCAGTTTGTGCTATATTATGAGAAATGCTAGAAAATGCCCTCATGTTCTAGTACTTATTTTGTCAGTGAATAAGGTACATTTTTGTATTTGTTGGGAAGAAAATTGCCTTATAGTCTGAAAATTACGGTATTATACTACCACTGACAAACATACACAAACATACACCAGCGACTGCCTTTGAAAGAAATCCATTAGGAGTGTATGAGAACATGCTAGATCTCATGGCCTCATTGTGATCTGTGTAGATATTTCTTGGAACTGTCATTGTCCACCATGATTAAATGTTCCAAAATCCAAAATGTTACTCTGTGTGCTTGTGCGCATTATGTGCATTTATGAACTACCTTGTGTTCATACATGCAAACTACAAGAAATATTTCACTAATGTGTATCAGTTTGGCAATAGCCGGATGGTTAAAGCGTTGACTTTCAATCTGAGGGTCCAATGTTCGAATCTCAGTGACAGCACCTGGTGGGTTAAAGGGTGGAGATTTTTCTAATCTCCCAGGTCAACATATGTACAGAACTGCTAGTGCCTGAACCCCCTTTGTGTGTATACACATGCAGAAGATCAAATACACACATTAAAGATCCTGTAATCTATAAAGCGTTCGGTGGGTTATGGAAACAAGAACATACCCAGCATGCACACCTTCAAAAACGGAGTATGGCTGCATACATGGCGGGGTAAGTAAACAAAAGTCATACACGTAAAATGTTACATGTCTGTCTGAGTGTGTATGCGTGCGTGCCTGAAATCTGATTGAACGACACAGCAAATGAATGATGAGCGCCAGTGGCAACCATCAATCGGCTCTACCCAGGTAGGCAGCCTATTGTGCAAATGACCCTGTATTTGTAAAGCACTTACAGCTTGGTCTCCGACCGAGGATAAGCGCTATATAAGTATCCATATCAATCAATCAATCAAATTTTATTTACAAAATGGTCTAGAATAGAAAACCACTGGCAGTTTTTTAAAATATCAATAAACTGTGTTTTGTATTTGATTTTACAAAGCCATAAAAGTAGATTTGAACCAAGCATGTTCTGGTGAGAGTAAACAGTCTTATAACTCTAATCTGTGTCTTCAAAAGGATTTTCAAAAATTAATTCATAAACTCTGTGTGTGTGTGTGATAAATAGGTTATGGTATTGGATTTGATTATGCTGTTTAAATCATGTTATTTTGGTATATCTCCGGTGTTTAAGAAATTCTTTAAAGTGTGTGGTAAAGAAGATGTTGCCATCGCCTCAAGCACTCTGCTACATGTATCCACTTTATCCACATCTGTGGAGATCATGTTAGACAGGTTCAGTTACTGGCAGAACCTATAACACATTCCATTCAATTTCTCTTTCATGTACATAAAAGTTAATTCAGTATCCACTTAAAAATATTCATATGCAATAAACACTTCAATGATGCAGTTAGTGCCACTGTATGTGTTCTGTCCAGAATTTTTATTTCTTTAATTGTGAACAAGAAAAAATAGGTCATGCCAGCTTCAAACCCAACTATTTTCTGGATTTGGATCCTCAGTGAAATAAACCATTCATGACCTGGAAATACACTTTAATTCAGGAGACTTAAACTGTTATTGGTATGACTGAAGATTTTTCCCCACTATTTTCAATCCAAATTTGGTAATGGCAGGCAAAGTATTTACAGAGAAAATGACAATGTTAAAGTTTACTACAGACACAGACAAACATAGACACACATGCATGCACACAGAGACAACCGAACCCTGGGTAATTAGTCCCTAGATATTTATATTTGTTTACTCATTCAGCTGTTTCACCATTTATAACAAGGTTAGTACAGGCAAGAGGGTCTTTTCAGAAATCTATCAACATTTCTTTCGTCTTCAGAAATTTCAGATCCAGATAGTTCTCTTCACACCCGAATTTTTTAAAATTTCACTGAAATAGCATTAGCATTGGACAGGTCTTCAACAGCCGAGTCATCAGAAAATTTGATGACAGGAATTTCTTCCATGTTTCTGCAGTCATGCGTGTATAGTTTTAATAGGATAGGGGATAGTACCGTACCTTGAGGAGCACCTCATGAGGTAGAATTTTTAGAAGAAAGGACAGATTGAAAAACGGACAGAATGAGTTCTGTTGTAAAGGAAGCTTATTAAGCAAAGAATGGGCCTATAATTTACATCTAAACCCAGCAGTTTGAGGGCAAGGAGGTGAAGTTGTATTAAAAGTGGAAGAGAAGTCAACAAAGAGAATACGAACAAAAGACCCTGTGTTAATTAAGTGAAGGAAAGCATTGTGAAGCAGAGTTTAAAATGCATTGTCAATACCTCTGTGTAGCTTGTGCACAAACTGAATAGGGTCAAAGTGTTGGTTGGTGAAAGATAACAGATGGCAGAGAATTTTTTTTTTTTTGAAAGCATTCCATGTCTATTGAAGTCAGGGCAACACAGGACAGTAATCATTGAGTGAAGCTGGGTTCTTTTTCTTGGAGGTAGGACAGATGGTAGTTTTTTCTCTCCAGATATTGGGGACAGGGTATTGATAGACCAACTGAATATTTTACAAAACATTTCACATTGTTCTGAAGCACATGTCTTCAACAGTCTTCCACAGATATTGTCTGGGCCAACTGTTTTATTAACATTCAGTTTTAGAAATAGAGATTCAACAACTTTCACATCGACCTCAAAGTCCTGATCAGTGGTTCAATTTATGATTTTTCCATGTAGCTGTGACATCACACTATCCAGTTACCCTCACACATCATTCCTTTCAAACCTACACCAGAAATCATTAAGTTTGAAAAATCAACCTGTTCTGTTTTCATTGAATAAGCGACTGTTTTCTTTTTTATTTCCCCAGTAAGCATTTTTAACCCATCCCATGCATCTGCCATTCTTCAGTCCTGTCTGAAACTGCTGCTCTATTCCAGTTTTGAATTCCCTCAGTCCCCACTATAACCCCCCTCTGTTTCATCTGAACTAGTTTTCTATTATTTTTGTTCCCTGACAGAAAGCTAACTTTTGCTCATCTAAAATGTTTTTCACAGACATTGAGATTCATGACAGATTCAAACAGTTTTTGTTGGAATTATTATATCTTGCTTGGCCGAAACTGATTACAAAGTTACAACATCGTCTGCATCATGGACATTATCACACGAACCAATGAAAACACTCCAGTCAGTACAGTCAAAACATTGTTTCACTCGGGTGTCTAAACTTTCACGCTCTTTTTCACAATCGGTTCTGGGATAATATGGACACCATCATGATCGGATGCGCCAATTGTGCTAGGGGGAGAGATTTGTATGCTTTCGGAATGTTGGAATAGCACAGATCGATCGTTTTGTCCAGTCGAGTGCGGCAGGTGACATTATTTAAAAGAAGGAAGGGTTTTTCCCCGTAAGTCTCAGTGATTAAAGTCTCCAAGTTTTAAACACGTGGCGTTGACAGAGATGAGTTGAAGGTCACGCACAACAGCGGCAATTGTCTTTTAAGCACGTGCAGCTGACGCCTTTTCGAAAACTGGAGGATATATGGGCGAGGGAGTTTAGATTTGCGTTAGGTCCAAATGTGAGCAACAAAACCGTTCTTTCTACAATAGGATAGAATAGATCGTACTGATCACGCTGGTTTGAATTTTACAAAGAGCGCTTTACAAAGAGTCGCAAGGCAAGAGCATGTGGGAGTACGAAAACGCGGTGTGTCGGTCACCAGAGGAAAGTGTTTATCGCGGTACAGTACATGTGACTGACTGCAGCCGCGCTGATGCTGATCTGTGAGCAGGATACTGTGGCAGACAACAGACACTGGGAAAAAAAAAAAAAAAAAAAAAGCAAGTAAGAGAGCTCTTTGGGGTCAAAGGAAAACAAACATTTTCAATTTCATGTATTCTATTCTAACTTGGTAGAAGACGCAAGTTTGCTTTTCTGAATGTTTTCCAGTTTCTTACCAGTTATAACATTTCATAAAGAGTGAAATCGTTATTAAATACCGACTGCAAAGTGGACTATTTACGAAGGTAGCACGACTGAGATCATTTAGTTCGTATATAAGTACAATTTTGTTGACATTTTACTCAGTGCATAACTTGGAAATACTTCATGTTCTGCTTATTATATGTAACGTGTATTGTTTTGGTAGTCTCCAGCATGGAGAAATTTTGTTTTGGTAGTTTCCGGCATGCATAGATTTGTGTAGCCTGGTCGCTCTCTCTAATTTCTCGGTCATGTTTGCGTTCAGTGACGTCATTTTGTATGTGACGAAACTCGAACTAAAAAGAAATGTCAGAGAAGTACTCCAATTCATATTTGTCAAAACCAGTGTGCCGTTTACTTGCGCGTGCATCAATGTTGTATGCATTGACGGGGGCAATAGCCGAGTGGTTTAAGTCTTGGACTTTCAATGAGGGTCCCGGATTCGAATCTCGGTGACGGCGCCGGGAGCGTATCGTTGTGCCGCCAACCCGTTGTGCCGCCGACCCGTTTACGGATTGTCTTTTGTCACAAAAAAGACAAAACAAGATGGGCAAGCCATACTAATAATCTCCCTTTTTATTTGACATTTGGGTCACAGTAACGTCACAAATGGCGCAACTGGGTCCAAACGTATGCATTCGCGAATCCTCATAGGCTACGACCTTTGTTTCAAATTTCGTAAAGATCGGTTCATAAACAGCTGAGAAAAGCTTGTTTGCGTAGAGAACTGCGCATTCTAAAAATAGAACATGATTTACGTCATCGTGAGCTTATTACTTATACCGTTTATAGTCCCTAGTATAATGAACACATAACTGAAATTTGGAGGAAATCCGTTGATAAACAGCGGAGATATTAGTGATCAAAATTTTGGCAATTTGCGCCACTGTGACGTCACAAATGGCGCAAATGGGTCTCAACTCATACATTCGGTAGACATCATAGCCCCCGAGCTTTGATCCAAATTTTACTAAGATTGGTTCATAAACAGCCGAGAAAAGCTTGTTCAAAAATCATCGAATAGCGGGACGGCGGCATAACGGGTCGGCGGTATAGCGGGACGGCGGCATAATGGGTACCCCCCACGGCGCCTGGTCTCAACATATGTACAGACCTGCTAGTGCCTGAACCCCCTTCGTGTATATATGCACGCAGATCAAATACGCACGTTAAAGATCCTGTTACCCATGTCAGTGTTCAGTGGGTTATGGAGACAAGAAAATTCCCAGCATGCATGAACCACGACAAAGTCATCGGCAAATCGATGTTGGTCGTGTGAAGGAAAGGAAGAAAAAATGTCTTGAAAACAATGGGAGATAAACTCATTGCCTTGCTCTCTGGCGATTTAGTGATGAAAAGTGCGTTCACCAAACATATTTTGTGACAGCATAATATTAATAAAGCTTTTCTGACGAAAAAAAAAAAAAAGAATTATGAGTCAGAGACCTGACAACCCTTCCTTTCTCGGGGAAATGTTCACTCACGGTAGCACTTGATACTGCGCTTCCATGTGCCTGGGGAAAAAAACAAAAACAAAACCGCTCCCAAAGTGGCACACGCGCACTCACACTGTTGATGGAGTCTCCCGTCTGTCCGACAGATGAGCAGGCAGGCAGGCTTATCTGTCAGTGTGTGTCCTCAATGGGAGAAGAGGCCGATTCTGGATGCACAGCACTTCCCACAGGTGTTGCAAGGGAAAACGTCTCCAGAAGTTGAGCCCTGCTTCCTTCACTCACGTTTCTCCTTAATGGCCAGCATTCTCTTCTTTTCAAAAGTCTTTATGCCACTAGAGCACAGCATCCTCCAGCGAGAGCAGTCAAGGGTATCAGTTTCCCAGGAAGCGATGTCTATGTCACAGGCTTTGAGGTTTGTCTTCAAGGTGTCCTTGAAGCGCTTGCAGGGTCTTCCAAGTTTACGGTGGCCTTCCTTCAGCTGGCCATACATAAGCATCTTCGGGATCCTGTTGTCTGTCATGTGGACAATGTGTCCTGCCAGCATAGCTGGCACTGGATCAGCAAGCTTTCGATGCTGGGCAGGCCGAGGGCGGTGAGGGGGGGAGGGGGGGGAGGCACTGGCGTTCTGTGAGCTAGCTGGTTGGTACATGGACGCGGTCTTGCTGAGGCTGATGGTGAGCCCAGAACACCTGCAGGAGGTTGAGAACCTGTCCATAATGAACTGCATGTCCTCATGGGTGTGTGCAGCAAGCGCGTAGTCATCAGCGAAGAGGAACTCTCTCAACAGTGCCTCAAACAACCTGGACTTGGCATGGAGTTGCCGCAAGTTGAAAAGTTTGCCATCTGTGCGAAACTGAATGTAGATGCCCTGGTCACAGCCTTGGAAGGCGTCAATCAGCATGGCAGAGAAGAGAATGGAGAACAGTGGGTGCCAGGACACAGCCCTACTTCACTCCATTTACCACAGGGAATGGATCCGACATGTCAGTATTTTCCTGTACTCTCGCCTGCTTGCCATCATGGAATGGCGCAATCAGCTGGATTAGGTTCTCTGCCGAACTTTAGGAGGATCTTCCACAGACCACAGCAGTTCACCGTGTCGAAGGCCTTAGTCAGGTCTACAAAGACCATGTGGAACTCCTTGTTCTGCTCACGGCACTTCTCTTGCATCTGGCATACGGCAAACACCATGTCACAAGTTCCCCTGCCTGAGTGGAAGCCGCACTGTGCTTCAGGGATGACTGCGTTGGAGACATGGTCAACCAATCTGTTCAGTATGATGCGGGCGAAGATCTTGCTGGTGATGCGGAGGAGAGAGATTCCACAGTTGTTATTGCAGGATGTTTTGTCTCTCTTCCGTTTGTAAATATGGACAATTGAAGCATCCTTGAAATCCTGGGGGACCTCCCCTCTCTCCCAGATAGACTGGAATAGGGCGGTCAGCTTGTCTGTCAGCACCTCGCCTCCATACTTGTAGATGTCAGCCTGGACTCCATCCGCTCCTGGTGCTTTTCCTGACGTTATCAGCTTCTGGGTCTCGGCCTTGGTGGGAGGGGCAGCTAGCGAGTCATTGACTGGTAGCTGTGGGAGGGCTGCAATTACCTCGTCAGATACGGACGAGTCCCTGTTGAGGAGGGTGTTGAAGTGCTCTGCCCAGCGGACAAGGATGTCTTTCTTGTCTGTCAGGAGGGTGGTCTGGTCCAAGGCTAGGACAGGGGTTGATCCTGTGACTCTCGGCCCATACAAAGCTCGGAGACCATCATGGACGGTCTTCGTGTCATGAGCATCAGCAGCGGATTGAAGCTCTTCGGACTTTCTCTCTCACCAGGTGTTCTTCATCTCACGCAGCCTCTTCTGTACGAGTTGCTTTGTTTGCAAAAATTGGTTCTTCCTCTCACAGTCTTTATCGGAAATGTGATCCTGATGCCGTATATGCAGTGTGTTCAGGAGCTTGGAGATTCCAGAGTCGTTCTCGTCAAACCAGTCTTTGTGGCTCCTCTGTACAAAGCCAAGTGTGTCAGCTGCTGCTGTGTACACAGCATCTCTAAAGGTGCTCCATACCTCTTCTACATCAGTAGATGCAGGAATTTCTTGGGGAGCTGCTTAGATTTGCTGCTGCAGCACGTCCTTGGTGATAGGGAAGCGGTGGATGTTCAGCTTCCTAGGGGGTTTCTGCCTGGCTGGTTGGAGCTTGCATGCAAGTCTGATGTTCATCTTGCTGCATACCAGTCGATGGTCTGACCAACAGACTGCTCTTCTCATGCAGCGTGTAATGGAAACATCACCTCTGTTCCTCTGCCGGACAATTACATAGTCCAGCATGTGCCATTGCTTGGAGCGGGGGTGCATCCATGTGTTCTTGTACTTGTCCGCTTGTTGGAAGAGGGTGTTGGTGATGGTCAGTCCATGCTGCACGCAGAGCGAGAGCAAAAGCAGTCCGTTGGAGTTGCACTTGCCAGTGCCGTGCTGTCCTAGGACTTTTGGCCACAAGGAGAAGTCGACGCTGACACGGGCATTGAAATCCCCAAGGATGATCAGCCTGTCCTTTCTGTAATGGTGAAATGGTGCGGATGAACTCCTCGTAGAAAGCTTCTTTGATGTCATCAGGGTTGGTCATCATTGGGGCATAGCAGCTGATGACTGTGGAGAAGCGATTCTTGAACAGCTTCAGATGCAGGGTCATTAGCCTATCGTTTATCCACGTGGAAGGCTGTCAAGCTGTCGTGCAAGTTTGGTTCGTATGGCAAAGCCCACACCAGAGGTTCTTGGGGTGCCATCTGGCGTCCCTATGCAGTAGAAGGTGTAGCCCCCTCCAACTTCCTCCAGCTGGGTTTCACCGGCAAACCTGGTTTCGCTCAGGGCTGCTATATCTACCTGGTAGCGATCAAGCATTCTAGCAATGAGTGCTGTGTGTCTTTCTGGTCTGTCGTCTCTGTCTAAAAGGGTGCGAACATTCCAGGCACCCAGAGTCAGGGCATGTCTTCTGGTTCTTTTCTTCTGTTGTTTTCGACCGCTAGTGTTGGATGTCCAAGTAGGTACGGTTTCCTACTAGGTACTAGGCGAGGCAGGCTTTGTTTAGGGATCCTTTTATCTCCCCTTTCCCATGTGGGGAGAGCAGTGCTGTCCCTAAAAAAAGGCTGCTCTGACACTGTGGGAGGATACGGGCGCCGCATCTGCCCCAGTCTACGGCGGACGACCTTCACCGCACAGCCGCCTGTATGCAGAGTCGTGACTAGGAACTGTCAGCAGCATCCTCTGCCTGTCCCCGTTACCACTTCTCCATCGCCGCAGGGCTTGGGAAAGCTGGGTGTTGAAGGGCTAGTTCGTCGTTCCGACATTAGCCTGGTTGCCTGACCAGCACAGGTGACTTTTTATTTTAGTGAGGAGGAGTTGTGCAGTCGCTTCCCCATTCTCTCGCCTATCGAGCTCACAGCCCCACAGGTGCAGATACTGCCACGTGTAGGACGGCCTCGGCAGGTACAGGTTTTTTCTTCAGAGCTCCGTCTCCTAGGAGGACTTCCAGCCAAGGATAATAGCTCTCCCATGCCCTTTGGTCATCCTCTTCCCCCTCCTCCGCCTGGTCCATTGTTGGGAGACTTCACATGTGACAGGTAGTTCTGGGTTACATGGTACCAGTAGCAAGGGCTATACCCCTGACCTGACACGCTCACACACACACCTGAAAAAACAACAACAACAACAACAAAAAACAGGTCGTTTTGCGATTGTTTATTGGCAACACCTTTTGAAAAGCCCTGGACGCTTTTCCTTAGGTTTGTGCAAATCCAGAGAGAGAAATAAACTGGCCGGATGGGGAGCATGAAATTACGCTGACAACAGCTGTTGCGACGCTACTGCCGTTGTCTCTCAAGATGAAATTAGGGCGGGACGGGGCGTGGGGGGCTGGGGGTTTGCACGCTTGCACACACACATGCGCACAAAATCATTTAAAAGTTTACACTGATGGCTCGGTCCTGGATGATAGCAGTGCAGGATCTGCTTTTGTCATTCCTGACCTAAAAACAGAAAAATCATATTATTTAGGTAAGGGACATTCAATTTTTACAGCTGAATTGGTGGCCATCCTTATGGCTTTAAATCATCTTGTTGATATACCAATCATAGTAAGTAATATCCTATTTTGTGTTGATTCTCAATCTGTTTTTTGGTGTGTTTTTTTCAGGTCAGGTCAGATAGATATATCTGCTACTGGTAACCTGGATCCCAGTACTACCTGTCACAGGGTCGAATTGCTGGCAACTAAACCAGCACCCCCACCAGTCCTCTCAGGAGGATGGTGAGGAGGGTGGCTAGGCACCCTGGTCGAATTAAATGACCCATCAAAGGGCGCCAGCTCTGGAGAGCTACCTGCGGCCACCTAGCTAAGGGAGTAAACCCTGACAGAAAATCCGTTGTGGGGCCCCTAAGGCGGTTGGATGGTAAACTTTGTCACTTTCCGGCAGCTCCTGCGGCCACGTTGGCACCAAAACGTAACAGCCTTGCTGTTCCTTTGGATCTGTCAGCGAGGTGGAGAGGGGGGACAAGCTGCATGGGCAACAGCCTGTCTTCCATATTACATTGCCCAGGCTTATATCCGTCCAAACACTGAGTCCTGGGAGGGCCTTGCAGATGACCGCAACAGATGGAGAAGCACTCTCAAGAATCAGCTACGGATTGGTGAGGACAAACTGTCAGCTGCTGCAGCAGAAAAGCGAGCTCGCAGAAAAGGGACGGCAGCCGACAGACCAGCATCAGCTTATTACCCATGTGATCGCTGCGACAGAGACTGTCTCTCTCGCATCAGTCTCTACAGTCACAGGCGACGCTGCTTGGTCCAAGCAGACAGCCCAATTAGACATTAGGTCGGATATACTCTATCCATGGTCAGCCATGACCGAAGGAGGCCTACTACACAATCTGTTTTAAAAAGTTTGCTCCCTTTTGAGAATAATCAAAGAGAAGATTTATTGTTTGAAATTAGGTATTTATTGCACTCGCTATTTGTGAAGGGTACAAATGTTGATTTTTGTTGGATACCATCCCACACTGGATTCCTTTATAACGACCAAGCAGACATGGGAGCAAAAAGGGGAGCAGAGAATCATATAGACAGTATAAAAGTATATTGCCCATTGCCATACAAGGAAATAAGCAATATACTAGAAAGAGACTTTTATAGGTGCTTGAATTCAAGTCTAACACCCCGTCAGTTGACTCTCTCAGACTTTGGTCCGATTCGCAGACCAATTCTGAGTTTAACTCTCTGTTATCAAATTCATTACGGACCAAGTATTGTTCTATACAATATGCTTTAGTAACCTCACAATTAAGCATATAATTTTTTTTACTGTAGCTTGATGAAGCCTTATGTACACGAAAGTGTGTTTTCACAAGTGACTGAGAACGTTCATGTATTTGACTTTTTGCATTCATTATCAGTTGTTTCGCTTGTCAGTTTAACGACTTCTCTTTTACGAAGTCCTTAAGTAATTTCCTGTAACTGTATTTAGATTTTTTTTTTTTTTTTTTTTTAAATTTCACCCTCATTTGCCCAGTGTGACGTGTGCCGAGTATTTTGAGTCGGACAAACAACACTAGAACACTGGCAATGAAGTTTTCTTTTAACTATAATTAACACAGCTTGTAACAAAACACAACCAGCTCTCGAAACGCGATCTCGCATGCGAGACTCGAAAGCGAAAGGACGACTCGTGTCGTCTGCAATGTGACATGATCTTACATCTCCCTCCTTTTAAATGGACATAATGCACGTTCGAAGTGTGCCAGTAAATTATCTTTTAAAGTCTTTGGAAATAACCGAGGGGGAGACTTAAATCAATAAAATTAGCTCATGCACCAAAATTGAACAATGTCATTTTCTTTTTTCTTTTTCTTTTTTTCCCCCCCTTCCTTTCTTCTTGATTGTCTTTCTGTTATAAATAAAAGGAAATACAGTTACTGAGTTAGAGTAACTTCATGCATAGTACAGGTGCAGGAACTGTCTCAGTATCTGTAGCGGGCAGGAATGTTGACAGCACGTCCACTCCGCGTTGTCCGGACTGGCACTGCTGCTGGATGGGAATCAGGTTGACTTTGGGTGTCAGCCTGAGGTTGTCCTGGAGGTTCTGGGTTGTCTTGAGAACTTGGAACATCAGGACTGGGACTGTCATCAGTCGGCTCAGCAACAGGAGTTCTGGGAGTGTCAACAGCTGTTCCACTGAGGCCACTTGGGGGCGAACATAGATGATGACAGACGAAGGTGTTTTCTGTTTCGTCTGTACTGGTTGCCAGAAGAAGTCTGTATAACGTATGAACGTTCAGCAACTTGGTTCAGGACTGCTGCAGGGTTAGACCACTTTCGCTCATGATCTAACTTCTGGAGGACGACATCGCCTGGACGAAGTTCTGGCAAGACTTGAGTTCCATAGCTTTTGTCGAAGTGTCTTTTGTTGTTTCTCTTTGCCCTAGCATCATTCTCAATGACATTGCTCTTCTTGAACAGTTTTGGTTCAAGGTTGGATCGAAGAGTTGGGAATGTTGTACGTAGACGTCGACCCACGGCCAACTCTGCTGGACTCACTCCTGTTGGTGCTGTTGCTGTGGCACGGTATGAGAGTAGAGCTAGGAATGGATCCTCTTGTCGCAGAATGTGTTTGGCAATCTGCACTGCTCTCTCTGCCTCTCCGTTTGCTTGTGGAAAGTATGGACTGCTGGTAGCATGTGTAAAATTCCATGACTCTGCAAAACCTTTGAACTCAGTTGATATGAACTGTTGGCCATTGTCTGTCACAATCAGTTCTGGGATCCCGTGATGGGCAAAGATGTTTTTCATGCTCCCAATGACACTTGCTGTGGTGATATCTGGGAGATGTGAAATCTCAAGGTATCTTGAAAAATAGTCCATGAGCACTAGAAATTGTTTGCCCTTGTGTTCACATAAATCTGCTCCCACCATCTGGAATGGATACTCTGGTAGTGAAGTTGGAATCAGAGGTTCTCTCTTTTGGGTGGGTTTCTTTTCTTCACAGTGCCTACAGGTCTGAATTTTCTTCACAATGTCTTGACTGATACCAGGCCACCACACTGAAGAGCTGGCTCGTTCGCGACATTTTGAAATACCTTGATGTCCTGCATGAATGATTTCCAGAGTCTCTTTTCGCAGTGATGTCGGGATAACAATTCTGTTACCCTTGATGAGTAGACCTTTGTGTGTGCTCAATTCGTTTCTTATAGCAAACAGCTCATGTAAGTCTGGACTGACCTGACTCTTGTAGATGGGCCATCCTTTCTCTGTTGTATTCAAGTGCTTTTTTGAGGACTCGATCTTCAGAAGTCTTGGACGCAATTTCTTCAAGACGCTTGTCTGAAGCTGGTCATGATGATCGAACACAGTCGAGGTGAGCTTCAACATCGTCCATCATCTGGTAGATTCGCTGACTTTTCCTTCCTTTGTCTGTCTGTGGGCTTCTTGAAAGCGTATCGGCAAACATTAGCAATTTTCCAGGAGAGTACTTTGCTTTTGGATTGAAGCGCATCAGTCTTATGAGCAGTCTCTGACATCGTAGAAGAGCCTCATGAAGATCTTTTGTGTTGATTAGTGGAATCAGGGGTTTGTGATCAGTTTCAAACTGAAACAACTCAAGTCCAACCAAATATTTTTCAAACTTTTCGCATGCCCAGACAGCCACAAGGCACTCTTTCTCGATTTGAGCATAACCACGCTCCGCTGGTGTCAGTGTCCTTGAGCAGAAGGCTATCATGATCCCATTGTGCTCTTGAATAAGGACTCCACCAAGTCCGTAACTGCTAGCGTCTGAACTAACAGTTGTTGATTTCATCAAGTCAAAGAACGCAAGTGTAGGCTCTTGTGACAACTGTTCTTTCACTTTGCAAAATGCTGTAGACTGTGGCTCATCCCATGACCATTCTCTGTCATTCTCAAGCAGCTGACTCACTGGTTGAAGTGTCATAGACAAATATGGGATGTAGCGGCCCAAAAGGTTGATCATTCCGAGAATTCTCTTCAATTCAGTGACATTCTGTGGGTCAGGCATGTTCTGGATAGCCTCGACTTTGGCTGGATCAGGTCTTATGCCCTCTTCACTGATACGATGTCCTAGGTACTCAGTCTCCCTTTTCCGTAGCTCTGCTTTCTCTTTGTTGAGTTTCAGTCCAACTGATTCAAGTTTCTTGAGTACGCTGCCAAGATGCTTCTCATGGGAGACGTCGTCTTCACTGTATATTAGAATGTCATCAAAGTAACAGATGACGTTTTCTTCACCTGCCAAAATTTCCTCCATAGTCCTCTGAAAGATTTCTGGGGCTGATGAGATTCCGAATGGCAGTCTCTTGTAGTAGTATCGACCACAGGGTGTGATTAACGTGGTCAGCTTTGCAGTCTTTTCATCCAGTGGTAGCTGCCAGAAACCCGACGTTGCATCAAGTTTGCTAAAGATTTTAGCTTTGTTCAGTTTGTGTAGAACATCATCCAGGGTTGGAAGTATGTATCTCTCACGTTTGACGGCTTCATTTTGTGACCAAGCGTGCTATGCTTGCTCCAAAACTGCTCACACACAGGCTACAGCAGTCAACGTTTTCCCTCCTAACCCCTGCACAGAATATGTGACGTCACTCTGCTTACATCATTTTGTCCTGGCCAGACCACCTGCTGACGGCTCGACCAGTGTCGCGTCGCGGTACGTCATTGGCTGAGAGGAAAAATGTGTTTCTGTTCCACCGTAATTAATTAATAACTCTTTTGTCAGATCAGTAAACTACAAGTATTATATACTGGCAGAATCGTCGTAATTCCATCTTTAAATCTATTCCATTTATGTTTGCCTACGTTAAACTGATTTAACGCAGTTTGTAATTTTCAGCGACGAGCTCGTTAAAACTGACCCTGTTCAGGTGACTTAAATTAAGATTATAAATTCATCTTAAATAACCAACACTTCATTTTATACTCATTATAAAGTAGGTGTTGAGCTCTTTCTTTTGCAACTTATCCGCCGTAAATCGGTTCAGGAATCATTTAGAAATCTGTCACTGAACACCTTTAAACAAACACAATTGTCATCGGATTCTCCGTGATTAGTGACGATCTGCCTGCAAGCACACGTGACGGACTTTGCGGTCCGCTAAACTTGCATAAATTGGCACAGTGAATGATGAGTGGTCATTTCATACCTGGTCAGTCATCTGACCAGAGCCTGCTCTCTCTCTCTCTTGCTGCGTCGAGCAGTGTGTTGTGTCGTGTGTGTCCCCACAACGGCTGACACCTCGCTACGTATTGCTGCACTGTTTTCCTGTAATAACTGTAGTAAATAAGCAACTGAAAGGGCGTCCGCTTTCATATGCTCCTGCCTGCACGGGAACCTGCTATCTTCTACTATTCCTCATTCCACTCCAACCATACCCTTATCCCCTGTCCTACTTATCCCTATCTCCACTCCACTCCAACCCTACCCTTACCCCGAGTCCATCACTAATTGGCGCTGCGAGCAGGATTTTTTAAGGAGCAGAAAGTCATCATCCATACAACAACAGGAAAACAGTGCAGCTGAATACAGCAAACTGAGCAATGGCAAACGGAGCACACGCCATCACCCTCCGCCCCCACAAGCTGCCCAAATTCTGGGGAGGAAGGGACGTTAGATGTTGAGGACTTCATCCGCGAGGTAAGGCTGGCCCTCGAACTCCAGCCCTTAACAGATTCAGTAGCAGCGGGGTGGCTCCTCACTTCGCTGGAAGGCTGGGCCCGACAGGAAATCGTCAGACTGCCGACTGCTGATGTAAACTCGCCAGACAAAATTCTAGAGTTGATCAAGGAAAACTGGGGGGAGCAGCGCGATGGCCCCACACTGGCAGCTGCCTTTTATAGACGCCAACAGGGCATGGGGGAAACAGTGGGGGAGTATGCCTCTCAACTAAGGACCCTTTGGATGAAAGCCAACCATGCACAGGCCCACATACTGCCACCAGAAGTGCTCTGTCCAACTTTTGCCAATGGCCTTCATCCAGCTGCTTTACGTTGCGACATAAAGCGGATCCTCAGGGAACACCCAAGCACCACCTTTGAAGAAGCCAAAAGGGAGGCCCAGAGGTGGATGAGAGAGGATAACCCAGACCCATTAGACCAGTTTGCAGTGGCAAGGATCGCTCGACTGGAGGCTCGAATTGAGGCCCTCACCACCGCACGGGCATCTGCACCTACACCTGCACCAGCACCTGCACCTGCTGGCCAGAGAGACGTCGTGTGGGCCCCACCAAGACTGCCACAGCCATCTCAGCGCATGCGCCGGGATCAACAACCCCTGCGACAAGGACAACCACTCAAGCAAGAAGCAAGAGATGGAGGGAGATCACGAC
Source organism: Babylonia areolata (assembly GCF_041734735.1). Lineage (NCBI taxonomy): Eukaryota > Metazoa > Mollusca > Gastropoda > Neogastropoda > Buccinidae > Babylonia > Babylonia areolata. The sequence continues at coordinate 9,805,060 of NC_134877.1, forward strand.
CACGCTGTCTGTGGTGTAGTCGTTTCAGCCACACTGAGCGACAGTGCCACACCAAGCAGCAGTACATGCAGCAACGGGGAGGCAAGCCAGGATAACGACAGGGAAACTTCTAACCCCCGTTGCCATCAGTAGGCAGGCAACAGGGGGCGGGAACACGCTGATTGGCCAGTGCCCCACAGCAGACATCACTCTCAACAACCAAGTGGTGTCTGCACTGATCGACACAGGAAGCAAGGTGACCACAGTGACTGAAACATGGGCAGCAAAACATCTCAGTCATTTGAAACTACAGGACTGCCACATCACAGTCAGGGCTGTCAACGGCGCAGAGGTACCATACACCGGCATCTACGTCGTCGACATCCAGCTGTTCGACCAACACTGCCCCAACGTTCCAGTACTTGTTGTCAAGGAGCCCACAGATCCAGCCATGCAGCAACGCAAAATGCACCTGCCTGTACTGCTGGGCATGAATGTCCTGGGTCCATGTCTATCAAAAGCCCAGGGCCTTCCTCCCTACCTCCAGACCACTATCCGGGAGATTCATCTTGACAACGTCTCCACAAGAGGAATGGCACGGACACATCAGAAATGCTGCATCCCTGCAAACTCTATGGCGACAGTGCGGGTGACTGGGAATGAAACTGCTAACCACCTCTTTGCTTCTCCACTGGCCCAACCACTCCCAGGAGGGCTTCTCCTGGTGCCAACACTCATTGCTGCTGACAAAGCTTCCCGGTATGTTTGTCTGGCCAACCTTTCACAGGAAGACAAGTTCCTGCCAGCACGCACTCCTGTGGCAACCCTCCATGCTGTTGTTGCAGTTGAGAGCCCGGACAACATCCAGGTCACAACACATGCCAATGAACTTGTTGTCTCCCTCCAAACCAATGCTTGCCCACCTACCCCTCCCCCTCCCCAATCTACTCCTTTCCCCTCTTTCGATGGCACCGCTACCCAGCAACAACAACTCCAGGAACTGCTGTCTAGGCATGCGACTTGCTTCTCCACAGGTGAGAATGATCTGGGTTATACAGATGCAGTCTATCATCGCATCCGAACGACAGACCCCGCACCAGTAGCCCAACCATATCGTCGAATACCTCCACACCAGTTCCAGGAAGTACAGGACCACATCAAGGGTCTCTTAGCAAAGGATCAAGTTCATCTTACTAAAAGACCCTGCTGTTGGTACGAGGAGAGAATGGAGCGAGCACCTGTCCTCTGCCTATAATCCTACCACCTACCCCCTTCTCCTCTCCTTCTACCCCTTTAACACAGGTTCAGCCAAACGGTATATAAACCTTTCCGTGTGGTGTGCTTGGCTCTGTGTGTTTACATATGTGTGAGTATGAATGCGTGTATGTTTGTATTTTGCGCGTGCGCATGTGTGTGTGCATCTGTTTGTGTAGGTGTCTGTGTGTCCGTGTGTTTCTGTGAGCGTATGTATGCATGAGTGCCGAGGAGGGCTGGTATGTTTATATGTATGTTTGCAGTGTGTGTGTGTGTGTGTGTGTGTGTGTGTGTGTGTGTAGTTTGCTAGTGATATTTTAGTGTGTATACATAGCACTGATGCAATGTGTTATGTACAAAACCATGTGTTTTGTAAAGCACCTAGAGCAGATTTCTGGATAGTGTGCTTTATAAATATCCATTATTATTAGTACTATCATAACAAATGAAAGCGAAACAAACACACAAAAAGAGAGAAAAGAACAAAGAAAGAAGAGACCAGTATTTGGATGTGTTTTATTATTATAAATATTTTTATTGGAAAATAACCACAGCATTGTTCAACAAGACTGAGCCAATAACCCAAAAGACATGACTGCCTTCAACACCACCATGACATGCACTCCCATGGACAATAATTTCAGAATTCAAACAGAAGCAAACTGTGTTGTCCTTAGTTCCATAGAAACAGTTTTGGTATTATTCAATGGAATGTTGCAGAATATAAGCCTTAACAACTTATCACTGAAAGTTTGAAGAATCCATTTTCCAATTTCAATGAGAAGAAGAAAACTTAGTCTACTCAATCCTCATGTTTTAATCCAGAGAAACTGTGATGCTGCACTTGTGCTCTCTCCAATAGAGCTGTTGAAATTTCACACTGAAATGTACACTGTGATAAAACAATTCATATCAACACAGCATAACAGTTCAAATAACACACAATCTGGACACAATACAGATTTTAAAAAAGCTTCCCAAAAATCCACAACTCCATGGATAAAGCAAGATCTTTCAAAGACTAAAACAAAACTGAATGTATCTTAATGTTAACGTACTGATTATATTGGCATGTCATGTGCGTGCATACCTGCCCACATCCATGTGTATGTGTGTGTGAGAGAGTGTGTGTGTGTGTGTGCGCATTTTACTTATATGTACAATTTATTTCCTGGATGTTTTTATAAATGTACTGTTGTACAATACCTTATGGTCTTAATGTGTGTGTGCGTGTGTGTGTATGTGCGCATGTCATTTTAGGAACATATACCTTTTATTTGTTGGATGTTTTCATTTGTAAATATTGTTGTGCGATACCCTATTGTCTTAACATGAGTATGTGTGTGTGGAAGGGGTGTGGGGGGTTAGTCTATCGTCAGCTATTGGGAATTCTTATTTGACTAGTTTTAATCTATTTTTATGTTGCACATGATAATTTTATGTTGGTGTTTACAACGAGCCTGTGATCACACAACTTGATTTCCATGTGGGTTAATAAAGCGTTTTTGATTTGATTTGATTTGATTTGAATACCTTTTACATATGTAGCCAAGTGCTCAGCTGGCTATAGCTGGCTGAGCTATAGCAGACCCCTTTTTCTTAACTAACCACCAGTCTCCAACGGCTCATGCAGAATGTGTGACGCCATTCCCGGTTTGAATGCAAAGCCCATTTTAAACCTATTCTCTTAACATCTATTAAATCAAGTCTCTGTATCGTTCACTGCGGATTATATTTGTTGTGCTTACACACACACTTTCATCAGTTAGAAGCATACATGATTCCAGTTAATCGTTCATCAGTCTAAAGATTTCAACTGATTCTAAGCTACCGTCATTTTGTCCTTCTCATTTAACAACAACCACTCCACAACTAGTGTCGCTGTACGCCATTGGGTGTGGGGAAACTTGTGTTTGTGACACAGTGTACTTAATTAAATATCTCTTTTGTCTGATCAGTAAACTGGAAGTATTATATACTGGCAGAATCATCACAATTCCATCTTTAAATCTATTCCATTTGTGTTTGCCTACATTAAACTGATTTAAGGCAGTTTGTAATTTTCTGCAATGAGCTCACTGAAACTGATTAGTTTATGTGACTTAAATTAAGTTTATAAATTCATCTTTAATAATCAACACTTCATTTTATACTCATTAGAAAGTAGGTGTTGAGCCCTTTCCTTTGCGACCTATCCAACGTAAATCAGTTCAGGGATCATTGAGAAATCTATCACTGAACACCTTGTAACAAACATAATTCTAATCAGATCTAGCCTGATTGGGCACCTTTTGTTTCACAGGCCATGTGAGCGCCTTTGCAGTTCGCTTAACTTGCATAAATAGACGGAGTGGGTGATCACTGGTCACTTTTCCACCTGGCCAGTCACTGGCTGTTGCGCGTTGTCCCAAAGGCCATCTTGCTACATATTGCTTGCACTGTTTTCTCATTTTCTTCTTCTTCTTCTCATCTTAGTTTTCGTATCTTCTTCTCTTTTATCTTCTTATAACTATTGTAAATAAAACAATAGAAAACCCTTTTGTGACTGGCCTCTAGCAGGGATTCTTTTCTATCCTTTGATTCAGTAAATTATCAGTAGTTCTTTTGTACCGTCCCCATTCATAAATATAATAATATCACTCGGATTCATAGGATTCATAACACGGCTACAAAAGTGGCGTCGCTGACAGGATAAAAATCCATCACAAAATAGATCCAAAATTATTTCCCTTTAATGTTTCATTTCTTTTATCCCAATTAAATTCATTCCTAAATCACAGCCCTTTACCACCAAGTGTACTTTGTTACAACTTGGCCCTGTGAGCAAGGATGCTTTAATTCTTTAAATCTCTTATGAAAATTAAAGCCCCTTACCACCACTAGCTCTATCACACATAGTATATTTTAATTTGTGTTTTCTTAGTCCCACAAAATTCTTCTTTTTCATATAAGTTGTTCATCCTTCTGCATGCATTGATTGAATAATTTTCTTGGTAGCTTTTGGGAGTTTTCAACAGCATATCATCAAAAAGAGATCTGACATATTTCATTTATTTTAATCTGTAACCATTCATGGAAAATATTGGGTATCTATAAAATTGGTCAGAAACAGAATTTACTTGCTGCTATGGAGAGCATTTATGTATCTCTTATGAACGTAAATTGTGATCAGTATAATGTAACAGAGCCCTAAATTGGAGCTCCTGCCACAGTTTATGTTCTTGTGATAACATGAATGTTATTGTGTGCACAAGTAATGTGGTTTTGGTCCCTTCTCTACACACATTGGTCTTCATTCTGAGCACTAGACTCTGCACACTTCACTCTCTCCAATCTTGAATGCACAGTTGTTCTCAGCTATTAGAGACACATCATAGGCCTCAGCATGGTCACGTGGAAACAGCTTTGGGTAAACCATGGCAGATGAAGGCCACAAGATCTATCATAGTGGCAAAGAAGACAAACATGAACATCATGTTGGATTTCTTGTCCACAAAAAACATCAAGGAGACTGTTTTGGAATGTCGCTCCATCTATTGTTGAATCACCACCATATGGCCTGGAGCAACCCCTTTCAACATCACTATTGTGCATGTGTACTCTCCAACATCAGATTATAATGATGATGATGTTGAGGTTTTCGATGAACTGCTGCAAAATGTCCATGACCAAACACCAAAAAAGGACATACTGATAGTACAAGATGACTGCATTTGTTCTGATTTGTACAACAGCAATAAACAGGGTGACCCAAAGAAAGGGAACCTGCAGATTTGTCAGAATTACCAAACTATCAGTATGATCAGCCACCCGTGCAAAGTTATGCTGAAATACTTTTGAACAGGATCAAACCCAAAGTGGAAAAGGTCATCTCTGAAGAGCAGGCTGGTTCTGATCAGAAAGAAGTGCATTGAGCATATCTTCAACTTGAGGGTCACAAAGGCTCAGTCATTCAGATAACTTCAAAAGAGAAAGTAAAGGACCTAAAGCATGAGCTGGTCACCAGGTTCAAATATGTGGGAGCTGTTGTAACTAACAAAGAATCCAAACGAGAGAAGTCCTTGAAAGAACAGCACAAGCACCAGCCACACTGACCAAACTGAAGAAAATATAGAGACAGAACATCACAAACAGGCACAACATCACGATGCTGTCTTTCCTGGCCATCTTGACCGTCCTTTTACACACGTCAGTCATGGACCCTTACTGCTATCTGCAAACCAAAATTCATGCCTTTGTGATGAGACTATCCACAAATTCATGGGCATTTCTTTCAAAGACCACATCACAAATGAAGATGTTCTGAACAATGTCAGAGCAGCCATTGAAGCAAGAAAATGAAATGGAAAGGCCATATGACAAGATCTGCCAGACTTGTGAAGACCATATTCAAGGAACTGTACCAAAGGAAGGAGAAGTGCCAGCCAGATTAAAAGATGGGAGGACAACATCAAGAAATAGACGAACCTGCCTTGTGTTAGCACACTGATAGCTGAGGACCAGACCACATGGAGGGAGCTTGTCAAAACATCATTGGTGGTGACCATGCAGCCTACTACTGGCTATAGGGATTTTTTACAACCAGTAAAGATTATAGATAAGCTAAAAAGTAAGATAACTGGGATATGAGTATTGAAAAAAAAAAAATATATATATTGTTGAGATTTCCCTCCTTCCTTAAAAACTATTGCCATAACCCATAATAACTCAATCTATATGATTATCTGGAATGAACCGAGATTCCATTTAATCACTGATTTTGTTTTGCACTTTGGTTCAGAAACTTCCCAAAAGACAAGAAATATCCAATGAAATGCTTTAATATGTCATGATCCATTGACTGGTCCATCTGGGCTAACTGTATTAATATCAAACACAAGAGATTGTTAAATGTCAATCTCAGCAACACTTCAAGCGCTATGGACAATAACAACAAATGCACCAAAAGAGTTAAATATAAATACTGAACATTTAGACTACTGGAGGGTTACTACAGCATTTGGTGTATGCTTTAAAAATGATTTTACATGAAAAAAAAATCAACATTGATATTTCATCTATTACAAAGTAAAACACAAAGGGACAACAAAGAAATTATCCCAGAATCTACCATCACCTTATCATACACCTTGAAACTTTATATATATATATATATATTTTGTTAATATGATTTTTGTTTACTGCTGTTGTACTGACATTCTGGTTACATGTATCCTCAATCAAAATAATAATAACATATAATAAGGAAAACGTTGTTTTTTTTGTTTGTTTGTTTGTTTGTTTTTAGTATAACCACCTGCTTTGGTTCACATGACTGGAATGTTCAGAGAACTGGATCAGCCACAATGATCTGTTAACAACAAATTACAAACAATACAAGCAAAAGTCAACAGGTAAAACAAAGTTCTGTTTATGATACAAAACACATCCTTGTCCAGTATAAAATAAGACAGCAAATGAAGCAGATGATGACACTATTTCCTGGATAACAGCAGCTTGATCAAACATGTATCCAAAGTCTGAATCGTTGTAAATGATATGTGTGCATCACTATGCAGCAAAATTCTTGAAAACTTTTTTTGAGGTGGATTCCATGCTCAGAGGATATTCAGAGAGAGAGAGAGAGAAGAACTACAAAAGGGAAAGCACACATAACAAAATCTGTTCCTAAATCTGCAGTGACCACAATACATGAGAATGGGATGAAGTACAAGCATGCACGCACACACGCACACACACACACACACGCCCACACAGAGTTGATATTAGAAAAGAGGATAATAAAAGCAACCTGTTTGTAAAACAGTTCCTAAATATTAATCATAATATGATTGGTTACAAGTTATTTGCTCAATAGGTACCACCAGCAGAGAAATAATTTAGAAAACATTTTTCACAATTGTTTGTGTGTTACCTTAATCATGGACGAATGCTTTGCATTTTATTGATTTTTGATCAGTGCTACAGATGTCTGGGTTTCTTGTTGCTATTGTTTATTGTGCCTCTCTCTCTCGTTTGTGTAAGCACAAGTGCCAGTGTATGTGTTAGTGTGCAAGAATGCCTCTGTGCTTGTCTGTGTTTGAGTGAGAACACACTGTAATATTTCTGAGTCATGAAAACAAGTCCAAAATCTATATCAATACAACAACAATGATTCAGGGGGAAAATGCTAAAAGATGAAAAAATAATAGAACAAGATGGGGACATTTGATCAGAACAACAGAAAATGTGCACCTTCAGTTAAAAGGCTGTCAGAATGCTGTGCTATGACAAGACTCAAGTACATACATGGGAGAACATGGACTGGCTACATGAACAAAACTTGCTCTCAAAATTCACAGCTGTGGACCAAAAATGTTCCTCTCACAAACAGAGCACACCACCAGCCACAGAAGAGATCCCAGGCAAGCCCTTATGGCTGGCCTGGGCAGTGGAAGATGGAAAAATGGGACAATCAGTTTGTATCAAGTTTTCTTCATGACAGCTTGTTTATTTTAGTTATATTTTCACAATGGCAGAGGAAAGTAAGTGCATGCACAATTTGTATAAGAGAGAGAGAGAGAGAGAGAGAGAGAGAGAGAGTTTTCATGTTCATAAATGTGGACATATGTTTCTTTCAAAGGAAATATGGTGACTGTTTTGGAAGATATAAACTATCACTTAATTGAGTTAACTCAGTAGTGCTGTTTATCAAAAAAATTGTTTTTGCCTTTGGGTCAGTCCCTGTCATAATAACCATTTCAAGGGAATAGAAATGAATTTTATGATTCACGCAGTCAGATGACTCAAAGGTTTTCTGTAGTGATGATTGATATTTTGTCATGTTGGATGATTCACACAGTCAGATGACTCAAAGCTTTTCTGTAGTGATGACTGATATTTTGTCATGTTGGATGATTCACACAGTCAGATGACTCAAAGGTTTTCTGTAGTGATGACTGATATTTTGTCATGTTGGATGATTCACACAGTCAGATGACTCAAAGGTTTTCTGTAGTGATTATTGATATTTTGTCATGTTGGATGATTCACGCAGTCAGATGACTCAAAGGTTTTCGGTAGTGATGATTGATATTTTGTCATGTTGGATGATTCACACAGTCAGATGACTCAAAGGTTTTCGGTAGTGATGATTGATATTTTGTCATGTTGGATGATTCACGCAGTCAGATGACTCAAACGTTTTCGGTAGTGATGATTGATATTTTGTCATGTTGGATGATTCACACAGTCAGATGACTCAAAGGTTTTCGGTAGTGATGATTGATATTTTGTCATGTTGGATGATTCACACAGTCAGATGACTCAAAGCTTTTCTGTAGTGATGACTGATATTTTGTCATGTTGGATGATTCACGCAGTCAGATGACTCAAAGGTTTTCGGTAGTGATGATTGATATTTTGTCATGTTGGATGATTCACACAGTCAGATGACTCAAAGGTTTTCTGTAGTGATGATTGATATTTTGTCATGTTGGATGATTCACGCAGTCAGATGACTCAAACGTTTTCGGTAGTGATGATTGATATTTTGTCATGTTGGATGATTCACACAGTCAGATGACTCAAAGGTTTTCGGTAGTGATGATTGATATTTTGTCATGTTGGATGATTCACACAGTCAGATGACTCAAAGCTTTTCTGTAGTGATGACTGATATTTTGTCATGTTGGATGATTCACACAGTCAGATGACTCAAAGGTTTTCTGTAGTGATGATTGATATTTTGTCATGTTGGATGATTCACGCAGTCAGATGACTCAAACGTTTTCGGTAGTGATGATTGATATTTTGTCATGTTGGATGATTCACACAGTCAGATGACTCAAAGCTTTTCTGTAGTGATGACTGATATTTTGTCATGTTGGATGATTCACACAGTCAGATGACTCAAAGGTTTTCTGTAGTGATGATTGATATTTTGTCATGTTGGATGATTCACGCAGTCAGATGACTCAAAGGTTTTCGGTAGTGATGATTGATATTTTGTCATGTTGGATGATTCACACAGTCAGATGACTCAAAGGTTTTCTGTAGTGATGATTGATATTTTGCAAAACAGATCACAGGACCATGGTTGTGTAGGACTTTGTTTTTATTTCTTTCATGTAATGAATCAGGCCTGTGGGAAGAATCGGCCTCTTCTCCCATGTGAGGACACACACAGACAGATAAGCCTGCCTGCCTACTCATCCGTCGGTCCGACAGGAGACTCCATTGCAATGAATCAGGCAATTTAAGTTCAATATATCCAAGGATTCCTGTCCTCATCATTTAATGTCAGCCATTTAAAGAAACCAGCAAGGGTTCCCATTTCAGAAAGTGAGAAACTGATTATACATATTTCATGATGCTTTTTTTCTCTTTTTTTTAAGGGGTAAAAGGTTCCACTGGCTTTTACAGCCATCAGAGCAGTGAATTCATTTCCACTGTGTCTCGGGCTCAGCACAGGTCTAATCCTCTTCTTCTGCCTTTTCAATCTTCACCAACTGATGTCAGGTTTCCATCAATACACTTTGGTGGAGTGAGGAAATTTGGAGTAAAGGGCCTTTCCCAAAAACAACACACCATGCCAAAATGGGACCCCAAACCCTGATCTCTGGTGAACACTGAATCAGAAGTTCAATGCCTTACCAAGTCTACCGTGCATCTAGATATAAACCTACAGGATAATAAATTTTCACTCTGGAGACATGCAATGCTTTCTTCATGTGTGAACATTAAATTTTATTAATTAGTAATGAACTGATCCTGAACATTTTATAACAATAAATTCACAATGAATGGATCTTAACTTATATTGCAAGAAACAAAATTTGTACTGGAAATAAATGTTGGTGGTAATCAAAACATAATCACAAACATTGCTGGTTATCAGCTGAATAGTATATTGATAGACAAGTTAAACTTATCTAAGAATGTTAACAAAAAATAAACATTACTTCAATCAGTTATCAGTTGAATGAATAAATGGAACAATACATGAGGGATGAGACAACAAAACAAATGATTATACGAACAGACTGGACAAGTTATGAAGAAACACAGATAATAATAATAATGATAATGATGATGCTGAAATTAATAATAACCAGTCACAGGAATGCAATAGTTAAAGTATATTGAACAGATCTTTGTGATCAGATCTTTCATCAAAAAACAGTTTCAAAGCTGACTCAGTACATGATATTTATTAAAAATATTATACATTATGCAATTCTGGAAAAAGGAATGACAGAAAATATACTTAAAGGACAAGAAAAGAACATGAAAAAAGAAAGCTTCAAACCACCAGCCAACTGACAGTATATAAAACCAGACATAAATGTGTTTGTTGTTGACAGTCCACGGGAAAGGTGGGGAAATAAAACATAGATACATACAAAGTACTCTTATCAAAATACTATGTCCTTAACAGGATTTGTTTCTGAAACCATCAACAACATTCAGACAATAATGTGTCAGAAATCTTTTATCTTATTTTCTGAATTTTTTAATCAACAAATAAATGTTACAGAGGTATAATCAGCAGGCAGCAAAGTTGAGAGGATTAATCTGCAATTATAAGAAGAAATAAGCAATATGGATCAGTCATACAATAGTTTTAACCCCTTCAGTTACACACATTTATTCTGGCCTATTTGGCAGCAGGTTTTTGGTTGTGGAGGTTATTAACAAAAGAAAAAAACAACAACAAAAAAACCTCTAGCATGCAAACTACTGCAAGAAAGCATACATAATCCATATTTAAAAAAAAAAGAAAAGAAAAAAAGAAATGAACAGACTATACATCAGTTTCTGATAATATGAACTTTACTTAACCCCTTCAGGGCCAGATATTATTTTGACTTGTGCTTCTATTCGCCAGGTGATTTTGGGTTGCGTAGGATAATAATTAACAAAAAAAATATAGCACACAATCTATTGCAAGAAAGTATACATAAGCCATACTTTTCTGAAAGGAAAATGAACAGACTGTCAAATTCTGATGGGAGTTCATTTCCAACAATGATTCTCTATATACACGTCCTTCTACTGCAACTCCTGCCTGTTCCATGCCCACTCACTTCATGTTCACTTTCAGACAGTATCAAAGAGTTTAACTGTGACCCAGTGCAGGGCTAGGGGGTGGGGGAATAGCACTGTATATATAAGTTTGCTCACAGATAATAATTGTTTGATCAATGGGAGTGTGCTTTTCAAAAACCAAGCTGTACACGTTATTCACAGCTCACACGAAACTGTTCACCCCTTCATCATGCACTCTCTCTCTCCCTGTCCTATGTAAGTGGATGGTTTGTATTTTAGGTCAACTCTAGGTTAGCCACAGACCTATACTCGACCTCCTGCTCCACTTTTGCCTTAATTTCTCATCAAATGAACCATCTGACAAGAGTTTGTCACATCTACTACTATGCTCATTATCAAAATCTATTTATAAAGCTTCTGATGCATTTTGAGTCACAAAATCTCTCTCTCTCTTTTTGTTTGCAACAAGCAGCCATTTGATGCCACTTAGTCGTGGTTGTGATAAGTATCTACCATTTTGAAAACAGCATCTGATTTTCTGAAAGGGGTGCTACAAATAATGGAAAGACCACACAAAATTTGATAAGGTGTTGCTCCTTGTGAACAATTAAAGCAGACATATCAAGCTTTCCCAATGGTATGTATTGGAAAGCCATAATATAAAAATAGATGCTGGCAAATTCCTGTTATGACGATCAGTGATTTATCTGTCATGGCAATTCAAGCACTTAAGAATTTCATGGAAATTTCTGCCATGGGGCATTGAAGAGGTTAACTAGTTGTAATCTCTTACCACTTGGTCAAAGGAAGTAAAAAACAAACAAACCAAAAAACCCAATAAACAAACAAACAAAAAAGAAACTAAAAAAAAGGAAAAAAAAACAAAACAAACAAACAAAAAAACAACAACCCAAAACAAAACAAAAAAACAACAAAAAAAAGCAAAAAAACCCTTCACCAGGTCTAAGCAGTCTCAGCTGAACAATCAGCAATACCTAAAAGTATTCCTCACAAATTCCAGAATTGGAAAAGCACACACTGTCTGGTAAACTAGTTTAAAGTAAAGTAAACATGACTAAACATACTGATGAAAACATTATACAAGAATAGTTCATGAGTACGCAGCTATACATAAAGTCAAGAAGACATCATGATTTAACAGTTGGTAATGATGCATCTCATATCTGAAAACTGCACACTTGATTTATAAGTAAAATTTGAGAAAAAAAAGTTTAAAAAAATATTTGATTTGCTAACACACACACACACACACACACATGCACAACAAAAACACCAGACAGCAACAACAACAGAATTTCACAACTGATGTGAACACAAACATATAAATAACAATCTTTGCACCAACAGTGATCCTCTTACCAGCTCTGTCCCCTTCTGTCCATTTGTGCAGGATCAGTTCAGAGGAGGAATCCAACCTTTTTCATTTTTTATATAAGTGCATGGCAACATCTTTGTTTCATTGCAAAATTCATTATCACAGAGTTACTGATTTACAAAATCGTGTTATCTATCCATATTTTATATATACAAAATCAGCACCCTGCTCATCAATATTTCATACCATACCATACCATACCATACCATACCATACCATACCATACCATACCATACCATGCCATTGACAGACTTTCACAATGATTTCTTGCTGCAGCCAACCTGGGATCACAGAGTTCAGTCTGTATCAAAACAATCTTTCTCCTCATCCTATCCTCCACTTCAGCATGTGTTTGGTTGGTTTTTTCCCCGGACTATAGGACCATTACACAGTGACTGGACATGGGAATCAAGGATGCTCTTTATCAGGACTTTAATCACAGCCAATGTCAACCGCATGGATATAAACAACAGCTGATAGGGTAGGTAGGCCTAACTGCAAACAATCCAGTCGAAGCGACCAGCTCAACATATGTGTTATACAGATATGATTGTCAATTGTAGCTCTTCTGTTTTTGAAGGCTTTCTCTGATTTGTTGAACCAGGAGAAGTTCATCTACTCCTTCTTTTAAACTTTTTTCAACTGTTGAAGTAGCAGGGGTACCTGAGGGTAAACGTGAATGGGCAAGTCTGATTGCCAATGATGGGTTTGGGTACATGTGGACATTTAAAACAAAAGCAGGTCTTGAACTCATTAGACATAACATATTGGAACACCACACCAGACTGTTGTTTTAGTGGTTTTGATTACACACACACACACATTTAAACACACATACCCCACACCACACACAAACACACCCTTTTTAGAGTGCTCAGTAATTGTGCAGCATCGTTTGCAAATAGACTCACAGCAAAACATCCTATAGTCCTCTTGCAAATGACACTATTTTGGAGAGTCCTGTCAAAACTGACATTCTGATCTGTCACCAACATGCTTTCTAAAATTCTTCCAGCACTGGTAATGCACAGTTCTTTCAACATATTGAATCAAATAACCTATTTTAAATTTTGTCAAAGTTCAAGTCCTACTACTTGCTTCCCTTGATTTTAAGACAGCACATTTATGATCATGGTCAGCAGAGAAGAAAAGAAAGAGTGCGGAAATAGTCAGATATAAGCTGGTGTTTGGTTCTTGGAAATGAAGATTCATTAAGTTATCAGAATGAGGTTGAAGCAGCCTTCAAGTCATGAAATGTGTGTGGTGAGAACGCTTCAAAGGGGGGTGGCACATGTACCATTCTCAATTACATGCTGTTCACATTTGGCCCTACCTACCCTACTTATTATGACACTATTCTGGGTAATATCACCACTGCCCATCCCTTTAGTCACAGCATTATCTGTGCAGGTAAAGCAAACATGCAGCTCTTCACTGAATCTGCATCACAGCTATCAACAAGCACATCAGCAGCAAATGTTCTGTGACTCTTTCTCACAGGTATGCGTGATCACACCATGGACCTTTCAAGTAAAGAAAATATAATTTTTAACCCTTTCTGTGACCTGGATCAGAGCACTGACTGTACTTGCTTCTAACAGAAAAATATTGCCCTCAATCACAGTCAGCTGTGCATATGAAGGGAGGGTTATCCTGACCTTGGCAAAGTACTTTTAAAGGGAAAAACAAATGTAATCCTTTCCAACACTTCACCCATAGCACTGGCATGAAAGTAAAGCACATAGTACTCTTTTACAAATCACATGGCAAAACAACAAAGCATAATATGTATTGGACATTTTTTAATGCTAAACACAGTGGTAAGCTAGTAATTTCAGAAAATGGAATGACAAACTGAAAAAAATAAATCAAGGAAATGAAATATGCAAAGTAAAACTAACATACTTTTTTTTTTTTAAAGTCAATGTGTACCACCCATCCATAAGTTTTGCTGTAAATCTCTTCCTGCACAGCAGGACAAGAATGAACCAGGCACACACCTGACTGACGAAACTCACCATCTACAGCTGACAACACAGCACCATGGCTTCAGTGTCTAAACTGGAAACTTGTGTTCAGTGTTTTCTCTCTCTCTCTCTTGAATTCTGGCATGAAACATTCACTACTGTCTATAACAAAAACACGCTCTATTTAAAACTATTAGAGTTAATCAAACACACCCCTAAGCCTCCTTGGTTAACTGACAAAATTCTGAAAGTTATGCAAGTAAGGGATAATCTTCTGAAAATGAAACAGTTTTAGAATTTTAAGAAGCAAGAGGTAAGAAGGTGGTAGAATGCCTATACAGTGTCTGAGAGGGTAGGGGTTCAATTACAGCTCTCGCCCTTTCTCCCAAATTTGACTGGAAAAATCAAACTGAGTGTCTAGTCAAGTGGATGAGATGATAAACCGAGGTCATACATGCAGCACACACTTGGCGTACTGAAAAAGAACCACAGGCAAAAAAAATTCTGTACAAGAAATCCCTTCTAACAGGTACACACACACACACACACACACACACACACACACATATATATATATATATGCATGCATTCAAAGCTTGACTAAAGTGAGTTGGGTTATGCTGCTGCTGCCTAGCAGATGAGGTGTAGAGAAAATGGATTTGTCCAAATGCAGTGTTACCTCCTTGAGAAACAAACTAAAACTATGAAACAAAGAAACAAAAACAAAGAAACAAAGTGACTAATGCTTTGCTCATCTTAAAAAAACAAAAAACAAAACAAAAAACAACAATTTCCAGTATTTGTTTTGTACCTGATTAAAGAATAACTACAAATCAATTTGGAAAGCCATAAACACTCTAACAAGAAAGAAAACTAACAAAGTGTCCACTGACTGAAATAGGGTTAATGTTGATAATTCAAATTACCATTTTTCTAGTGTTTCTAACTTAGCAGTAAAAAATGATCCATCCCAGTTTAATGATTTCACATCACAGAAAGATTTCTGTAACTAAAACAAAAATCACTCTTGACCATTCCACAATGTCCATATTCAACATTTACTTTTATCTTATACATCTGAAACAAACAGGCACATGAGGTTTTGATGGCAGAGAAAAAGATCTAAAAATTTTTTTTAAAATAAAAAAATTAGTGCTCCCATCATTGCTGATTCTTTAACTTATTTATACAATCTTTGTACTTTGATAAGAAAAATGATTTCTGGACCTTTTTAAACAAGCAAAAATCTTGATCCTCTCTTTTCACTTTATACCAATGATCTTCTTCTGTTTATTATGAAAAGTTTATGTGAACTCTTTGCTGATCACATATCCATTCATTTGAGCCATTCAGACCTGAAACAATTATATATCAGTCTTCAAGAAAACATTGATCAGTTGGTCAGATGGACTGAACTTAACTATATGGTATCTAATGATGAAAAAAATTAAATACTTGATAATTACCATCTGACAAACTATTGACACCAGTAAGCCTATTTATATTGGTGATGAGAAGATAGATGAAGGAAATCTTCACAAAAGTGTGGGAGTTACCATAGAAAACAACGTTTCCTGCATACCTCATATTGATGATTTACGGAAGCAAGTCTCCCAAAAGGTATTCCAGCTGTCTAAAGTTTAACTTTTTGTTTTATCTTGAAGCATGAAAACTTTTTACCACAGAAATATTCAGTCCTCCATTGATAATGCATCCACTCTGTCTGACCTTTGAATCGCCAATACTTTTGAAACCAGATTAGAATTCATAAGTGTCCTCTTAAAGTTATAATCCTAAAATCTTCTACACTGACATCTCAAGACTATACCACATTTGACATTCTTCCCTTAACATACAAACTGCAGTACAATAAAGGAATTAGGATGTATCAAATATCTAATGGATCGGATCCTTCTTCATTAATTGTACAATTTACCTTGAATTAGTCTAGGTAATCCAACAAAACTGTTATCAAAATTATCAAGAACTGATCTGTTTAAAACTAGCATTGCATACTCAGCAGTCACACTTTAAAACTCCTTGCCAAAGCATATGAAAACCAAAAGGAGTATCAGTTCCTTTAAATCGGCCTACAAAACCTTCCTTCTTCAAAAACTTAAAACAACTGTACAGGTAACTCAATAGTTTAGCTGACAGATTTATTCATGTTTAGGTCAATAACAGTTTGTATATTTTCTTTCGGAGATGGTGTATGTTTGTTTGTTTTTTTCTCAGATGGCATAAATTAAATTTTGTTCTATTCATATGGTATTTGTTTTTTATATTCATATCTTTGTCTCTTATTATGTGAGTAAAGAACACTGTTTCATTGATGTCAATGTTTCTTAGTAACATGCTTATCATACATGAATGTGTTTGCAAGTATGTGTGTGTGATCCCCCTGGAGGTCTGTTGATTTTGTTTTTGTTTTTGTTTTTTGGATTGAGTGCTGGGCTTGATGTTTTTATTGTTTCACATTTTTTGTAATGACCCTTTTCTTCTTACAGTGTGTTTATACTTTTTATCTTGCCCAAGAGCTGGATGGAAAAAAGCATGTTAATTGCTTATCTCATTTTCCTGGTTAAATAAAATTTTATTTCATTTCATTTCATTTTGTTTCATTTCATATATCTCTCTTTTTCTCTCTCTCTAATTCTTGACTCATGAAACATAAGGGGAAATGTTGTCCTACAGCTTTTGTGCTGCTACTGATAGAGTTTACTTTTCCCATAACTTAAACATTGCTTTGGAAGCACAGCTGTGGGTGGAAAAAAAGGCTACAGGCAATAAGAACAACAACACATTCCCATTGAGTAGGTAGGTCCAGTCCTTATATGAGGGTAGGTGACATCGACCGCCGTGACCGAATTTCATCGGTATTTGTGATCATGTTACATGGCCTGTGATGCATATTTCTCAATCAAATCTATTTCAATGAATAAACAAACCTTTGATCTGCACTTATGTTGTATTCTTATGTGTGGGAATGTTGACTGCAATACACCTCAAACATGAAAACAGCAAAGGGTATACAGCGGAGAGCAACTCGTGGCGCCATCTTTACAAAGTGATTGACAGCAACCTCAAACATCAACCGTCGGAAAACTCTTATGGACTGTGACAAGTACAACATACATGGCTGAATGACCACTCTATGTAAAGCTAAGACCATGAACTATGATGTCAGAGTAAGCATGAATCCGGTTTTGACTGTATTAAAAAAAAAAAATCCTCAACTGAAAATTCCCTTAATTTTCGAACCAATACAAATTTCATGAATTCGAAAAACCGCAATGTGACAAGGATGACAAGAAAGTTTAATATTTGCTATTTAAAATGATATAAGCTTTGAACCAGAAGGTGTTGCTTGTCATATTCAGTAATGCGCAGGAAGAACAAACCCTTTGCTTCAAGTCAATTCAAAATGGGGACAACCATGACTGGATTTCTTCCGAGCGCTGCTGTCAATGTTTTGCACTCGTTTGCAAAATCACTATGTCTGTTTTACAATTAAACCACAGAAATCAAGTAAATAGTTTATATATAATTGGTCTATAATTTCAGTTTCGTGTTGATATTCAATTTCAGGCTATAATTTTTTTTTAAATCACTGCTATATTTATGACACACTGACTGAGTTTGTTATGTACTGTTGTGCACACATTCATGCATGCATGCATGCATGTGTGCGTGTACGTGTGTACGTGTGTGTGTATGTGTGTGTGTGTGCGTGTGCGTGTGTGCATATATGTATGTGTGTGAACTCATGTTTAGAATGGCAATAATTGTGAAAAATTTCTTGTATTCCATTTCAAAGAGACAAGGGGAATTTTAATTCTTCAATCCACAGTTTTGGTGCAGTGATTTTTCCCAAAGATTCGCAATTTCAGCCCTTGCCATGATGTAGTCATGGCTCCGATGTAAAACACAACCACAGCAATAGCTCTGTACCATTCTTCTGTAGGCCACCTCCAGCTTGGCATTTTATTATCTGTTGGGCAGACTGAGAGGTCAGTTCAGAACTGAAAATTTTACACAAAAAAGGAAGAAAATAAAAAAAGAAGAAGAAAAACAAGAACTGAATATTCTATATGTTAGTGCCAACATATCAGGTGAAAACTTCACTGGGGCATAAAAATATAATTGATGCACGTGAGGTGTCTACTCAAATGAAGCTAAGTGATGAAAATGTATTAAGATAAAGAAAGCTGTTGAACAGGGCCAGAGAACTGTGTCAACTTACCCGAGGAGACAACTTAAGTGGGAACAACTGTATATACTTTTGTATGCACATATGTATCCATTTATCTACATTAGTAAGTACAAATATATGTGAGAAACAAGAAGTTCTGACTTAAACGCACTAAAATGAAAGATAAATTCATTGTCATTAATGAACAAAATCTCTTGCCTAAAATGTAAACAATGCAAACTATTTGGGCAAGAATCGTCAGTAAAACCAAACACATGAACTGGACTAATTTATAGCAATAGAAAACCTGTAATAATGTCAAGCACACATGACTGACTATTATCGGTTATGACTCAGGTTTTTTGTTTGTTTGTTTGTTTGTTTTTCTGCTTGTCTTGTTTTCTTCATATTTTCACCTTTTCCATGCATTTTAAACTGGACTTCTGATGATGTGTACCCTTAGTCAATCATGCATGCCAATAATATCACCAAAACGTCAACAACACACCCATCATTATTTTTCCTTGAAATAAAACGTTCCTTCAATCCCAGTATACCACAACATGAAGCAAACAGAGAGAGAGAGAGAGAGAGAGAGAGAGAGAGAGAGAGAGAGAGAGAGAGAGAGGCAGACAGGCAGACAGACAAAGAGAATATAAAAAAGGAGAAGACACAGACATAGAAATCAATACAGGCAGACTGATGAACAAGAACAGTAAGAGACATGGAGATATGTTCTCAACCCTGGAAATTAAAAAAGACCAAAAAAAGAGAAGAAAATCAGAAAACAGACAAGACACAACCCAACACTGAAGAAGCGCAGACAGCAGAAGGTATTGAGCGACGATGGGAGCCAACTGGTGGGAACTGTAACATCTCCATCTCCTCCCTGTCCTGGACTCATGCTTCAGACTCCACAGCGTACTTGGTCCCAGCAGGCGTATTCTTTTTCCAGAATTTCATGTTGGCCAGTTTGGCCTTCATCTGACTAGGCCGGTGCTGTGAACAGTTTACATGTCATTGGTTCAATTATTTTTAACAAGCAGATCAATGCATGTGTTTTCAAACAGGGAACATGCATTCACACACATACCTGTCTGCGGTATAAGCAAGACAACAACAAATTCATGACTATTCTCAATTTCACCCAACAAATGTTTTAAGAGAGATTCTAAGTTGACTTTGCCAGTTATCAGATTTTAACTGAAGTAAAAGTAGATAATATAATTCTTACGACCAAGCAATCTTCAGTTGGTAAAAAAAAAGCAAACCCAAATAAATCACAACAAACAAAACAAAACAAATAAAACAGAATAGATAATACAGAACTAAATGTAGTTTTATAAACTCAAATTCCTTGATACATGCTGTCTGTGAATCTATGTCTGGGACCCGTTCTGTTCATTCTGTACACTGCTCCTCTTTCTGATGTCATTTCTGGTCATTCTGTTCTTCACCACTCTTTTGCTGATGATACTCAGCTACAAAAGTCTGCAGAACCTAATCAAACAGACCGTCTGATTCAGTCATTGCAAGATAACATTCTTGATGTTAAATCCTGGATGATATTCAACAAACTAAAGTTAAAATATGATAAAACTGAAGCTATGATAATTTCCTCTTTAAGAATGTCCACATCTGTTTCTTTCCCTGCCTCTACTGTGGTTGGTGATGCCACAGATCAATTTTCAGTTTTCGAAATCAGCAAGGAATCTTGGAGTCATTCTTGACTTAAACCTCATTATGCATGAGCACAGTCAATATTGTGAACTTCGTCAGATTAACTCCATCTATCAGTACCTTTCTGTTGAAACTACAAAAAACTCTTATTTTTGCTTTTGTGCTGTAACAAATTCACCACTGTAATTCTCTTCTCACAGGCTGTCCACATAATCTTTTACGGCGAATTAAAAAACTTCAAAACAATGATGCCCATCTGACTCTCAGAGTCCCATACACTGATCACATTTTCCACCCTCTCAATACTCTACACAGGCTCCATTGAAGCGAGAATTAAATACAAAGTTGCATGTCTCTGCTATTCTGCTTTCAACTCCACATGACCTACTGTCTTCCTGACCTTATCAGTGTTTACACTCCCAGCTTCCTTCTTCTCCAGCACCACCTATGTCAACTCACTTTGGATGCATGAAGAATGAGAGAGGGAGAGTGGAGGTGGGTGGGTAGGGAGGGGTGCTGAGAAAGAGTGGTCATGAATGGTTCATGCAATTTGTAACTTTTTCTTTCATGTTTCTTTCATGTAAAGTACTCTGAGCTCTTAGAGATAACAGGCACCATATAAATGTACATCATTATTATCATCATTATTTTCATTTGCATGTTGAGGCACATTATTTATGTGTCAAGGGGCTATGGCAACAGTGACAGGCTATATGCCTACCTAACAAGACAAATTAGTTTTAGTGCACTGGAACTGAAAGTAGGCATCAAATCACAAGTTTGTTTGTACTCTCATCCCTGAAATGTCATGATAATGTCATGAGGATCTCATAACATGTTAAAGTGGGAGAGAAAAAATTGTCCCAGTATGATCCACCACTATGAACAAGGCTTGACATAAAGAGACAATTCTGTGAAGAGGCACTGTTTGTTGGAAAGATATAAGAGACAGACAGAGCTGGAGAAACCAAGACTCAAAGGACAGCTTTACAACTTCTGTGCCTAAAACACAGGATAATTTATTGTCCAGTTTGCAGTGCAGTTTCAAACCTACCCCCAGCCCCACCCCCCCAAACAAAACTCAAGAATAGGTGCAAACAAAGCAGATGTGACATGCCTCACAGTATCTGACTGCTTACCTCCATGAGCCAAATGCCGGAGGCTGAGGTGGGGTGGGTGTACGCATAGAACATCCACACAGCCACAGTACCCAGCAGGACAACTAACACTAACACCACCGCCACCACAACTGCCACCTGGCCTGCACATATATTCCAATCATACTATGACACATCAACAACAAAACAAACATAAGTACAGACCAACCAACAGTGGCGACATGGGCAGCATCTTAGACCAATTACCGAGCTGTGTCAAAGCCTAAATCTTAATTTCCTGGTCAAGACAAGGTTTTGTCCTTTCTTTTTTTCAAAACTGATATGCACATGCTTTTCTATCCATGCTATCTGTGTACCAGCAGTGCACAATGGGGGCAAAATAATTTGTTTATGGTTCAGCACAGTCTCTTCCTTTTTCAAGTTCACATTTTTACCAGTAATGTTTGCCTCTGATTTAACCCTGAAATGTATATTTTTTGTTTGACACTGGGCTTTTGTAGACTGAAAACTACAAGAATGTGATTGCTGCCTTGATGTGGAAGCATTTCTGCACTCATTCCTGTTCTGAATTTTGATGTTACAAGAGTGATGTCAGTGATACTGTTATTTGTATTTTCTTTCCTTTTTTTTTATCACAACAGATTCCTCTGTGTGAAATTTGGGTTGCTCTCCCCAGGGAGAGCGTGTCGCTATACAACAGTACCACCCATTTTTTTGGTATTTTTTCCTGCGTGCAGTTTTATTTGTTTTTCCTATCGAAGTGGATTTTTCAACAGAATTTTGCTAGGAACAACCCTTTTGTTGCTGTGGGTTCTTTTACGTGCGCTAAGTGCATGCTGCACACGGGACCTCAGTTTATCGTCTCATCCGAATGACTAGCATCCAGACCACCACTCAAGGTCTAGTGGAGGGGGAGAAAATATCGGTGGCTGAGCTGTGATTCGAACCAGCGCGCTAAGATTCTCTCGCTTCCTAGGCAGACGCGTTACCTCTAGGCCATCACTCCACACTCGCTACTACTGTCTCTTTGTTGTTTTTTCCAGTGTTTTAGGAGTTGTGGTTGCTAACAAACTGAGAATTTCTCCTTTCATTTATTCAAGGGAGAGTCCTTGTGGGTTATTATTTTGCTTGTCCAACTGTATTCAATTCTGATTGGTAACATACTTGAAAAACACACTGGTTTGTAGGAATTCTGACACAAAGAGAATGTCTTACAAGTTTTCAGTTTACTTCTGGAACTAAAGGCATAAACATTTTCCCACGTGAAGATAATATTTATGAGAAAGATGGCTGGAAAATAAATATAGCAGCATATGTGGTGTGTGTGTGTGTGTGTGTGTGTGTGTGTGTTTGTTCTTTTGTTTAATATCTGTCCACAACTGTGATTTTAGATGGGAGAACACATGTGTGCATGCATACATGTATGAAATCATACACATACACATATGTGCCTTTGCATGTAAACATACATTCATTCATCCACATTTTTGTGTTGTTTTCTGGTGAACATCATAAAACTGAAAAGCAATTTTAAAAAACATCTTACCCTTGTTGTCTGTCTTACACGACCCATCACTTGCTTTCTGTTGAAAAGAAAACATCATCCTTCATATATCATACTGTAATAAAAACTGCAAATACAATATTACTACCATGAAAGAAAAAAGAGAGAGACAGAGGCAAAGAGAAACAGAGAAAAAGATTCAATCAGTCACACAGGCAGACAGGCAGAAAAACAGACAAGATGACACAGACTGATATAGACAGGAAGGGTTGAAAATCCCATTCTAAAATGAAAATATGTACACCACATGCATGTACGTGCGTACTCATGCATGAGTTCACACACACACACACACACACACTCACATATACACACATACATACACATGTACAAGCAATGGAAACCAGAAAATAATGCACATCTAAACAAAATTTAATCTGAATGAACCTGCTGTAATGATACAGAATCATGCAAAGCTTTCATTAAAAAAGTGAAATATCACAAATGAGCATTTTATCTAACCACCATACACACACACACACACACACACACACACACAGGCACACACACACAAATGGATGGCTAGGAGCAGGAGGTTGCGCATGCGCCAGAGGTGGCAGTTACTGCCGAGGGCTCTGTTGTTTTTCTTTCTTTTTATTAATTAATGTTAGTTCAGTTCCCTTAGAAACATCCCGGAGTCTTCCTTATTCACCTCAGCACCTAAGGTAAAATATTTTTGTTGTTGTTAACCTCTCCCCTCTTTCGAGAAATTATCGCCGTTCCATTGCTCACCGACCAAACACAGAACATAAACGAACATGGCGGCGCCGGCGACATGGTGAGCTTCAAAACAAAACGCTTTCTTGATACAGCCAACCCCATGCATTGGAAATACTGCTACCTACGACACCTAGTAGCTTTTTGTATTGCTCTGTTGTGTGTCCTCATGGCGAGCCACGCCTCAAGTCAAGCTGCAGCTTCATCTGCTGCCCCGTCAGAACTTGACGAATTAGCAGACGTCACAGAACACTATCCGTGTGGTACCTGTGATCGATCGGTCACTTGGGACACTCTGAGTGATGCTTGTGAAACATGCAGACAGTGGTTTCACCTTGAATGCCAGAACATCAGTACACGAGAATACGACACTCTAAGAGAAAGTAACATCACATGGCACTGTGTTGTATGTGCCAACTACAGCTCCATTGCTTTTGATCTGCACGGGCTCAGCTCTAACCACTCCAGCCAATCAGGTCAGTTCCTTGACCTAAATCTTGACAGTGCCTTTCATCCACTACACTTGTCCACTCCAACACGCATCAGCTAACAAGATAAACATCCAAGACACCCGCTGGAGAAGGAGTATTTATTGTTGTCTCTGAAGACCTCACCTCCTCGGAAGTCCCGGAACTGTCTACACAGTGCAAAATATTGTGGGCGAAGATCAAGCTGCATAGTGTGCTCCTTCTACCATCCGCACACAGGAAATACAGACAGCTTGAATGCATTCAGTGAATCAGGTCATCATGCCTCACTCACCAAAAATTCCATCATCGTGGTAGGTGGAGACTTCAATCTACCTGGATGGCACTGGCCGTCAAAATCCCGAAGGAAAGGAGCTCCATGCCCCAGCATCCACTGCAAGTTCATGGAGGATGTAAATGACCTGGGCTGGGAACAGATAGTGCAGGAACCCACTAGAGGAGAAAATTTCCTTGACCTATTCCTGACAAACCACCCAAACCTGGTCCCACGCACTGAGGCACTCCCTGGACTTGGCGACCATGATGCAACATACATAGAACTCCAGATTTACTCTCCAATCAACGCCAGCCACAGAGACTGATCCCAATCTATACAGTATCTAGTAAAGGACACTTGAAAGAGGCAGCCCAACATCTGAATGACCATTTTGTGCCCACTTTCACTGAAGACAGCAGCACTGAAGAGATCTGGACTGAGCTGTGCCAGGGTATGAAAAATGCCCTCACTGAACATGTCCCACACAAATTTACAAATAGTAAACAAAGCCGTCCATGTATCTATAGTGTGGCAATCAAGCTGATCCGAAGGAGAGACTGACTACACAAGTGGTGGAAGAAATCTGGTGATGAAGAGGTGCACAAGCGATTCAAGACTCTCAAGCGGCTTTCTTAAAGTCCCAAGAACTAATTTAAAATGTGCAGGGAAAAGGTCTTTTATGGCTCAAGTACCCCAAATTTGGAATTCTTTGCCATCATCCCTCAGAAATGCTCCTGGTCTCCAGACCTTCAAGTCAGATCTGAAAACGCACCTTTTCCGCAAACATTTCTGTACTCAGCATGATGGATAGTCCAAAGCCTGTTCACCACATGGAGTTTTATGCTAGAGATATTTATATTCACATAATCCTGTTTTAGTGCAATCGATATATTTAATGTGTCTGGGCGCGCGTGCATGTGTGTGTGTGTGTGCGCGCGCGCGAGTGTGAGTGTGCGTGCACATGTATGTGTGTGTCTAAAAAATGTGTGTTTTTAAGGAATGTATTTCTTTTTAATCTAAGCATTATTTACTTGATAGTTTTCTTGTTTGGTGGATCATGCTTTTTTATTCATTCTGTGAACACATTGGATTGAGCTGTTGTAATGTTTTATGCTATGTTTATATCTGGCTCGATGATGTAAGGCACTTTGAGCAGCATTAGTACTGGATATCGCGCCACAGAAAAGTTATGAATTATTATTATTATTATTGTCCAGAAACGCCTGCGCCGTCTATACTGGAGGTATATAGAAGACCTCATCACAGATACCCCAGGCCAAACCGCACCGAAAAAGAAGTTCTGGAGCTTTATCAAAGCAAGAAGGACTGAAGGCTCTGGTGTCTCTACTCTCAAAGATGCAGGAATGCTTATCACTGACCCAAAGGAACAAGCTCAAGTCCTGAACAAACAGTTCCAGTCTGTCTTCAGCTGCAAGGAAGACATCACAGCTGATGACTTCAACCAACGATGTCCCTTACCACCTGAACTACCCCACATGCAGCGACATCAACATCACAGAGGAAGGAGCAAGAAAGCTGCTTCTCAGACTGAACCCAACAAAGCCTGTAGACCTGATGGCAACACAACCAGACTCCTAAAGACAGTTGGTGAGGAGATTGCTCCAGCCTTCACCAAGGTTTTCAGTAAAAAAGACTGTGTATTCATGTATTTGCACAAACAGTTGCTATTGATCTCAAATAAAACACATCTTTTCAAACCTAATGCTGAATATGTGAATGTGTATGAAAATTTTGAAAAGCAATAAAAGTATTACCTTCACATTGTTAAGAGGGAGAAAAAAAAGATGGGGAATGAGGGAATAGAAAGAGCTTAGGTGGCAAGGAACAAGACAGACACAATGACAGTATGTGAGAGACACTGAGGCTGAGAGACAGAAAGGAGAGAGAGAAAAAAAAGTGACAGGAAAAGCTCAAGACAGTTTGGTGGGTGATGAGCTTTTAAACATTGACAAATCTATGTCACAGAGTGAGAGAAAACTGTTTGAGATTATACACATCAGTATCTCAAGGAGGCATCACTGCGTTCGGTCAAATCCATATACGCTACACCACATCTGCCAAGCAGATGCCTGACCAGCAGCGTAACCCAACGCACTTCATCAGGCCTTGACATCAATGATTAGTCTGTTGAAAGCAACAATAAATCTTTTCTGCACATGTTTTGATGTCCTCCACATCAATGATTAGTTTGCTGAACAGTGACAATGCTGTGTTATAAAGTGAGAAAGGGTTTACCCACTTTGTGACACTTCACATCAATGCAGATGGTGCAGACAACAGGTAACTAGCAGAGTGAACAGTACAGTTTGGGAGATGAACGCAAAAATGCATGGCTGGTACACTCAGAATCAAAGGAAACTGCTTGATATCCTATTCCTTACCCACACAACAAGTTCAGTTTTCAATTTTGAAAGACAAAAATCCATTCCATCTAATTTTTTTGACACAGTATCTAAAGTGGGTCCATGAAGATTTTCATTTTGCTTTTTACTTAATCTGTTCACTGCCGGGGAACGTAACTGCTGCAGGGCCTCAAATAAACACACATACACACACACGTTTCTGATCAAAACAATCAAAGCACAGTTTATCCACAAGAGGAAAATGCATCCTGAACAATCCAGGGATGAAAGCAAGAAAGTTAGTGCATACTAACGATGACCAACTTAGAACACTAGTCACAGGATCCAAATTTATTTCACAAAATGAATTCACAGGATGAATGGTAGTTGCTGCCACTATGCTTTCAAAGAAAAGTTATCTGGAAACATCATCACTGATGGAACAATTATATGACATCTCTGTATAGTTGACTGCTGCCACCATATCAAGATAAAGCATACCACACACAGGTTAAATGCTGAAAACAGTTATCAATTAACGTACACTTGAACATCGTTTACAAATGCCACGCAGGCTATTAGCTGACCAGGAAGTACATCTAACTTGTGTGTGATGTGCTTTATCATAACAATGAAGAGATTAAACAGGCGATATTGCTGGCCCTGTTTTGTTTTGACCACTGTCTGTGATGTCACAGCCCTCTGTGATTGTCAAAATGAGATTTCATGGCAGCAGACAAAATCTGCTTTTTTGTGCTAAATATGACTGAAGTGAGTGTATCATGCATTTTTTGTGATTATAAATGTTTGATTTCACATTTCAAAGCAATTTTGCATGACCCCGCAAAGTTTAAAATTGTTTTTGGGACCTTTAAGACTATAGTTTTGAATTTTCTCTCTGAGAACCTTTGGACTATTTCCATAGCGCAAATTGTAACAATAAACACACAAGTCAGAATCAGATTTTGATGCATTATCATTGGTGTGCCGTGAAAATCTGTTAGACCAACCTGATGACATCAAAGAAGCTTTCTACAAGGAGCTCAGCCGCACCATTTCAGCAATAGACAGAAAGGACAGGCTGATCATCCTTGGGGATTTCAATGCCCGCGTCAGTGTGGACTTTTCCTCGTGGCCAAATGTCCTAGGACAGCACGGCACTGGCAAATGCAACTCCAACGGACTGCTTTTGCTCTCGCTTTGCGTGCAGCATCACCAACACCCTCTTCCACCAAGCGAACAAGTACAAGAACACATGGATGCACCCCTGCTCCAAGCAGTGGCACATGCTGGACTATGTGATTGTCCGGCAGAGGGACAGAGGTGATGTTTCCATTTCACGCTGCATGAGAGGAGCAGTCTGTTGGTCGGACCATTGCTTGGTACGCAGCTTGCACGCAAGCTCCAACCAGCCAGGCAGAAACCTCCTAGGAAGCTGAACATCCACCGCCTCCCTACCACCAAGGACTTGCTGCTGCAGCAGCAAATCCAAGCAGCTCTCCAAGAAATTCCTGTGTCGACTGATGTAGAAGAGGTATGGAGCACCTTTAGAGATGCTGTGTACACAGCAGCAGCTGACACACTCGGCTTTGTACAGAGGAGCCACAAAGACTGGTTTGACAAGAACAACTCTGGAATCTCCAAGCTCCTGAACACACTGCATATATGGCATCAGGATCACATTTCCGATAAAGAGTGCCAGATGAAGAAGAACCAGTACTTGCAAACCAAGTAACTCATACAGAAGAGGCTGCGTGAGATGAAGAACACCTGGTGGGAGAGAAATTCAGAAGAGTTTCAGTCTGCTGCTGATGCTCACGACATGAAGACCTTTCATGATGGTCTCCGAGCTTTGTATGGGCTGAGAGTCACAGGATCAACCCCTGTCCGAGCCTTGGACCAGACCACCCTCCTGACAGACAAGAAAGACACCTTGCCCGTTGGGCAGAGCACTTAAACACCCTCCTGAACAGGGACTCGTCTGTATCTGACAAGGTAATTGCAGCCCTCCCACAGCTACTAGTCAATGACTCGCTAGCTGCCCCTCCCACCAAGGCCGAGACCCGGAAGGCCCTGAAGCTGACAATGTCAGGAAAAGCACCAGAAGCGGCATCTGCAAGTATGGAGGCGAGGTGGTGACAGACAAGCTGACTGCCCTGCTCCAGTCTATCTGGGAGAGAGGGGAGGTCCCCCAGGATTTCAAGGATGCTTCAATTGTCCACATTTACAAACGGAAGGGAGACAAAACATCCTGCGATAACCACCGTGGAATCTCTCTCCTCTGCATCACTGGCAAGATCTTTGCCCGCATCATACTGAGCAGACTGGTTGACCATGTCTCCAACACAGTCATTCCTGAAGCACAGTGCGGCTTCCGCTTAGGCAGGGGAACATGTGACATGGTGTTTGCCGTACGCCAGATGCAAGAGAAGTGCCGTGAGCAGAACAAGGAGCTGGTCTTTGTAGACCCAAGGCCTTCGAAATGGTGAACCGCCGTGGTCTGTAGAAGATCCTCTTAAAATTTTGCTGCCCAGAGAGCCTAATCCAGCTGATTGCGTCATTCCTCGATGGCATGCAGGCGAGAGTACAGGAAAATACTGACATGTCGGATCCGTTCCCTGTGGTAAATGGAGTGAAGCAGGGCTGCATCCTGGTACCTATGCTGTTCTCAGTTCTCTTCTCTGCCATGCTGATTGATGCCTTCCAAGACTGTGACCGGGGCATCTACATTCAGTTTGGCACAGATGGCAAACTTTTCAACTTGCAGCGACTCCACGCTAGGTCCAAGGTGTTGGAGGCACTGTTGAGAGAGTTCCTCTTCGCTGATGACTGTGCGCTTGCTGCACACACCCATGAGGACATGCAGTTCACTATGGACAGGTTCTCAACCTCCTGCAGGCACTTTGGACTCACCATCAGCCTCAGCAAGACCAAGTCCATGTACCAACCAGCTAGCTCACAGAACGCCAGTGCCTCCCCCCCCCACCTGCAGTCAAAATCGATGACACAGAGATCAAGTCAGTTGACAAGTTTTGCTACCTGGCCAGCACCCCATACAGAAAAGAAACCCTTGATGCAGAAGTGACGCTGCACATCGCCAAGGCCAGCTCCGCCTTTGGCAGACTCAACAACAGGCTGTGGAACAACAAAGGCATCAGCCTCAGCACCAAAATCAAAACCTACAGAGTTGTTGTGCTGACCACCTTCTTGTACTGCTGTGAAACATGGACGACGTATTGCCGTCACATTCAACAACTTGAGCAGTTTCTTCGGAGATGCCTATGAAAGATCTTTGGCACAAAGTGGCAAGACGGGGTCTCCAATCTCCAGGTCCGAGAGAGGAGTGGCCTACCCAGCATCGAAAGCTTGCTGATCCAGTACCAGCTATGCTGGACAGGACACAGCTGAAGGATGGCCACTGCGAACTTGGAAGACCCTGCAAGCGCTTCAAGGACACCTTGGAGACAAACCTCAAAGCCTGTGACTAGACATCGCTTCCTGGGAAACTGATGCCCTTGACCGCTCTCGCTGGAGGATGCTGTACTCTAGTGGCATAAAGACGTTTGAAAACAAGAGAACGCTGGCTGTTAAGGAGAAGCGTGAGCAAAGGAAGCAGGGCTCAACTTCTGGAGACGTTTCCCTTGCAACACCTGTGGGAAGTGCTGCACATCCAGAATCGGCCTCTTCTCCCATTGAGGACACACACCGACAGATGAGCCTGCCTGCCTACTCATCCGTCGGTCCGATGGGAGACTCCATCATGACTGAAATGAGTGTATATGGTATCATGCAATTTTTTGTGATTATAAATTATGTTTGATTTCACATTTCAAAGCAATTTTGCATGACCCTGCAAAGTTTAAAATTGATTTTGGAACCTTTAAGACTTTAGTTTTGAATTTTCTCTCTGAGAACCTTTGGACTATTTCCACAGTGCAAATTGTAACAATAAACACACAAGTCAGAATCAGATGTTGATGCATTACCATTGGTGTGAAAATCTGTTAGGATGTGAGGCAAAATTGTTAAACATGTACACTGAAGTAAAAGAGACAGTTCTACAAATGTGGCACTACTGGTCACAGGCACAAATGTGCTGGTGTACACTGCAAAAACAACCAAGTGATCATGATGTCCACGACAGCAAAGCAGTTGATTTCCAGACTCAGCAGGCCAGAGAGCAGTCATATGCACAGAATCAGATAGCAGCACAGTGCATACCACAGGTACATGAAAGTAAAGAAAAAACTCAGTCTTTACCCCACAGTCCTCTTGAGCAGAGTGAGTGGCCACACTGGTTTGCACTGGCACAGTTTCACTGGTTGTGTGATGCAGTGTGTTCTGTGTGAACATGGCTGTGGATGTGGTCATGGTGGGTGTGAGGGTGGCTGTGGCAGAGTGGGACCAAGCTGTGGAACTGTTGGTGGTTGTAGAGGACCTAGGGGTGGTGTCCCTGATAGGATGTGCCGTTGTAGGGTGCTGTGTATTGCTTGTGCTTGTGTCCTTGGTTTTTACTGTGACTGGCATGGTGGAAGTGGTGGTTCCAGTGGTGGCAGTACTGAGAGAGTAGGAACTGGAAGGTGTGGTTGTTGCTGCAGTGAAAAGGGCTGACACTGGTGTGGCACTGGAGGAGTTGCAATGAGGGCTGCTGTCAGAGGCCTGTTGTCACAATGGAGGAAAGGACACCTACATTACCAC
Organism: Babylonia areolata; assembly: GCF_041734735.1. Lineage (NCBI taxonomy): Eukaryota > Metazoa > Mollusca > Gastropoda > Neogastropoda > Buccinidae > Babylonia > Babylonia areolata. The sequence goes on from NC_134877.1 coordinate 9,836,761, forward strand.
ACATCACCAGCACAACGCCACAAACTGGTTTTCTTTTGAACAGAACATCTAGCACACATCTCACTTCAGATAATGTGGTTATGTCAAGCAGTCTGTCTGACACACACACTGTTCTATACAAAATGCCCAAATACCATAAAAAATATTTTTGGTCACCACATATAAAAAATCTTCCATTCACTTTTCTTTAGTTTGGACTGGCAACATAGCAGTGAACAGTAAGAATCAACACTCCATGTGATGAAAAGTAATGGAACAGTGTTTTCTGGTTTCGTTTTATTTTGATTGTTTTTGTGTGTTTTTTCAAAACCAGCTGTTTGAGACATTTAGGTATTTGCCACTGCTGATGTTAAGAAAACAGATCCCAATGAAACAATGTCTAGTTCTTCCATTTGATTGGAACGTGTCTGTATGTGGTCTGATGGCCTTGAGGTAATGCGTCCGCCTAGGAAGCGAGAGAATCTGAGCGCGCTGGTTCGAATCACGGCTCAGATGGCAATATTTTCTCCCCCTCCACTAGACCTTGAGTGGTGGTCTGGACACTAGTCATTCAGATGAGATGAAAAACTGAGGTCCTGTGTGCAGCATGCACTTAGCGCGCGTAAAAGAACCCACGGCAACAAAAGGGTTGTTCTTGGCAAAATTCTGTAGAAAAATCCACTTCGATAGGAAAAAGAAATTAAACTGCAAGCAGGAAAAATACAAAACAATGGGTGGCACTGTAGTGTAGCAACGCACTCTCCCTGGGGAGAACAGCCCAAATTTCACACAGAGAAATCTGTTGTGATAAAAAGAAATACAAATACAAATATATGACTATGAGGTTTGCACAACTGCTGTAAGGATAAATAATATTTTTGAATTATTGTGCAACCTATCACTTAACCACATAGATGATTAAACTTTCTGTTTCATTTCAGGTATTGCACTTTATTGCATTTCTCCTTCAAAGACACTTTTTTTTGCTGCTTGCCCGTCATCTGCACTGTTTCAGAAGCATTACTTCCATGCCACTCATTCCGTGTCCCCCATACATGGCCACACCCAGTTTTGTCTATTGCAGTCTCAGCATTGGCAGATCACAAGAAACCATTGATGTTCAGTCACATGGAGACCACACATCAGAGGAGGCCCTGCACTGCTGCAGAGTCACTTTGGTGGTGTTCAGTAGTGCCTGTTCTGAATTAATGTACCTAAGACACCACCAACTATGACCTCCTACTGAGGGCAATAGTGGTTCACTTGTGGAGCCAGACTGAACGAGCATCTACCCCAGAGTAAAATGAAATGAAATGAAATTATGGTGCTTAGAGCCTCGCCGACCACTAAGGCCATCTCAAGGCTATCACCGCGTTAATAACTACTACAAGGATAAAACAACAACAACAACAAACAGTTAAAACGAGTCACCACTTCAAACTTTCACCTCCAAAGATTAAAAAAAAAATTCCATAGTTTAAAACCTTCAAATCTGGTTAAAAATGTTCACTTCTTTTAAGAAGTCCATCAGCGCCCACGGAGGGACATCACGAAACAAAGTCTTCAAAGAAACCGCCGTGTAATGTCTGTGCCTAACGTCATGCAGATCCCAACAGTCAAGGAGCACGTGTTTCACGGTGAGAGGCTCATCACAGGGAATACATCGAGGGGCCTCTTCCCCCTTCAACAAGTAAGAATGAGTTAAAAAAAAAAAGTGTGCCCCACACGCAGTCTGCACAGCACAGACTCCTCCTTTCTGTTCTTCACCCCCAAAGGGAGAGTCTCTTTTAGGTCTGGACGGATCTGGAAGAGCTTGTTGTCCGTCTGGGTGTTCCACTCCTCTTGCCAAAGATCCTTAACATAAGTGTTCACCTTCCGCTTCATGTCTGTGTATGGTACAAAGGATCTGGATAATTCTTTCTTTACAGCGTTCCTGGCCAGCAGGTCCGCCCTTTCGTTACCACGAATGCCAACATGTCCGGGAACCCAGGCCAACACAACCTCGTATCCTTTCTTCGTTGCGAGAGTAAAAGCTTCATAAAATTCCAGCAGTTTGGGATGAGTGATATTCCTGCAGGCGATTCCTCCAGGGCTGACAAGGAGTCGAAAAAGATCATGAATCTCTTTTGTTTCGAAGAGAGAACCATTTTTACCGCTAGAACCAGTGCGGTCAGTTCCGCAGTGTACACGGAGCTGTCAGACAGGATGTGTTCCGTTGAGGGCCGGTCAGGAAAGGCGGGACAGAATGCAGATGCAGCGACTCCGTCCTCTGACCTGGAACCGTCAGTGAAGATTCTTTGAAAAGTGGGGAATTTGTGGCAGAGTTCCGAAAAGTAAGTTCTGTAGGCCAGAGAACTGGTGGAGTCTTTACGGTACGAGGCCAGATCGAATCGGACCTCAGGTGTTCTAAAGGTCCACGGAGGGCTGTCGGGGGGAACTTGGAGAAATCTGAGATGCCACCGACATCCAGATCGGCATTTTCTAAGTGCGACTGAATGCGGAGTCCAAGAGGAGGGATACAGTTTGGGTTGTCTTTAAATTTCTTATCGAAAGGGTTATTGAATACAGCGTCGTAAGCATGGTTTGTAGGTTCAGAAAACAATTTCAAATAATAATTTAGGGTCAGCTTCAGTCTGCGGTTGGAGAGAGGCGGTTCCCCCGCCTCTGCGTACAGGCTGTGCACAGGGGTGGTGCGGAACGCACCTAAGCTGAGACGGAGCCCTTGGTGGTGTATAGGGTCCAACAGTTTCAGGTAAGATGGTCTGGCCGAGCCGTATACTACACTTCCGTAATCCAGTTTGGACCGGACCAGAGCTCTGTAGAGGTGCAAGAGAGTTCTCTTATCAGCACCCCAGCCCGTGTGTGCTACAACTCGCATGATGTTCAGGGCTTTTTGGCAAGATATTTTCAGCTGTTTGATATGGCTGAGGAAGTTTAGCTTCTGATCAAAGACGACCCCTAAAAATTTGGCTTCCTTGACCGCCGGGATGGTGGATTTTCCCAGACGGATTTCAGGGTCCAGGTAGAACTGGCGAAAGTTATGAAAATGAATACATTCAGTTTTGGAGGACGAAAAGGTGAAGCCATTCTCCCCTGCCCAACACTGGATTTTGTTGACGCAGAGCTGAAGCTGTTGCTGGATGCTGGCATACGTGCTGCCAGTTGCATACAAGGCGAAATCGTCCACGAACAGCGAGCTGTCCGATCCATTCTGAACGGATTGAACGATGTGATTAATTTTGATGCTGAAGAGAGCTGGCGACAGAATGCTCCCTTGAGGGACACCCAGCTCCTGCTCGTGAATGTCGGACAGAGTGGTGCCGACCCTCACCTGGAATCGTCTGTCTTGCAAAAAGTTGTGGATGAACTGGGGCAGGTGTCCTCGGAAGCCGAGCTTGTGCAGGTCTGAGAGGATTCCAAATTTCCAGGTGGTATCGTAAGCTTTCTCTAAGTCAAAAAGTATGGCCACCACATGCTGTCTATTTACAAAGGCATTTCTTACAGTGGTTTCCAGACGAACCAGATGGTCAACGGTAGAACGATGCTTGCGGAAACCGCACTGTTCTTTCGCCAGAAGGTCGTCGGTCTCTAGTTTCCACATCAGTCTACCGTTGACCATCTTCTCCATCAGTTTGCAGATGCAGCTGGTCAGTGCTATTGGGCGGCAGTTGGAGGGGTTCGAGGGGTCTTTTCCCGGTTTCGGCACTGGGATTATGAGGGCTTTCCGCCAGGAGGGTGGAAAAAAGCCTGTGATCCAGATGTGGTTGTAAACTTTGAACAGGGTGTTCAGACAGGTTTCGGGAAGATGTTTTAAGAGTTTATAATGGACCTCGTCCATTCCTGGACAGGAATCCGTACAGGTCTGAAGGGCAGATTTAAGTTCATTCATAGTGAAAGGAAAGTTGTAGCTCTCTGTGTTGTCGGAAGAGAAGTTACAGGGTGTTTTTTCTGTCAGGTTTTTGGTTTTGAGAAACCGAGCAGACTTGTTAGCAGATCTCGAGTTCAGTTCAATTGTGGAGGCAAGCAAATTGGCAACTGCTTTCTTCTCTGTGACCAGAGCGTCTGAAAGTTTGAGGTGATGAAAAGTTGGGCAAACGTTTTTGCCCTTAATTTTTTTTAAAACCCTCCACACTTTCTTCTTGGGTGTGTTGGAGGTTAAGGAAGAGCAAAAATCTCTCCACGACTTTCTCTGGCTCTTTTTAAAAACATACCTGGCTTTCGCCCTCAGCTGTTGATGGGTTCGAATGCTATTGGTCTCCGGTCTCCGAAAGACGCGTCGTTGTGCTCTCTTCCGAGACTTACGGGCCTCCCGACATTCCGCGTTGAACCAGGGCGTTCTTGGCATCTGAGGCTTGGAGGTAGACGATGGGACTGCTGCTTTGGCGCAATCTAAAACGATCTGAGTCAGAGTGTTAGCAGGCTCCTTGCTTTTTAATACTGTTTCTTCCTGCAGCTCCGCTCTTATCTTCGTGGTAAAAATTCCCCAGTCGGCTTTGTCATAGTTCAGGCGGTCAGGCAGAGAGTCACCTTCTCCATCTGTGGGGCGGAGAACGACAGGAAAGTGGTCACTCCCGTGCAGATCGTCGTGCACTCTCCACTCGTAGTCCAGGACCAACGATGGATCGCAGACCAACAGATCTAAACATGAGAGCTTTCCAGAGGACAGATGAAGGTAAGTGGGAGACTTGTCATTAAGACAGCACAAGTCCATATCGGAAAGAAGGTTTTCCAAGAGAAGACCTCGGGCTGATGTCATCTCACTTCCCCAGAGCGGGGAGTGTCCACTGAAGTTGCCCAACAGTAGAAACGGACGTGGGAGCTGGTCGACCAGGTTCATGAGGTCCTGCCTCAGAACACGGACGGAAGGAGGAACGTACAGAGAGCAGACAGTGATGGTTTTCTCAAGTGTGACTCTGACTGCCACCGCCTGTAAAGGGGTGCTTAAAGGAACTGTACTGTATAAAAGGGACTTACGTATAAAAAGAGCGACACCTCCCGTCAATCCCTCTTGCTTCGGTTGAGCGGGTTTAAAAACTGAGTTAAAACCAGAGAGAGATAAAACCTTGCCATCTCTTTGCAGAGTCTCCTGCAGCGCCAGCACTGAAGGTTTCAAGGCACGACAAAGCAGCTGAAGTTCCTGGAAATTGGCGTAGAACCCCTGGATGTTCCAGTGGATCACTGCCATTAAAAAAAAAAAAAAAAAGAAAAAGAAAAAAAGCAGCAGCCTATTCCATCACTACCCCCTGCTCCTCTGCTTGCGGTGGCTAAGGTCGGCTATGATAGCGTATCTATTTTTTTAACTGAATTTCTCCGATTCCGACCAAGCCGGAATATCCACCACCTCGGCTCTTCCCGATCCCGCCGAGGCCACAACCCTCCCCTCCTTGAGTTTTGGAGGTATGGGGGGGTGGGGGGTGGGGGTGGGGGTTTCAGGCCACTCCCGCCAGCCTGAGGGCCAGGCAGACGAGAGGCGGGGCGAGGGGGCCTGGGGGGTGGGGGGGGGGGACGGGAGGCGTACAACGTGCCTCTGCCCGAGGCTTTCCGCTCCCGCCCAGCAGCCCCTGAGGACCGCCGTACAGGATGGGAAGGGGTGGACACGGCGCCTCCACCCAAGGCCAACGGTTCTAACAAGGTAGGCACGTCGTCCGTCTGCGTCCCTGTGGACGTCGTCTGGACCGCGACGTCCACCATCCTGGGTCTGATGACAGAGGCGTAAGACGCCTTAGGCAACGCGGCCTCCACCTGTTTCCTTGCCTCAAAGAATGATATTTTCTTCTCCGTCTTCACCTTCTGGATTTCCTTTTCTTTTCTCCAGGCGGGGCAGTCTTTTGATGAGGACGGGTGGCCGCCTCCGCAGTTCGCACAACGGGCTGGACTGACGCATTCGCCCTGGTGCGCCGCCTTTGAACAGGTGCCACACGCCTCTTCCTCCTTGCATCGGTCCTGCACGTGTCCGAATTTCTGGCATCTGAAACATCTTAGAGGGGACGGCACGTACAGGCTTACATTCACCATCAGGTATCCGACTCGAATGTCCTTGGGGACATTCGGGTAGCAGAAGGTGAGGAAAAATGTGTTGGTCGGGACTCTGTCCGACCCCTTCTTTACTGTCACCCTGTAAACGTCGGTCACTCCCTGAGAGGACAGCTCGCTCTTGATCTCTGCTTCAGACACTCCTCTCAACTCCGGGCATCTGATGACCCCCTTTGAACAGTTCATACCTTTGTGAGGGGAAACCCTCACCGCCCTATCCACAAAAGTGGTCGCCTTGAGCAGAAGCTGTGCCTGTCTTTTAGACTCTGTCTCCACCAAAAATGCTCCGCTCCTCAGCCTCTTGATAGATTTCAGTGATCCCGCCAGACATTGGAAGCCCTTCTGGATAGCGAAGGGGCTGAGAGCCGACAAGGGCTTGTCGTCATCAGTGCCCTCCATCACAAGCCACGATGGCCAAAATCCAGAGGTCTCACCGACCTCCGAATCAGAGTCCGAGTCGTCTGTTCCTGTTCTCCTTCTTTTGCCAAGTTTAGGGGGGGCGGGGGGGGGGGGGGGGGGGGGGGGGTTGTTTGTTTGGAATTCATGGTTTATTAATTGTATATTCATCCCTCCCTTACCCACCCACCATGGGGTCCAACTTAGGGGCCAGGGTCAAGGGAACACAAGCTTGACCCCTTCCAGGTTTCGGGAGGGATATACGACTAACAGCTTAGCTCCAACGTGTTCCCCCCCGATCATGCCCAGCTCCCGGGGACAGAGAACCGAGCACTATGGGGGTTGTCCTCGCAAGCCTCCAAACTGCCAGTCTTGACCCAGCCCCACGAAGGGGTAGCCGATTGACACACACGGGCCAATGTGTGCCGCCTGTCTTAGGAGAGGTCCGAGCCAAAGGGATGTGTTGAGAGCAGCGTGCTCTCTCAATTCCCAGGATCTCATTCCCCTCCATCACAGGTCGCGCCGCACGGCAAACACGGCGGGCATGAAGAGGGCCGCAGAGAAAAAAGAATGTGGAAAAGAAGGCTTGATGGGGAGCTGAGGACAGAAAAGAGGCGGTAAAAAGAAGAATAGAGAATAGCGAAAGGGACAGTGGGTCACGTTTAGTTTGGGCCTCACTCACGACCTGTTCAGCATGGGAAGCCCTATCAGGGGCATCAGTACAAAAACCACCACTTATTCAGCCTGAACAGCTACAATGGCTATGTAGGCTGTCAATTAAGACCTGGGACTATAGCAGCAAACCCCCAGAAGCACTGATGCCCGCGCCAACATAGCTCGCTCGATCACTGGCCACTAAGCCTCCCGACCACGACAAGGTAGTGACCCCCCCCGGGAGGGGGTCAAGAGAACACCAGCTTGACCCCCTCCAGGTTTCGGGAGGTACCCCAGAGTGAAGAATGCCACTACATCCTTTCAAGAAGAGTCTCCAATGAATCTGCTGACACCAAAGACCTTGGCAGGACTCACCATAAGCACAGAAAAGGAGAGGGATCAACACTGAGGTCATCATGAGAGCAAGGCATGAAATGCCATAGAACTTGGGATAATTTTTTCATACATTGCTGCTGAAGTTGGAGGATGGTGACAATGACAATGTTGTGAAGGAAGTACATTAGGTTTGGGACTACATAACAAGGCTGTACTCTGCATTTCCTGTCACAATGATATCCCAGCATTAACCAGACCCAAGAGATACGGACACTTACAGTGCTGGTCAGGAAATTTGAGTAATACACCCAAAGATGCATCCATGAAGTGGTTGATGCTCAACTGTGTGGTCCCAACCTTTCTATTTAAGCCCACAGCACAGTTAACTCTGGCCAGGCACTGGCTGCGGGCTGGAAAACCCCATAATTTTATCTGCCTCCTCCCAGTCATCAGTCCATGACACTAACCATTTCACCATGGTGGCTGCTTTCAAAGATAAACGTTGCTGAACTTGGAAAATCAAATAATTTAAATGATGTCCTCAGTAATTTCAGTTGGCAATAATTCTGTAAATCTTATTTTCATTACACCAAGTGACCTTCTTTTGACTTTTCATCTAAAGCAAAATTACTTATCAAATAACAATTACAGAAAACATTTTTAATAATATGATGAAGCACACAAATACATGCATCAGTTCACTCATTTTTAGTTATAAACCAACTCAAAAGTAGGTACATCACAATCTATATCAATGATGAGATTTTGATCACAAGAAACTCAAGCATATAATTAAAAAATAGCAGATGTGACCCAGTGGCTTCACAATATTACCAAGACAAAATACAGAAAGTAAAGCGAACAGTGAGAAAGGGTGGAATGCAGCACAGAGAGGGACACACACACACACACACAATGCATACATACATTTTAACCTACATATGTACAGATGCTGCCCTACACACACACACACACACACACAGATGTGCGCGCACACACACACATGCGCACACGCATGCACGTGCGTGCCCGCATGATCAAACATACAAACACACACAAATACACATTCATGCACATGCATGTGTATGTGGACACAATCATATGGATACACACATAGTCGAGCACACCACACCAAAGGAAGTGGACTTGCCACAACGAAACATATTGCTGAGGGAAGAGGTGAGTTTTGAGACCAGATTTGAAAGAGGCAAGGGAGTCAGAATGATGGAGATGTAGCTTGTTCCAGTCCTTGGTGACTGAAAAGAAAATGATCTGTGTCCCCAGGTCTTACTTCTGACATGAGGTATCCTGAGAAGTCAAGTATCAAAGGAAGGATGGAGCTGGAGAGACGGTATAGATATAGAGGAGTTCAGAAAGATTCTCTGGGCCAGATCCGATGACTGCAGAAAAAGTCAGAGTGGACACTTACAATCTATTCGATCAGAAACAGGCAACCAGTGGAGAGACTGAAGGAGAGGAGAAACAGGATCAAATTTAGAAGCACTACAAATGAGTGTGGTAACATTATTCTGAATTCGTTAAGTCTGTCTAACAGATATTTAGGAAGGCCAGTCAAAAGAGAATTGCAACAATCCAATCTTAAGAACAAAAGCACATACAAATGTTTAAGCTGCATCAGTAGAGAGATAGTGGCAGATAGAACTGATTCTATGCAGTTCCAGATAAGCAACTTTACAGATGTATGTGCTGATGGAAGGAAAGAGACTGTCTTGGATTACACCAAGACTGTGAACAGAAGAAGAAAGTGAAACAGGTGTGCTATAAATCAGGAAAGGAGGGATGTTGCATGCAACAGTGTGGTGATGGGAGAAAGAGGACAGTCGGGTCAACTTGACCCCTCAAATAAACTGATTTGTTTTCCTTTATTTTTTCTATGTTCCCTAGTGCGTGTGTTTGTGTGTGCATTTGTGTGTATGTATTCAGCTCAGGTAATTTTATTGTGCAGGGACATGCAGGTGTTAAGGGAAATGAGCGAGCTGACAGACTTGCTGGTAACGCACCAACGAGCGGCCTACATCTAGGAAAATCGGAAATCCTCAGAAAAGTCAAAGAATATCAAAAAGAACAGGTACAAGGCCATCACACCATCGATCGCCTCAAAGAAATAAAAGCAGAGAGAGGGAGTGGCCGTAAGTCTAACATGAAAGGTAGAGCATGATGCCTTGCTAATCAAACAAATATCGGCATCATTTCCAAACCAACATTGCGCAAATTTCTTCAAAACGGAACAGAGTCTCTGTGGGCTTTCCCAAATACAATAGACTGAGCAACACACTATACGCCACGTTCTTGGCATCAGAGATCTTTTCCCATCCCTCTTGCGGCCAGTCAGTGGCAGCCTCTGTGCGTGTGTGTATGTGTGTGTTTGTGTGCATGTGTGGGTCTGTATTTTTGAGTGCGTTTGTGCATGCGCGAGAGTGTAAGTGTACACAAGTGTCAGTAGAGGTCTGTGCACGTGCGTGTGTGAGGGGGAGGTGGGGGTGCGGGGGGAGGTGGGGTAGAGGATGAGGTATGTGAGTGTTTGCATGCCTACACTGTGGAAGCAACAGGATATTGGAACGTATATATATATATATATATATATGTGTGTGTGTGTGTGTGTGTGCGCGCCGTGGAAGCTGTGATACGTAGACTAGAAATGAGTGTGTGGAGGAGGGGGGTAGAGGAGGTGCAGGGTAATGTGTGTGGTGTGTGTGTGTGTGTTGGAGATCATGTACGTTTATATGTATTTGACTGTGCTTTCATATCTGTGCAACTGCATGTTCGGTGCATATCTGTTATGCATGTGTGGGTGTATATGTGAATGTGTGTCTTCATGTTTTACATCTATTTGCTTATATATCATTTATTCACCTCCTTTTTTTTTCTTTTTCTCAAGGCCTGACTAAGCGCGTTGGGTTACGCTGCTGGTCAGGCATCTGCTTGGCAGATGTGGTGTAGCGTATATGGATTTGTCCGAACGCAGTGACGCCTCCTTGAGCTACTGAAACTGAAACTGAAACCTGCAAGTGGTTAAGTTGAGCTACATTTTTTACGAAGAAGGTTCACCTGTTGATTATTGTTGTCAGCAGAAGATGTTTTGGTCACTGAGTTTGGTACCCAGTCTGGGAGAGGTTGCTTTTTTTTTTTTTTTAAGTCCTGCTCCATTCATTTGGAGTTAGGAAGGATTACCAATTAATTTAAGTTTTTGGGGCCTCCAGTGCCACTTTGCTTCCTGAATCCTCATCTGACCAGGAGATCATTTCCAGGGACTCAAATCTCCCTTACCATTTTTTTCTTTTCATGAGTTCTTGGGGTGAGTTATGTTGGAGGGGGCATTAAGAGTGTTTGTTGCTGTTGTTTTTTTTCTAGACAGGGAGCAGGCCACTAAGATGTATTTCTTTTTTTTTCCTCTCGTATTTGATATGCAATAGCAAATTTAATTCTAGTGCCATAAAGCTCTCCCTGCCCTTGTAGAATCAGCTTTATGTTTTCGATGTCACATATTTGTGTGTGCACGTCTTCCGGTTTGTCTTTATGATCATGATAAATTGTCTTTAAATGACACACTTAACTGTATGTGTGCTTGTGTGTGAAACCTCTCTGTGTGTCTGCCATAGCACACGTACTTTCTTGTGCTTTTCTCTTGTTTGATTTGGAACCCGAGTCTGCTTACAGTTCTGTAGAGTTCTGATGGTGCTTGCAGTCTCCATGGGTTCCTGCGGTCTACCCTTGAGTTTACGGTCAACCTGAGTCTCTGCCATTTTCCTGTGTGCCTGCAGTCTTCCCTGTTACCTGAGTGTTACCTGAGAGTTACCTGAGTGTGTCGCTGGGTTGTCTTCACTGCACATAAACTGCTACCTTACCAGGATGTGCTCTCAGTGTATTTTCAACGCATAGCCTGCTTGCAGGGAAACTGGAACTCTCACCTCAGAGGCTGCCAGCATCTTGGCAGTTCGTTTGCAAATTGGACCATAGTTGACATGACCAATGTGGATAAAAACAACAACAAAAAAACAGCAGAGGAGGTTGTGTGTGCATGTGTGAGTACTGTGCACAAGAGGCACAAGAGGGGTGAGTGTGTGTGTTCGAACAATTCTGGATTTTGTTTTTGTTTTTTCTCTCATTCTGCCTCCTCCCACAATGTTTGAAACAGTGAGGTGAATTATAATAGCCAGTTAGTGAGGCTGGGAGGGGGGATAAAGCGAAATGGCTGTTTAGGGCCTCACTGCTGTTTCTGTTGTCAGTATATGTCTGTGTGAGTGGGTGAATAAAGTTTTGTATTGTTTATAAATTTCTTGGTGTTGGCTGCAATTTACTGAGTGTGCGAGAATCCAGACACCCATTTCTTTCTAGTTTTTTAAATATTTATTTATTTTTATTAGACTGCGTGGGGCTGGCACGGGTTGTAGGTGACTCCTCAACCTTTGCCAGTCACGTGACAAAGGATGTTGACAAAACTTTTTTCGACAGGCTATCATAAATTCAGTCTTATTGTCATTTAGTTGCAGCTTATCAACCAGTCCTTTAGGTCTGCAATGCACTTCCATGTCTGAGTCAACAGTGCATCAATTTCAGCTATGGAGGTCGACTGATAAAATCGAGTGTCATCAGCAAAGCTCTTATATGGGGAAAAAAGTGATAAAACCCCAAAACATACTGGTTGAAAGAAAGTGAGGGTGAAAGACACCAAAAAACAACCACAAAAAAGATGCAATGGCTAGGGAGGAATGGTAGGCAGTGCTGAGAAAATGGGAGCAAGATGTTCACTGTACAACATACTCTCCCAATAGGAAGAATATTTCTGAAATTTAGGCGGAAAAATGCTGTTGTTTTTCAAAACAAAAACATGGAACTGGAAAAGAAAGCACAACACAACAATAACAAGAGAGGCAAGGCCTTCAAGACTCACTTGCGATACACTTTAAAAAAATCTAATCGTTAAAATGTGTTCTGTATTTGTTATTATAAAGCTTCTGGTAAAAAAAAGAAAAAAGAAAAAAAAAGTCCTGACGGCAGATTCGAACCCCGCGTGTTCGGGTGTACCCAATACACTATCGTGGCTCCTTAACTGACGTTCAAAAATTTAACATTTAAACATGCTTTTTTAAAGGGCGATAAATCGATTGCGGTATTTGCAGTGAGAACACTGTTTAAATCATATTATTCTGGTGTATCCTGGGCATTCAAAAATCTTCAAGGGCAATTAAAAATTCTTTTTAAGTCTGCGGTAAAGGGGACGTGGCTATCGCCGCAATCACACTGCAACATTTAGCCGTTTTCTCTGGATCTAGATAGATGTACAAGTTTAGTTACACCCGGTACGACACGGTCGATTCAATTTCTCTTTTATGTTCATTCTAGTTTTATAGTTTTAAAGCTGATATGAAAGTTGAGTATTTTGTTAAACTAATAACATGTAGAGCCAAGTACAAGTACTTCTAAACGTCGCATGAAGTGAAAAGGACTTCATTTTGAGAAAAGTCAAGACTGGAAATTTTTACGTTTCATGAAGGGTATCAACTCTCATGGTTTATTATTTTAAACTGTGAATTCCGACTGATTTTGTGGATATTTTTATGGCAGTTTGGGGCATAATCCAGTAAGTGATGGGGCGTTCACAAATCTTTCTCTGAATAAATATTTAACGGTCTCCTTCTCCAACTTTCCATCACATGTTATCGTGTATTGTCGATTGAATATAGGATTGAACGGGCAGGTCAACAACTTGAAACAAAATTGGGTCCTTTGCGTTCACGAAGAATATGAGCATGCGCTTTGAATATGTATAAATATGTGTATGCAACTGCCAATAGATCTATAAAGTCCACTCGTAGTATTCTTCTTCCTTCTTCCTCGTTCGCCTCCCGTTAGATGAGCAGCCCGGTGTCCTCGATGAAGGCTGCCATCCGTCGCAGCTCCTCCAGGGTGCCGTACAGCTTGGCTTCCACTGCTGTTGGTGTTGGCCAGTACTTCCTCCTGAATGCTGCATGCGTCCTACAGTCTTGAAGGATGTGGCTGGTTGTCATTGGTCCCTCACCACAAGGGCACTCTCCACTCTGTCCAGTGCCAAATTTTGTGTGCATGTGGTGGAGCAGGCGGTTGTGTCCAGTCCTCAGGCAGAAGATCTTGACCTGTTCCCGTCGTTCCAGCAAATGGTATCTGTCTTCTGGGTTATATTTGGGGTGCTGGAGGCGCCACTTTATTCCTTGCTGTACCTTGATGATTGTCTTGATTTCATCATATGACACCAGTTTGTTGGCCTGCTCCTTCTGTGCACCGTCTTTTGCCAGAATGTCCGCTTTTTCGTTGCCTCTGATGCCACAGAGTGCTGGTACCCATTGTATCATCACTTTCTCCACTCTGGCACTCAGGGCATCAAGGGTTGAAATGAGATGGTTCTGCAGTGGGAGTTCTTGAGGGCTTGGAGCACGGAGAGAGTGTCTGAGAACACCACCACCTGCCCTGTTGTTCTTGTGGAGTTCTGCGAGACTGTTGTGGCTGCCTTACAGAGAGCTTCTTGCTCAGCTCGGAAGTTGGTGGAGTATTTTCCTGTTGGGATTGCAATTTCTTCATCTCCGTCTTTGTATCGGAGGAAAATTCCAGCTCCACCATCCCTCGTTGCTTCTGTGGCGGAGCCATCTGTAAAGACATGGGTCCAGTCTTCCTGGGGGTACTGGTTGCAGATGTACTCCATGGCCAGGGCCTTCCTTTGGGTGTCTAACTGTGTTCCTCTCTTTTCCACTCCGGGAATGCTGGTGACGACTGTTGGGAACACCTGCCTCTTCCAAGATGGGTGGGTGACATTTGCTGGGATAGGCTTTGCTTCGTGTTCCATCAAGACTGGGGTTTGTCTTGCAAGGCGTCTTGACTGGTGGATGAAGCTGCCTCTTTTCAGCCAGCTCTTGGTGGGTCTGCTCATTCTGTTGTTCATTGGATGGTTTTCAAGGCGTTTGAATTTTGCCGCCTGGATGAGGATATTTGTGTCCCTTCTGTCCTCCAATGACTGTAGCCCAGTGGTCTCCTCCATCTTCAGGATTGGGGTGGATCTCATGGCGCCAGTTATGACATGCTGAGCTTGCTTCTGTATCTTGTTGAGATGGTCGAGGTTAGACTTTGCAGCTGATGCCCATGCTGATGTCCCGTACTCAACTACAGGTCGGACTCTCCTCATATAGAGTCTCTTTAGGATACGTTCATCAGCCCCCCAGTCCGCCCCTGCAAGTTTCTTCATGATCGCCAGTCTCAGCTTGGCCCTGCTACAGCATCTGGTGATCTGCTGTTTCCAAGTGAGCCTGCGGTCAAAGGTCACTCCCAGGTAGGTAGGTGTGGGTTCCTCTGCAAGCCTTTGGTTGTTCAGTGTCAACTTTGCCTCTTGCTTCTTGCTGGATAGGCTGAAGACTGTGTAGGTTGTTTTGCTTGAGTTGACAGAGACAAGCCATTCCTTGGTCCAGTTGCTGATCTTGTTGAGCGCAGTCTGGAGGCGTACCTGTGCTGTTGTGGTGTACTCTTCAGAGCACCAGAGTACCAGGTCATCTGCGTAGATCGCTCCTCTGACCCCTCTTGGCAGTTCTCTGATGATGTCATCTATGAAGATGAGGAACAGCGTTGGCGAAAGGACTCCTCCTTGTGGTACTCCCTGTCTCAGCACCTTCTTCTTGCTCTTCTGGCCCTGAATCTTGACTCGGGCTTGGCGTTTGTGTAGGTACTGGCTGATCCAGGTGTACATCCTCCCAGACACACCACATCGCCGTAGTTTGAGCCTGAGTCCGTCCTTCCAGACTTTGTCGAACGCCTTCTCCATGTCAATCCAGACAGCAAGCGTGTTCTCCTTTTCTTGGAATGTGTCCTCAATGCTATGAGTGATGAATGTGATCTGGTCTTCTGTTGATCTGTGTTGGCGGAAGTCTGCCTGTTCAGAGCTCAGCAGCTGATACTCCTCAAGGTGCCAGACAAGCCTAGTGTTGACAAGTCTCTCCATCAGCTTTCCTAAGCAGCTTGTAAGGCTGATGGGTCTGTAGCTGTCAGCCTTCGACTTGTCCTTTCCCTTTTTGTGAATGGGGATCATGTCTGCTTCCCTCCAACACTGGTATTGATTCCAGCTGGAGTTGAAGATTGTTAGAAGGACTGCCTTGCTCTTCATCCTAAGATGCAGAATCATTTCATTTGTGATTCCGTCTGGTCTAGGTGACTTCTTCAAGTTGAGGCTCTGCAACGCTTCCTCCAGTTCTTTCTCTGTGAAAGCTGTGGTCATGACTTCCTCTTGGGGCTCTTTCTCATGAAGTTCACCTTGGGCCCTACGCACTGCAGCTCTATGTTCAGGAGGGACTTCCACATTGCTGATGTTTTCATAGACGTCTACAAAGTGGTCTGCTGCTTTCTTTCCAGAGAGGTAATTTCCATTCTCTTGTATTGTTATTGTGGTGTGACTTGTTGTTTCGTTGCTGAGGGCTCGAGCCAGTTTCTACAGCTTGCTGCCATCCTTGTTGAGATTTAGGCTTTCAGTTTTCTCTTGCCAGCTTTTTCTTGCAGCTTGTGCGCAGGACAGCTTGTATCTGGCAGTTACTTCCTTCAGCGCTATGTTGTTCTCCAGTGTTGGCTGCTTTTCTGCTTGGTCCCTGGCTTCTGTAATAGCATCTTCCAGATTCTGGAGTTCCTCCGTCCAGTAGGGCTTGTAGTCTTTGCATGCTCCTCTTGGGATGGATTCTATAGCAGCTTTCAAGACGGCCTTTGTGAAGTCTTGAACCATCTTGTTTGAGCCCTTCTGCCTGATGTTGATTGGCTTTGTGTATGTATCTGTGAGGGTCTCAAAGAGAGTCCAGTCCACCTTTCTGTAATTCCAGCGGGGAAAACACTTTGCTTGAGGAGCCTGCAAGTTGAGGTTTTACGGGCTTGTGGTCACTTCCTCCAAGCTGGTTGAGGACTGTTCTTGTGGTCCTGACGAACAGGTCATTGGTGACGAACCCTTGATCTGTTGTTGATGTGGTCATCCAGCATCTAGGAGAGGCGAAGAAGGTGGGTTCATCATCTTCTTGGTTGATGAGATGAAGATGTGTGTCAATCTCCCAATCCTCAACTTCTTCGCCTCTCCTGTCCATCTCCTCACAGCCCCATCTCTCTGAGTGACTGTTGAAATCTCCCACCACCACGCAGTTGTCTGGGATGTTCATGTATGTGAGGGAAAGATCATGATCTTGAGGGCAATAGACATTGTAGATCCTGATGATGTGTTCTTTAAAGACTATATCAACCCCTTGGATCTCTGCCTGTTGATTGGTGTTGATCTCGAGTTCTTGTGCGGCGATAGAATTCCACACCAAGACAAGCACCCCTCCTTTGTTTCTTTCCTCACAGTCCAACCTGATGGTCTCGTAACCCCTCACTTGAAAGCGATGGTTTACAGTCAAATGTGTCTCTTGGACACATGCAATGTCAATATTTTCTTGGTGCATCCTTTCTGCCAGGCCAAGTTTCTTCTTATGCACCCCTTCTGCATTCCACTGGATAATGTTGAGCGTTCTGGGTGGTACTGTTTGCTTGGCCCCAGCAGGAGGATGAGGTCTCCTTCGTCGCATGGGCATGTGGAATTTCCTTGTCCGACCACCGGTTGCTTGGGGTGGGCCCCTTTGAGGCATAGGGCCCGGCTCCCGGCCTCCCTGGCGGGTCTCCGAATTACAGATTAATTTCCCTTTTTTACTATCTGCAGCAAAGACATGCACCAGAAATATAACTTCCATGTTTAGCAATAGAAGTTCCTGTTTGAACAAAAAATGATAAAAATGATTGCTCTTGTTGTGTCAGAATATCAGATCAAAGTGCCAAGTTTAGAGAATAAAAAACAACAACAAAAAACAGTAAATTCAGTTTGCATACAATTTTGCTTCTTTTTTAAATTTTTTTTGTGCCCATCCCAGAGGTTCAATATTGTTTTAAACAAGATGACTGAAAAGAACTGAATTTTTCCTATTTTTATGCCAAATTTGGTGTCGTCAACTGACAAAGTATTTGCAGAGAAAATGGCAATGTTAAAGTTTACCATGGACACACAGACACACACACACACACGCAGACAACCGAACACCGGGTTAAAACATACTCATTTTGTTTACACAAGTGAGTCAACAAACCTCAAAATGTCTGTATAAAAATGTTATAGCACACTTTGACTGGGGCTCTGTTTAATGAGAATTATATAATTAAGCTCTGCAATTAGGGTCTGACAATACAAAACAAATATCACCACTGCCATCAAAAAAATCAGCACTAATAATGCTGACACCAACAACAAATACAACAATAACAATAAATGCATTAGTATTGGCATCATCCCTTTTCCTTGTATCAGGGCCAATGTGTTTTCCCAAAGCATCACCAGTGTTAGCTTTCTTTAATTAAAAAAACACAAAACAAACAAAAACAAACAACAACAACAACCGCTGAACACTGAACAAAGCTATAGTTTAATACAGTACAGTTGAACAAATTAATCATATGAATGTCTATGGTTTAATCATAGTACAATATTTATGCCTGTGCTTACTGCATGTGTATGATTGTGATTATTGTGAGTGACGTTTAAATCAACTTAGTATTTAAGCATTTTATGTCTAATATGTATTCATATTGATTGACTGTGACTCTCATGCATTGTTTGTGTAGAATACATGACTTACACATTTCTCTTGTTGAAATAAAAAAAAAAATTCTTTATTCTGTATCATGTAAAGCTGTTTTGTTCATGGAAAAATTCTGAGGATGTAAGAAGAAACAGAACAGTGGCAACAACATGAAATGCCACTGCTTGCAGACAAACATACTCACAATTAAGCAAACATCACTGTTTGCAGACAAACATACACACAATCAATGATGATGAACAATGAACATATGCATCAGGGTTGCATCCAGTTTGTATCTTTTGTGAGATTACACTGGTTTCTCACTGACAGTTTTCTTTTGCCCTCTGAATTTTGATAATACATCTTGAGTCCACTTGCATTTTGTCAGCTCTGTTTCGTGCTCTGTGCAAGTTCCACTAAGAGAAAGGAAGCTTTAGAGAGAGAGAGAGAGAGAGAGAGAGAGAGAGATAGCATGGTCATGTTGCTGATAGCTTAGTCGACTGCCTAGGGGCAGTGTGATGTTTTACGTGCAAACATATGTGTCTTTTTCATGAACATTAACCAGTAGAGTGCCTATAAGACGTCCACTGACGTCCTGCATATGTTCCGATTTTTCCTTCATTGAAGTTTGGTTCAATTCAAATAAACAGACTCTGAACAGTTAGTTTGATATATCTGGATTATAAAAATACTATTTAAATGAACTTACATCAGGTAGAAGACCTCTTTCTACTCGATAATAATTTGCTAACTGACCACGTGATACTTGCGTGGAAAAGGGGGTTGCATCATTACAAATGCATTGAAAACTGTGTCCAGTAAAGCAAATAGTCACAGTCAGCAGATTTACACAGTTCTGAAAGCTCTGCTTGTGATCATGGACAGCTTTCGCGATGGAGAAGGATTTCTCTTGCCCGATGATTGGTTTGAAAACGAAGGTGATTGACAATGACAGTTATGAAACTGACTGCCCATTTTATGGTAATTTAGTCCATCCATCCAATCAGACAGCATTTTAGAACAACTGGCACTGACCCGCAGCCAGTGTTGGAAGAAGAGGAAGGAGAGGGAGAGGAGAGATGTAAGACGATAGGTCGAATGCCAGCCAGAAGTCATCAAGGGGGCGTGGCTTTTGGGAAGAGTGAACTCACATTTCAAAGCAGACAGAAGGCAATCAACAACCGCCAATGCCCCAAGATTTTCACGAAACACAGTGCTGCACCTGTACTGGTCGTGAAACACGTGCTTTTTGTTTTTTCCCCGCTGAATCAGAGGGATGATTTGCTTGAAGAGGTGGCTAGCCGGATGCACAGCAGACACTTTTAATCGGCCCACGTGCAACTTGAAAGGAGTGAACGTCATCAAAGAACTTCACCCTCTCACTCCCGAACGCTCTTTACTGTCAAAAAGCTTACCAGTTCAGTTTTTGGGACTGTGATTGACCTTTTACGTTGACTTTACTCACTTCTGTCATTATTGGGACAGTGATTTACTTACATGTCTGTAAGAGCTGTGATTTGTTTTCATAAATATTTTGCCTGTTTTAATTTCTTCTACAGGTATAATCTGACAATAGGCTTGCTATTTCTAGCTGTATTTTGTTTCTTTTCTTTATGGATGTCATTATGCAGAGGTAGAAATAGACTTTTTTGTTGCACAAAAATTATTATCTTGACTTTACATGCCTGAACAGTCACCTACAATCAACCTAACTGGGACAAAAAGCCCAGAAGCAGAATCTACACTCATTTTCCTTCACAAAAATGTTACTTTCTTTCTGTATCACCCATAGTTTTTGTGCTAGAATTTTTTTGTGATTTATTACCCCCGAATCCTTAAATTTCCCTGGCAAGGTGAGAGCACTTTTTTTTTGGCAAAATTCTCTAGCACTGAACTGATTAAGTTGTTGGTAATCCCGTATTTCTGCACCACATAACAAAACAGTAACAATCTGAGCTTCAAACATTTACCAGGCCTCCTTGGCTATACCTCCTTGCTTCCAAAGACATCTGAGCAGTTGACTTGTTCTGACTTTAGCCTTTGTGGCAAGTTCCTTCATGGCACATCATGGATAACGTGGTTGTAAAATGTAATCATAATTACTTGTAACTGTTTACCACCTTCTTAATGTCTGCATTACTGTACAGTTCCTCTGCCTACTCTTGGTTGTCTTCTAGTATGAAATCTGGAGTTTGCACAATGTTTTCCCTTGTTTCAAATACAGTTAGTAAATGATCTAATAGGAGTTTGTACAATGTTTTCCCTTGTTTCAGTTACAGATTGTAAATGATCTAACCACTCTTGATCAGTAAAGTTTGGTCTACATTGGGTTTTACCATTAAGATTTTTTAAAAATATTTCTCTCCAAAACTGACCATAATCTTTACCTAGTCTTTTCAATTTTAGGAACATGGCATCATGCCCAACATCGAAGGTTGTTTAAAAATCCACACAACCATATAATTCACTATTTTTATTTTCATTAATTATGGGTGTGTGTATGTGTGTGCATGTGTGCATGTGTGTGTGTGTGTGTGTGTGGGTGTGTTTGAATGTGCGAAAGAGGTAGAAAGAGAGAGAGAGAGAGAGAGAGAGAGAGAGAGAGAGAGAGAGAGAGAGAGAGAGCGTGTGTGTGTGTGTGAGTGTGTGTGCAGAGGAAGGATGGAGAAAAACATTTTCAAGCATGCCTGTGACTTGCAGCCTTGCTTTTCCCAGTCTTGCCGATACCAGTCCAGTCCGTCTGAACAGCGTGACACCCTCTCACACCACTTGCACTGGAACTTGACTCCAACATGCGCTGTGCACGTACTGCAGTCTGAGATGGTGTTACAAGCTGGAACAACAGATACACAGTGCCTGTTGTAAACATTCTAGCATTTGTACCAAGTCTCGCCCATTATTGATGACAGGCCGATGAATGGTTTGGCTGAGAGTTCAACCTTCATGTCAAGAGTTATACTGCACTGATCTGCAGTAGCACAGTTGGTTGTCAGCTGATTGATCAATGATAATTAGGGAGTATTCTCACCTTGGAACTTTGACTAAAACCTAGCTTTGGTACCAAAGAGCAGAAAGCTTAATGGGAGGCCGATTCATATGACACTTTTGTTAGAGTTAGCAAATAAAACTAACAACTGAGGATATTTTTTAGCCATTTAGCATTGCCCATACATTGACTTTTCTTCATTTTGATTTACCCGTCTTGGAAACTGAGGGCAGGACAATAAATGCTAAAAAATTAGACATGCTAAGTGAAACCCATTTTCACCCTATTCTAGTCACATTATTGTCTTCATTTTGGGTCACAAGGAACAAACATAAATATTTACATACATGCATGTGTGTGTGTGTGTGTGTGTGTGTGTGTATAAAATATTGGTAATAGTAGAAAAAAAAGGTAACAGCAAAAAAAATGGTAGTAATAATCAAGAAAAACAGATAAATGAATAAACTAAAATCAATAAAATAGATAAATAAACTAATAAATAGATAATAAAACAAGAGAGGCAAGGCCTTCAAGACTTGCTTGCGATACACTAAAAAAAAAAAATCCAAGGTTTTTTATGTATTGAGTATAATTTCAAAATGTAATGTTTAAGATGAGAAAGATCAGTTTAAAACAAATTAAGTCCCCTAGCATTAATTACAGAGTAATTTCCCTTTTTTACTATCTGCACCAAAACGTTTGCAAAATAAATAAAACTTCCATGCTTAACAAAAGAAGTTCCTGTTTGAACAAAAAATGATAATAATGACTGCTCTTGTTGTTGGGTCAGAATATCAGATCAAAGTGCCAAGTCTAGAGAATACAAAAAATATAAATATAACAGTAAATGCAGTTTGCATATAATTAGGCTTCATTTTTGACTCACTTGTGTAAACAAAGTGAGTCTATGTTTTAACCCGGTGTTCGGTTGTCTCTGTGTGTGTGTGTGTGTGTGTGTGTGTGTGTGTGTGTGGTAAACTTTAACATTGAGATTTTCTCTGCAAATACTTTGTTAGTTGACACCAAATTAGGCATAAAAATAGGAAAAATTCAGTTCTTTCCAGTCATCTTGTTTAAAACAATATTGCACCTCTGGGATGGGCACAAAAAACTAAAAAAATGAAGCCTAATTATATGCAAACTGCATTTACTGTTATATTTATATTTTTTGCATTTTGAAATTATACTCAATAAATAAAAAGCTTGGATTTTTTAAAAAGTGTATCACAAGTGAGTCTTGAAGGCCTTGCCTCTCTTGTTTATTTTTTTGTGCCCATCCCAGAGGTGCAATATTGTTTTAAACAAGATGGCTGGAAAGAACTGAATTTTTCCTATTTTTATGCCTAATTTTGTGTCAGCTGACAAAGTATTTGCAGAGAAAATGTCAATGTTAAAGTTTACCACGGACACACACACACACACACACACACAGAGACAACCGAACACCGGGTTAAAACATAGACTCACTTTGTTTACACAAGTGAGTCAAAAATGGGGGCGTCAAATGAGGGCAATGTAAAGGAGTTTGAGAAACATCTGCAATCAGTGTACTATGGCAAAATCCGCTGGACTATGACTCATGGGAGAGAAATGGAGTATCTTGACATGAGGGTGACTACCACAGAGGATGGCAGACACAAAACAGAAGTCTTCTCCAAGAACTCCCAGTTATCTCCCTCCTCACTCTTGTCATCCCCCTTCAGTATTCAAAGAATTAGGGTGGGCATTGGAAGAAGACTCAGGATAATTTGTTTGAAGGAAGAGGATCTTCAGAAAAGGCTGATGAGTATGCTTAGTATCTGGTGATGTCAGGAAGGACTTGGTCCAAAGCAATGGCAGACCTTAAGAAAGGAGCTTTGAAATCAAGAGAAGCAACACTGAATGCACGATCTGTGGGAGCGAGCGGGACAGGAACCAGTGGCCAAGCAGATACTGCGGAGGAAGTGGGGCTGGATCGGACACACCCTCAGGAAGCCAGCGTCCAGCATCACACGCCAAGCCCTGACCTGGAACCCGCAGGGAAAGAGTAAGAGAGGCCGGCCTCGCAACAGCTGGAGGCGAGACACCAAGGCAGAGCTGAAGCAGCAAGAGACCAACTGGACTGGAATGGCCAGAACAGCCCAGAATAGAGTGCGATGGCGAGGGGTCGTCGATGGCCTATGCTCCACAGGGAGCAATGGGCATAAGTAAGTATCACTGAATGCAGAATGAAAAAACACATGAAAAAGAAGAAAACTTAAACTTTGTGGGTAACAACATGAGACTCCCAAGTGCTGTCCAAATCCAAGATCATCAAGGACAACTTAAAGCCTTTGTATAGCAGTGAGGAAAACAAGATTTTCCCTCTTAACAGCATCGCTGCAGCAGAAAACACAGAAATCTCAGGGAAATCTTCAAACCTTCTGTTCCCTGCCGCCATGTCCCCCAACTTCAAAATGGTCACTTCTTGTGACAGAAGAAATGTGATACTTGTGCACTTTCAGATAACAGGGATGACTTTGTCTGCCCTCGGAATGGAAGGAGGTGGAAAGTCAGAAACCACCATACTTGTACTACTACAAATATGGTGTATCTAATCACATGCCAAATCCATCCAAACTTTTTGTTTGTTGGATCAAACAAATCCTAAAAACAACAACTACAAAAAAACCAAAAAAAACAGGTGGGCCAGCTAACCATTAGAGTGATGCAAGGAATGGCAAAACAATCAAGTGTCAGCTTGCCCAGCATTTGAAGTAATGGAAACACCCTACAGATAGCTTAAAATCTTTCCAGTTAAACATGTAGAAAAGGAAGACTTGCTGCTAAGAAAGGAAATATACTGGCAGGGAAACCTGGGAACTCTTGTGAAAGGTTGGAATGAAAGAAAATATTTCAACAGTATTTTGAAAAATAGGATCCAATTCTGAGAAATTCAAACTAGAGAGTAGTAAAGTAACTAGCTCGAAAAAAAAAAAAGAAACAAAAAGACCAACCGAAGGAGAGAAAGACTCTCTGTTCTCTGAATGTGCACAAATATAACCTTATCATCATCATCATTATTATTATCATTATCATCATCATTATTGTTGTTGTTATTATTATCTTTGTTATTTCATTATATTTGTTCATCATTTCCTTATCAGTTTATTTATCTATTTAAGTTTATTCATTCATTTATCTCTTCTTTTATCTTTTACTATCACCAATGTTTCATATGAACTTTCAGTATATATATATATATATATATATATATATATATATATGTGTGTGTGTGTGTGTGTGTGTGTGTGTGTGTGTGTGTGTGCATATATATGTGTACTATTTACTATTATTATACTATCTGACTATTACTAATATTCACAATATAAACACAATTTGGTTGAAATACAAAGTGAAATGCTTGAAAAATTAACCATATAAATTATGGCAAGTAAAAATTGCTTTTAAGGTGTGTTCTAAGCATTAAAAAACAAAACAAAATGTGCGCAAAAACAGGAATCAAATATGTGACATGCAGACAGTACTTGCAATATGCGTTTGTTGCTTCAACAAAACATGAAGAAAGCATGTAAAAATTGTATGACTGTGATAATTTTCATCACTTTTTTTTTTTTTAACACATCATGGTTTACTCACATTCTTTTTAATATTCTGTATTTTGAGCCACGATTCTGTCTGACAGTCACTCATAAGGTTTCATGTCCCCGTGCACATGAGCTTTCGAGATGCATTCAGTAGACTTTCACACTTGAAAACAGGATCCATTTCATTAAAAAAAAAAAAAAAAAGCAAAAAAAAAAAGCTGACACTTGTTACACTGAAAAAGTAATTTTAATGGAATTCTAACAACTTGAAAATGCCAAATTTTTTGTGTCCTATTTTTTACATTACATGAGATAGAACAAAGATTGCATTTTTGTGTTCTGAAAAAAAAAAAGCCAGGAAAACTTTACTGCCTTTGAAATTGCTAAAATAGTGCAAGGATTAATACACTCATCAATTCTAAACTTCCAAAATCAGTGTGGACCCCATGTGAACACTTTCACATCTTCATGTCTTCATTTTGATCATCAGGTACGAGTGACATCATTTTGCAATCTTCTTGTCAAAAGTAAGATTTTGAGAGAAGATATCTGTGTGAGAGTTTTTGTAACTTGTACAAGAAAAACTATTCTTTTTAAAAATATTTTTTATTGAGGATAGGAATAATTCATCACAAAACAGGGACAGGAGGTTGTGATCCAATAGCTCCACACATGCGAAGGCAGGAGAGGGTGGGGTGGGGTGGGGGTAGGGGGGACGGCAGTACAAGAAAAAAAAATGTTGAAAAAAAGAAAAAAGAAAAAAAAAAAAAGAAAAAAAAAAGCCTTTGACAAACCATTTCTTTTATTAGTTCAAGTTTCAGTTTCTCACTGCATTCTGACAAATCCATACATATTCCACCACATCTGCTGGGCAGGTACCTGACCAGCAGCATAATCCAATGCGCTTAGTCAAGCCTTGAGTGCATGCATATATATATATTTGTGTACCTATCAGAGTGAATTTCTTCCGCAGAATTTTGCCAGACTACAACCCCTTTGTTGCCATGGGTTCTTTTTCAGTGTGCTGCACACGGGACCTAAGCTCTGTTTATCATCTCATCTGAATGACTGGATGCTCAGTTTGATTTTTCCAAACATCTTCTTCATTTGTAAACGAGTGGGCTTTTATGTGCATGACTGTTTTTACCCTGCCATGTTGGCAGCCATACTCCATTTTTGGGGGGTGTATGCTGGGTATGTTCTTGTTTCCATAACCAACTGAATGCTGACATGGATTACAGGATGTCTTAAGATGCATATTTGATATTCTGCTTACATATACACAAGAAGAGGGTTCAGGCACAAGCACGTCTGCACACATGCTGACCTGGGAGATCAGAAAAATCTCCACCCTTTACCCACCAGGTGCCGTTACCGAGATTCGAACCTGGGACCCTCAGATTGAAAGTCCAGTGCTTTAACCACTCGGCTATTGTGCCCGTCATTTCTCCAGTCAAACTTGGGTGAAAGGACAAGAGAGGGAATTGAACCCATTCACTCACTGACACTATTTTGGCAGATGAGCATCTTAACCATTCTGCCACCTTCATCCTTTTATATATATATATATATATATATATATATCAGAATAGCAGTAGTTCTGTTCAGTTTGGTTATGATATTTAGGTTCATTAAGAAAATCATGTGCCCTGTGGGTTGGGCATTGATAGAATAGACCCACTGCCCTGCCATGCATGTCGTAAGAGGCGACTAAGGCAGGACCATCTCGCCCGGAGGATAAAGGGGCTTGCGTAGGGCTGTAAAAAAGACCAGTTACAGAAGCATCGACGACAAAGAACCAAAACATTCACCTGGGCAAGGAAGGGTCTCCGTCCCGGAGACTTATGACGCAGTGCAGTGAAAGCCGAAAGGAAGCTTCAAGGCTGACTCCCCTTCTGACACCCAGGACAACAACGCGAGTAGCCACATGGAACATCAGGATGATGTATGAAGCAGGAAGAACCATCCAAGTAGCGAGAGAGATGAAAAACTACAAGATCGGAGTGCTAGGATTGAGTGAGACAAGGTGGCTACAGTCAGGACAGATGAGACTTTCATCTGGAGGGCAACTGCTGTATTCAGGACACACAAAGGATGGAGCCCCCCACACTGAGGTGTGGCCCTGATGCTGGCACCGGAGGCACAGGGAGCACTCATCAGCTGGGAACCTGTCAACTCCCGCATCATCACAGCCAAGTTTACCACCAAGAAGAATGACATCAGGCTGAACATCATCCAGTGCTATGCTCCCACCAATGATGCAGAAGAAGAGAAGAAAGATGACTTCTACCAACAACTACAGACAGTGATAGACAGAAGAGGAGCCAAAGACATAACCATACTGATGGGAGATTTCAATGCCAAGATTGGAAGGGACAACACCGGCTACGAGGACACCATGGAGACACACAGACTGGGACAGATGAATGAGAATGGTGAGCGCTTTGCAGACCTGTGCGCCCTGAACCAGCTGGTGATAGGAGGAAGTATCTTCCCACACAAGCGCATCCACAAGGCCACATGGAGATCCCTGAACCACGTCACGGAGAACCAGATCGACCACATCTGCATTAGCCGCAAGTTCAGTAGATCATGGCAAGATGTACGAGTGATGAGGGGAGCCGATGTATCATCAGACCACCACCTTACGACGACAGTGAGACTTCGCCTCAAGAGATTCACCAACACCAACAACACACGGACAAGGTACAATGTTGGACTGCTCAGAAACAAGGACACACAAGCAGCATTCCAGATCAGCCTTTCCAACAGGTTCCAGCCACTACAAGAGCTGATAGAAGACGGTGAGATGGACATGAGACACAGTGGGAACACAGCAAGAAGCTCTGGCAAGACACATGTGAAGAGGTCCTTGGCAAAAAGAAAACTCAGCACAAGGAATGGATCTCTGCCAACACCATCCACAAGCTGGAAACAAGGAAAGAAGAAAACTTTGCTGAACATGAGCAGAACAAGAGCAACTAAGGCAAAGGCACAGGAAGAGTACACAGCAGTGGACAGAGGTGTAAAGAGGAGCATCAAGAAGGACAAGAGGGAATACATCGAGGACCTGGCCAGTCAAGCAGAGGCAGCAGCCGGACAGGGGAACCTGAAGGACCTGTACCTGGTAACCAAGAAGCTGACGGGCAAGTTCCAGCAGACAGAGAAGCCAGTGAAGGATAAGAACGGGAACCCACTGACAACAACCGAGGAACAGCTGAAACGATGGGCAGAACACTCCAGGGAGCTGCTGATCCGCCCCGCCCCTGACGCCCCGCTAGACATTCCACCCGCAGAGACAGAACTGCCCATCAGCTGCGACAAACCCTCAAAGGTAGAGATCAAGAAGGCCACCATGACTCTGAGAAATGGGAAGGCTGTAGGGCCGGACGAGATACCAGCAGAAGCCATGAAAGCAGACATGGAAACAACTGTCAACATGCTATACAGCCTCTTCAGTAAGGTCTGGGAGAAGGAGGAGGTACCAGCCCAGTGGAAAGAAGGAATTATCATCAAGCTGCTGAAGAAAGGAGACCTCAGGGACTGCAGCAACTACCGAGGGATCATGCTCCTGTCAACGCCAGGCAAGGTTCTCAACAGGGTTCTACTGGAAAGGATGAAAGAGGCTGTCGACCCCAAGATCCGAGACCAGCAGGTAGGCTTCCCGCAGAACAAATCATGTGCTGACCAGATCGCCAACCTGTGCATCATCGTGGAGCAGTCGCTGGAGTGGAACTCCCCCCTCTACATCAGCTTCATAGATTATGAGAAGGTCTTCGACACTGTAGACAGAGAGACGCTGTGGAAGCTGCTGAGGCACTACGGAGTCCCAGAGAAGATCATCTCCCTCATCCGGTGCACCTACCAGGACAAGAGCTGCAGGATTGCCCACGCAGGCCAGCTGTCCGAAAGTTTCGAGGTGAAGACCAGAGTTCGTCATGGGTGCCTGCTGTCACCATTCCTCTTCTCCTGGTCATCGACTGGATCATGAAGACCACTACAACAGGCAGGACCAACAGTATACAGTGGGCACTCTGGACACAGTTGGACGATCTCGACTTCGCTGACGACCTGGCGCTCCTGTCACACAACCACAACCAGATGCAGGACAAGACCACTCTCCTGGAGACCACGTCAGCCAGGACAGGGCTCAAGATCAACAAGAAGAAGACCGAGCTGATGAAGATCAACACCACTGCCAACACACCAGTCACAGTCGGTGGAGAGCCCATCAGGGAGGTGGAGTCTTTCGTCTACTTGGGAAGCGTGGTTGACCGACAGGGAGGCACGGACCGAGACGTCATAGCCAGAATCTTCAATGCAAGAACAGCTTTCATCATGCTCAAGAACATCTGGAGCAATCAGTATGAAAACCAAACTCCGCATCTTCAACTCCAATGTGAAGTCAATTCTGCTCTATGGATGCGAGACATGGCGGACAACACAGACGATGCAGCAGAAGATTCAGACATTCTTCAACACCTGTCTGAGGCGCATCTACAAGATCCGATGGCAGGAGAAGATCCGAAACGAAGATCTGTGGGAGCGAGCGGGACAGGAACCAGTGGTCAAGCAGATACTGTGGAGGAAGTGGGGCTGGATTGGACACACCCTCAGGAAACCAGTGTCCAGCATCACATGCCAAGCCCTGACCTGGAACCCGCAGGGAAAGAGTAAGAGAGGCCGGCCTCGCAACAACTGGAGGCGAGATACCGAGGCAGAGCTGAAGCAGCAAGGGACCAACCGGACTGGAATGGCCAGAACAGCCGAGAAAAGAGTGCGATGGCGAGGGGTCGTCGATGGCCTATGCTCCACCAAAAGCGATGGGCAAAATGAATGAATGAAGAAAATCATGCTAATTATCTAAAAAAAAAAAAGTGTTTTTCAATGGTGGTGATTCGTAACAAGATGCCAGTTGTGGCTGGATGCTTGTCAGTTTTTACCTTTCTCATCACGGAGAACAACATAAAGTGCAAAGTATGCAAACAATCTTTTTCTGACATAATTTTAATTCAAGACGCATATGAATATTAGAATAAGTCATTCTTTGTTTTAACCTGACACTTAACAACTTCATTTTCATTCAAGCTGTTCTGTAAATATTTGAATAATACATTCTTTTTCTTTCTTTGTGGGCTGCATCTCACACGTTCACTTGTATACACGAGTGGGCTTTCAAGTGTATGACCATTTTAACCCAGCCATGCAGGCAGTCATATTCCGTTTTCAGGGGGTGCATGCGAGGTATGTTCTTGTTTCATTAACCCACCAAACACTGACATGGATTACAGGATCTATAATTTGCATATCTGATCTTCTGCATGCGTATACACATGAAGGGGTTTAAGCACTAGCAGGTCTGCACATCTACTGACCTGGGAGATGAGAAAAATCTCCACCCTTTATCCACCAGGTGCCATGACTGGGATTCAAACCCGGGACCCTCAGACTGAAAGTCTGATGCTTTAACCACTTGGCTGTTGTGCCCATCATTCTTTGTTTTGAAAATTACAGTAAACAAGTGGCACGTAGTACTTTTTTTTTTTTCATAATTCTAAATGTTTCAATCTCAGATCAAAGTATTTTGCAAAATTCTTGGTCAGATGACATGAAGAAGGTGGCAGTAGATTTTCTCTGGCTTTTGTTGTCAGATACATCGGCAGTAGCATCACAACATCACATCTAAGTTGTTTTTTTCTTGAGTCATACTTGTTAGATAAAAAAAATCAACACAATGGATATTTTGTAAAAAAAAAAAGAAAAAAAGAAGAAGTCAGAAATGGGCAACAAATGGACATTTTCAACACTGCTTCATTGGTGTATCTTATTCACATTAAAGTTTTCAGCTGCTTATGTATATATATACTTTTTTTTTAAATTTCTTCTTTTGAATCTTTCTTTTTTGGTTGTTGTTATATGCATTATTTTATTCAGAAGACTAGAAGAGCTTCTTTCAGTAATATTGGTTTGTTTTGAGGATGTTAGTTTCAATCAAATGGTGCATGCATTTTTGCAACAACAACAACAACAAAAGAATTACATGATTACAAGTTTCTTTGTATGCAAATGCAAACCTTGAGCTCAATGTAACAAAAACAAGAAGTTCAAAATCTATTCTAACTCAAATTTGTATCCTTGTCATTGTTTTGTCTCTCTTTAGCTTGTTTATTCATCACTGTTACAAGCCTATTATATATGAGAGAGAGAGAGAGAGAGAGAGAGAGAGAGAGAGAGAGAGAGAGAGAGAGAGAATAAGAAAACTGATTGCGTTTAAAGGTAGGGTAGTCCTTTTAAAATAGATCTCATTTATGCTCACGTTGGCAATGTTGTTTCTCCAAAAGAGAGGTTGGTACACACAGCAAATGTCAGCGTTTTGCACTGCGCAGTGCTCTTCTGGTTTGCAACCCATTTATTTTATACAGTGCCATAATACAAGCAAGCTCCAAGCACTTTACAAATCCATTACTTAAATTGGAGCGAGAAAGCAGATAGAAAGAAGTAGAAACATATAAAAGGTTAAAAGACTAGCAAAACAGAATCAATATTATCATGAAAACACAATGCACAATACCCACAAAGTGACATACTCTCAGTACCTCAACTGTTACACTCCAACACACACATAAACATACACAAGAACTTGATTAAACAGCTGAGATAATAGCAATTTTCAGTTAATATATATATATACATAAAAAGGAGCATAGTTATAATTTGCATACAATAGATTTGTAAAAATGGTAAAATAAAGTTTGGGATAGAAGCGGTAAAGGAGTACAAATCATTCTCCCTTTCCAACTACACAACCAAGCATCTCCCACATGTTCATGTCGACGCCCAGGTCTTTGAAGGATGCTTTCAGGCAGTCTTTGTAGCGCTTATCATGCTCTCCAACTGAGCTCTTGCCCTGACACAGTTCTCCATACAGCAGCTGCTTAGGCAGTCAACTGACTGGCATTCTGACCACATGTCCAGCCCACCTGGCTTGGGCTTTCTGCAGGAGGGTGTAGATGCTGCAGAGGCCAACTCATTCCAAGACTTCTGTGTTGGGGACTATATCCTGCCACCTGTTAAGGAGTCTGCAGAGACAACGCAGGAAGCAATTGAGCTATTTGGCATGTCTATTGTAGACAGTCCAGGTCTTGCTGGCATAAAGGAGGGTGCTAAGGGCCACTGCACAGACCTGCAGCTTGGTGGAAGCGCTGAGTCCTCTCTGCTTCCAGACGTTCTCACGGAGTCGCCCAAAGGCTATGCTAACTTTGGCAATCCTGTTGTTGACCTCAGTGTCTATGTTCTCTATGCAATAGACCCTGCTTCCCAGGTAGGTGAAGTTGTTGACTACCTGAAAGTTCTGTTCCTGGTATGACTTTCCTGGGGCTAGCTGGTACATGACTGTGGTCTTTTTGGTGCTGATGGTGAGACCGAAGTTATCACAGGCTTGTGAGAAGCAGTCCATTTCACACTGCATCTTCTGCTCTGTGCTGGCATTGAATGCACAGTCATCAGCAAACAAGGTCTCTTATTACAGTCTTTTTCACCTGCAGGCACCTGAAGATGAACATCTTTCTCTGCAGTCACAGAAGGCATCTGTCAGCATGGCAGATAATACCAGACTGAACAGAGTCGGGGCAAGAATGCAGCCTTGTTTGATGCTGTTTTGTCTTTGTTGCAATGCTATATCTATGTTCTTTGTAATTTTCATTTGTGTTACATTTCACAGACATTAGTTTCACTTCAGTCGGTTATACTTCTTAATTTCAATTCCTTCTCGAAAATATATTGTGTGGGCAAAGCTGATTCTGTTTTTTTGAAAATACTTATATACATTTTCCCAATTAAAATCAGTAGATTGATATAGTGGTGATTTCCCTTAATGTCCTGATCATTTTTTACTCCTGATAATATATCCATATTTGTAAGCATTAACTTCACTTTAACTGTGTAATAAATTGTCTCTTCAATGAAAATCCAAAGATCACTACTGGGCATTCACAGAAAAAACGTTTGATGTAATCTACTCTGTCATAACAGTATCAGCACTTGTTGTTTTCTTTGATTTTCATTTTATGTGAAATTATATTTGTTAGGTAGACATTATGCAGAATTTTCCAATGTAAAACTCTTAATCTGTTTTCCTTTGTGAACTCTTTTGCTCTTACCCAAGCTGATCGATCTAATTCAAAATTAAGTTTTCTGTGCCAAACACAAAATGCAGATGGGGTGTCTGGTTCCTTATTTGCTGCTGATATTTTCTTGACATGTTTTGGTTTGGTGTTGAATCGGTTTGCATTCTTGCATGTTCGTTTGTCTGTTGTTTTCCTGTCTGTATCCAGGTGTTAGGGATAGAATTAACAAGGGCATTGTATTCAAGCATTGTATCCACTCTGTTTTGGCCAGTTATACAGCTTATCTCATTCAATGATAGTAGTCTGTTCTCTGTGTGATGCATTATATGTTTAATTTGAATAATCCCCTTTCTTTGCCAGTACTGGAAAAAAGTGGATTATTTTTTTATGTTATTAATGAATTATCAAACAACTGATTTTGGAAGGTAGTTTGTGTTACTTCTAGTTTCATGATATTCTTGTAATCTGTATAAGTTTTTATTACATCTTTCCAGAATTCATTATCTATACTATCTAAACCTTTTACTTTTTTCTGTTTTACAATTAACCTGGAAGTATGGTGTGAGTTTTTCAATATACCATTTCGGTATCAGACTCCAACTGTGATGTTCTGTGGCAACATATAGCTTTCCTGCCCACTGTAACTACAAATATTCTTGTAAGTTGATCATGTTTGTCATTTCAAGGCCTCCTCCATATCCAGACTCCATTACTTTTCCTTTCACCCTTTCAAATGCTTTTCTATTGCTGTATCTTTATTGTCAAAGAAATTTATCTAGTAAAGTATTAATTTTACATATTACTGTTCATGGTAAACCAATGGATTGCATTTCATAAACAAATTGACTAATTAGGAATGTTTTTATTATAATAACTTTACCTTCTATGCTTAGATCTCTTTTACTCCAGTCTCGTATCAAATGTTTCATATGCTCTATTCAATACAGTCAGTTTTCGTCAATGTTTTTAGCCATTTTCTCTGATTCAAAATAGATCCCTAAAATTATTGTTTTATTTACCACTGATACTGGAACATCTTCATCTCCATTTTTTCTACCTATTCTTGAGGTTTTTGTTTTTTGTATATCTAGCTTTAGTCCCGAAAATGTTTCAAACCTTCCAAATATTTCCAAGGATTTAATAATATCCTCCTTGCCATTTAGAAGTAATGTTGTATCATCAGCCATTTGTTTTATTTTGGAATAAACTGTGTCTCTCTCAGTAGAAGTTGGTTGTTTAATGCCTACTACTGTGCTATTTCTAATTTTGATGGCTAATACTTCTACTGCTAAATCAAAAGCTAAGGGTGAGAAAGGGCAACCTTGTCTAATTCCACAAGAAAGACTGAGAGGTTCAGAAATCCATCCACCGTGGTTATTGAACTTCAGATATCATTATTCAATTATTATCAATTAGTTATTATTATATTTACATAGCGATGAATCTTGTGCAGAGACAAATCAAAGCACTTCCGCACCAGTCATTCAAACCCATGCATAACTCTAAAACTGGAGGGGGAAAAAACAAACAAACAAAAAACTGAAGACAAGGAAGAGGCAGGGAAGGGAAGCTATTTTGGGAAGAGGTGGGTTTTAAGGCCAGACTTGAAAGAGCTCAGTGTGGAGACCTGACGAAGCGAAAGAGGAAGTTCATTCCAATTACAAGGTCCAGAGACAGAGAAAGAACAGCAGCCAACAGTCGAGTGTTCAAAACATACACTCATTTCTGAAAATCGGTACCAAAACCAAATACTTCAAATACATGTTCCATAAAAGTTTTGGAGATGAGTCGAAAGCTTTAGAAAAGTCAACTGCAAGTAGGTACCCAGGTTTATTTGTTGTGTTTAGATAATTAATCACGTCATCTACTGATCTTATAACTGTGGCGATATTCCTGCCTCTAATGTATCCAACCTGATCCTCATTTACTAGCTTATATATTACATTGTTGAGCCTCTCTGCTAAAACTTTTGCTAATATCTTTTAATCAGTGTTAGCAAGGGTTATGGGTCTCCAGTTGTTTAGTTTGTCCCTGTTTAAATCTTTACCTTTATGTAACAGAGTAATTATTCCTTGCTTTTGAGTAAATGATAATTCTCCTTAGCCAAACTTCTCCATGATCTTCTGCAAGCCTTTTCTGCTGACCGTATCAAAAGCCTTAGCCAGATAACAAGGTCATGAAGAGGTCACTGTGTTGCTCCTGGCATTTTTCCTGGAGTTGGCGCACAGTAAAAAGCATGTCCGCAGGCCCACATTCAATTCAGCACGGAAGCTGCACTGGCTTTCTGGGAGGAGACCTTGCTCAAGATGTTGGAGAAGGTGGCTGAGTAGGATACAGGCTAGAATCTTCCCAGCAATAGACAAGAGGGAGATGCCTCGGTGGTTGTTGCAAGGCTGGTGGTTCCCTTTCCTCTTGTAGATGTGGACTATGCTGGCATTTTTCAGCTGTTGTGGGATATGTCCCTCATTCCACATGGACTGGAAGAGTTCAGTCAACTTTTGCATCATGGCAGGGCCTCCTACTTTGTATACTTTAGCAGGGACTGCGTCAGATCCTGGCGCTTTGCCACAGGAGAGTTGCTTCACTGATTTCCTGACTTCATCTTCTGTGGGGAAGGTGTTGAGGTCCTTGTTGATTTCAACCTGGGGCAGGTGAGCAATGGCCTCATTGTTGATGTTGGCACGATGGTTGAGAATGTTGTTGAAGTGCTCAGCCCATTGCTTCAGAATCCACTTCTTTTCTGTCAGCAGCTGTGTGCAATCTGTGATGAGGAGGGGTGAAGCGCCGGAGGGCTGGGGTCCGTATACAGCTTTAAGCACATCGTAGAAGCACTTTGTGTCGTGGCTGTCTGTGTAGCTCTGGATTTCATCCGACTTCTTGTGAACCAGCTGTCCTGCATCTCGCGAAGTTTCTTCAGCACCTTTCTTTTTGCATTAGCAAGGGCATCTTCCTTGGCTTGTGACATGGGGTTGTTATGATGCGCTCTTAACAGTTTATTTTTCTCTGTTACCAGAGCCTCTATTTCTTCATCATTCTCATTGAACCAGTCTTGGTTTCTTTGAGTTGCTGGTCCGAGATGTTCGAGGGCAGTAGTGTAGACAGCGTCTCTGAAGGCCATCCATTGTTCCTCAATGCTCTTCTAGGTCATCAGCAAGTTCTTCTGCAACCTTTCAGCTTAGAGACATTCAGCATCTTTGCAGTCTTCTGACCTTGGGGTTTTCTCATGGGCAGAATGCGAAACCTGAACATGGACACAATGAGGCGGTGGTCGGTCCAGCAGTTGGCACCACACATGGCTCTTGTCACTCTGACGTCCAGCCTGTCCCTCTTCCTGGTGATGACATAGTCCATAAGATGCCAGTGCCTCAAGTGAGGGTGCATCCATGACATCTTCTTACAGGTAGGTAGGCAGAACATGGTATTGGTGATGACAAGGTTATGTGTGGCACACGTTATTGCTGTTACCGTTGCCAGTGCCGTGTCTTCCAATGATCCCTTCCTAGGTTTGGTAGTCTGTCCCTACTCTGGCACTGAAGTCCCCAAGAACAATGAGCTTCTCTGACTGTGGGACTGCTGAAATGAGGGTGTCGAGTTCTTCAAAGAACTTGTCATTAATGTCATCTGGGTTGGTCATGGTGGGAGCGTAGGCACTGATCAGCGTTGCACTCTTCCTGTTTGCGAGTGGGAGCTGAAGTGTCAACAGGCGGTCGTTGACACCCTCTGGAAGCTTGGTGTGTTTACAGGCCAGGTGAGATTTGATGACAAATTTCACACCTGTTTCTTGCCGTTCAGCGCTGCTGTGACCACTCGGCGCGTTTCGCTGAGAGCTGCTATGTCCACATTGTAGCGAGCTTGCTCTTAGGCAACCAGTGCAGTTCTTCTCTCTGGTCTGTCTGCCTTGATGTTATCCAGCAGAGTTCTCATGTGCCAAATGCCAAGGTTGAGCACCATCACTTTCTTTTTTGTCTTTGTTTGTCGACCAGCTGTGGTAAGCTGGCCAGTGAGAACTGAAGCAGGCTATGCTTGAGGCACCTTTTCTAGCCCCTTCAGTTCCTCTGTGGAGGTGAGCAGAGCGATCCAAAAGAGGGCTGCTCAGACACCCAGGGGGCTGCCAAACTCCACTACTGCTTCTGTCCAGTAGACAGCAACCCTATGCCCAGGGCCGCATGTGTGCAGGTTTGTGACTACAGCTTCCAGTGTATCCGCACCTGCTGCTTCACCACTCCCCAATTGTCACAGGATTTGAGGTGTTGCGCAGTGTAATCTTAAGTCATGACTTGTGCTGGCCTTGGATTAAAGTGAGGGAGAGTTGCGAAGATCGTCAGCCTCACTCTCTCATCAAGACAGCTGGAGATAGGTCAGGATGCAGTAGATGGCCAGCAATGTTCTGCATGTGTCTCACTGCACCCTTTTAGCACTCCATTGGGCATTGCTGAGAATCGCCTTTCTGCCCATTGAACCAATGATGGTTTCTTCTGTGCAGTCTGCTGAATCCAGGCTTCACACACTAGGTAGACAAGCCCTAACTGTTGTGCGTCCACAGCAGTTCTTGCGGCATGCTCACAAGTTTCCCTACCCATTGTTGGCATCCTCATCCACTACTGCAGCCATTGGGAGACGTCTCCTCTTCCGCCCCTGCCATTGGGATGACCTCTTTGTATTTGACCCATACATGGGGGCTGGTTCGTGGGTGCTACGGAATATCCACACACCGGTGGGCCATATGCACTGCACATCATGTATAGGGGGCCAGCAACCACCTCTCTTCAGCATTCTTTAATGATGCGCCAAATCTGGCAGAGACTATCCCTCTCTAGATCAGATTTTCATGTTGGGTTTACTCCCCACATGCAGCAGGTTGTTCTGGATTACATGGTTACCAGTAGCAGAGAAGAGCCCCTGACCTGACTACAGGGACAACAGCACCATTTGAGTTATGAAAAGTATTTTTTAAAGAGATAAGTTTTAAGATTTGCTTTAAATGTGAGTTGTTTGCCTGAGAGCAATTTGGCAGACAATTCCAAGTTGTTCGACCAAAGATGGAAAATGACCTCTTTCCACAGGAATTAACCCCTAGGCTGCCTATATGATGAGACAACTCGTCATCGCAAGCATGTACACTTCACTGCCGTAATGACAAGATAACTTGTCATCGAAATATTCTGACTTTTCCCTGGTTTGCATTCAGTTCATTGACAAAAATATTGGTTGCTTTAGCTTGGGGAATCTTTCTAGATTCTATTCATAGCTAGAAACACCATCTACGTCATGAGGCAGTCCTTTATTTGAACGTTTTCGTTGGGTTACCGTCGCAGTCTTTTGCCTGACTCCTTTCCTCGCTCGCTCAACAAAATGTTGGACTGACGCCGTGCTCAAGACATGCGATTGTGGTGAACTAACTCAACCAAGATTGCTTTCTTTAGCTGATGCTCAGAAAGAATTAAGCATAAATTCGAAGAAGACAGTGATGAACATTTATTGGACAATTTGATAGAAAATAAAAGGGAGCAATCAAGAGAGTGGCCAAGATATAACTATCAGTGACTGATGCCGGCTGCACGGCTGAAGCAGAAGACAGAAGTGACCGAATTGTTAGCAGGACACAGTGTGAGCAATTTTCTTGGCACTCAGCCAACACAGTCTGATGAGAACTGGATAAAGTGATTGTGTGAGAGGGGTGAAGAGGGCAGGGGTGGAGACTGAGGTGGAGTGGCCTCTCATCCACATTATCACTTGGAGAAGTCACAATACATTGTGTATCTATATCTTTTAAATTTTTTTTATTGTGGTTGTTCTAGTATGATTTTGTGTGTGCAGATATCCATTTGTCCAGAAAATATTATATTT
The DNA here is from genome assembly GCF_041734735.1 of Babylonia areolata. Taxonomy (NCBI): domain Eukaryota; kingdom Metazoa; phylum Mollusca; class Gastropoda; order Neogastropoda; family Buccinidae; genus Babylonia; species Babylonia areolata. Next base: position 9,875,303 of record NC_134877.1, read on the forward strand.
TAGTGTAAATTACCTGACTAATGTTTGTAATGAACAAGTTGAAAATGTGACAAAAAACAAAACACTTATTTCAAAACAACAGCATGTCACTAAAAATATATAAAATGGGAAAACATCATGTGTTTTGTATTCTTGGTCCATTTACCTTTCAGAAAATATAATATACTTTTATGTGTCTTTCTCCAGTAACAAAGAGCACAGAATTTTTTGAAAATTTATACCCGTTATTTGTGAAAAAACCCTGGCAAATAGATTTCACTTAAATCTTATTTTCCCGGCAGCGAAAGGGTTAAAGAAGTATAGGGAACAGTTAACCGGGAGGAGTCAAGAGATCTCAATGTTCTGTTTGGCAAGTATGAGCTGACAAGTATAGAAAGTTATGAGGGTGTGGTATCACAATTCAGGCACTGAAAGCACAGACTGGCCAGTTTATATTCAATTCTGGCTTGAACAGGCAGCCAGCGAAGTGTCTCTCTCTCCATGACTTTTTAAGGACGAGTTGAGCTGCACTATTCTGTATTTTCTGGAAGTTGCAGAGTTTATCATTGGGAAGGCCAGCTAAGAGAGAACTGCAATAATCTGGGAAGAATAAAATGAAGGCAACAGCAAGTTTGTTGGTAGAATCAACAGACAGGAAGGGGCAGATTTCACCAATCTCATGAAGCTGAAAGTAAAGAACTTTACACAGGTGGTTCACATGAATTTCCATCATGTGGGATGAATCCAGGTAAAAACTGAGACTGCGGACAGAACCAGAGAAAGAATTTTCAATGTCAGAACAAATGATAGACCTTGTATTTATCTGCTTGTGCTTATTTTTATTACCAATCAACATGAGTTCTGTTTTGTCATCATTCATTTCTAGTTTGTTTTGCATCATCCACTTTGCTGCTTTTTCTACACCAGGTTTAAATCTAGAAGCCAAACATGGAATTTCAGAGGGAATAGTAGAATCGTGTGGTTGAGAATCATCAGCAAACAGATGACAGTGAGATACAGACTGTTGGATAATCAAACTTTGACACTGTGTACATTGTAAAGAGTACTGGTCCCAGGAATGAACCTTGAGGTACCCCATATCTAAGCACAGATGAAACAGACTGGTTTCCATACACAAGGACAGAGTGTGTGTAACCTGATAGGTGGGAATGAAAAACATATCAGAACAGAAGTTGGTACCATTTATAGTCCCCCCCCCCCCCATTCCCTCTCCCCCTCCCCTAAAAAACACACACAAAAAGAAAGAGAAATTTCTCCACAACTTAGCAGGGATCTCTTTTTTGTTGTTGTTAAGAATATGTCTCTCAAAAACCAAAATAAGCAAAAAACTTAAGTTAAAAGCCAGAATTTTAGTTAAACAATACTCTTCACATAGTCTTAATATCTACAAGTGGAAAAATACCAGACATGTCCTATGGGGACCAGCAACAAGGGATAATAACCCACAGGGGACTAAAAGGAACTCTTGATAGTAAATCCTAAGATTAAAAACTGGACACCACACCACAAGCTTGGTGGACTCATTGGATGATGCATGCATGCCATCACAGAGTGAATAGCAAATTCATTCCCAGATGTCTTTGTGTTCCATAAAGATACATACATATCTTAATTGTCTGGAGGTATGCCTCATGCATTTTACATGCCACGGGGAATGCTTGGTGTGGGTCTTCTGATTACATGAAATGCCCGTTCTGCCATCTGAGACCTGTCTGGACAGACACCTGAAGAAAGATTTTTATTTTTCTAAACACCTTCCTGTCTAGGTAATCTGCTCTACACCTCTGCATGCTGTCAGAGAGAGGATAACAGACAGAGAGAAGATAACACTTACTTGGCAGAGGACGAAGAATGATAACAGTGCCTTCTTCAATTTGCTCTTTCAGGAATGCCACACGGTGATACTCTATTATTGTCCGCCGCTTGATACCTGATAAACAAGCAACACTGGTACTGAAATACGCACTTTCAAGTTCAGTTCAGTTTACTGCAAGTCCTAAATAGTCTAGCTGCATTGCGTCATGTTAAAGTGTCACATGGTGCAATGAAAGAGTGTTTATGAGAGCATATGTACTCATGTGAAAGTATCAAATGGGTTGGTGGCCACTGTATGTCTGTGAATATCATATTCTCTTCTTTTGAAAAAATCCATCCCTTCATGCTTTAGTTAGTCTTTTTACTGATGTTAGAAAATTCTACAGTAACATACGGTGCCTCCACTTACTAATCCAGTTAGGCATGCAAAACTAGATAAATCTTTGTTCATTTAAACCAGTAACATTTTGTCAGTTGATTGTACAGATAAAATCACAAGAAAAAACAACAAGAAACAAACCCAACAACACTGTACTTCCAGTAATTCAGACTGGTCATTAAAAATAAATGTAAAACAAATTTTCAAAATAATCTAATCAAGATAATTTTTTATTAGCTCGAAATGCTCGTGTCCAGTCCCCATTGTAGAAAACAATCACAGCAAAAGACATCTAAAAAAATTAAGGCATCAAAATAACTATATGCTAAAAATATACTCACCATATTGGGGTAAAAATGTATCATTATAAAAGGCATCTGACAGACCAATCTTCACAGGGTGGTTTGTGCTGGAAATATTCTGCACTGGCAAAGGCAACTGAAAAATAATCAGTAAATGAATCAACATTAGAACCTGGAGTCCTTTGACTGTCACGTTCTAAAAGTAACTGTAACACATCTCACACATAAACACAGTTCTGTGTCCTTCAGTCTGTATTCTTCTAATTACTTCAGTCGAATTCTTTGAATTACTTCAGTAGAGAGTAGTCTAGTAGGAAGGCAGCTTTCTATTGCAGAGTCTGGGAGCTGCAGGTATTTCCTGCATGAAGGGGACTCCCGGACTGCCCTGTGACATTGAGACAGTGACTAATAAAAGAATCCTTATGGGTGAGAACGCATCTGGTGGCCTTGGTGGGATGGTTTGTTCTGCATAAACATATTATATTTTTATACTAAGCATAATCCTTCTGTAAATTAGCATTAATCAAACCCCATCTCAAGAAACCTTCTTTTGACCATAATGACCTAAAACACTATCGTCCAGTGTCTAACCTATCCTTCATCTAAATATAATTGAAAGATGGTGTTTCAATAGCTTTCCATCTATCTTAATTTCCATGATCTCTTCAGCTCTGTTCAGTCTGTGTACCACCCGTTTCACAGTATGGAAAAAAGCTCTTTTGCAAATTACAAAATCTTCTCCTTGCACTGGATTCTGGAAACATGTCTGTACTTAAGATGCTTGATCTTTTGGCCGTGTTTGACATGATCGACCATGATATCCTGCTTTGTAGGCTTGACTATGTCTTTGGCATTTGAGGCATGGCTCTATCATGGTTCAGATCATATCTGTCTGACAAGACTCAAACTTTGTGGTGGAAGGCTCAAGGTCAGAACCATCATGTCTTGAGTATGGCGTTCCATGGGGTTCAGTGTTGGGACCTGCTTTGTTTGTACTCTACACGCAATCACTTGACCACATTTTCAAAGAACACTCCATCAGTCACTATGTATTTGCAGATGACACACAGATGCTTCCCCATGATAAATAAGCACAGCCGGCCATATCAGACATGCAGACATGCATTTCACTGGTTAAAACCCAGATAAGCACAAACAAACTAAAGCTTAATGACAAGAAAACTGAAGCACTGCTGACCAAGTTTAAAAGACAATCTTTTCAAGACATAACACCCACTTCTGTACATGCGGGTCAGACTGACATCGCCTTCACAGATCATGCAAAGAATCTTGGTGTCACTCTCTAGGGATATGCGTCAGCATACATAGAACTCTGCCAAATTGCTTCCATTCATCACTTCCTGTCTGTTGACACAACCAAAACTCTTATTTGTGTGTTTGTCTTCTAAACACTGGATAATTGTAATTCTCTGCTTGCTGGTTCTCCACAGCACATTATTCATAAACTGCAGAAAGTCCAAAACTCAGCTGACCATCTTGTTCTTAAACACCCTAAGAGTCACCATATTCAGCCTCTTCTGAAACAACTCCACTGGTTGCCGATACAGTCCAGGATTGAATATAAACTCTCAACATATTGCTTTCACATTTTCTTTGGTTCTTCACCAAACTATCTTTCTGATCACCTCACTGTTTACATTGCAACAAGACAATACGTTCATGATCAGACAGTCACATTCTCCAACTTCTCTGTTGAAACTAAGTCCTTTGGTCAAAGATCCTTTGCATTTACCAGTGGAATTCCTTGCCATATAAATTAAGCTATAAAGACACTCCTAGTCCAATTCCACCTTCAAAACCAACCTCAAGACTCGTATGTATAAACTGTCTTCAATTGATCTTCTGATGTATGTGACAGTGTGGGTTTGTGCTTGTTTCCGTTTTCTGTGGGTGTTGTTGAGGTGTTGTGTGGAGGGGAGGGAAGAAGTGGCACTGATTTTTGTTTTAGGATGTTGTAGTTGGGTTTTGATCACTGGGCATTTTATGCTCATGGTAAACAAGTTCAGTGCCAGAGAATTTTGTAAAAAAAAAAAAAGAAAAAAAAAAGTGCTCTCCCCTTGCCAGGGAAATTTGAGGGTTTGGGGGTAAAAAATCACAAAAAATTCTAGCACAAAAGTTATGGGTGATACAGTAAGAAAGTAACCGTTTTTGTGAAGGAAAATTGAGTGTAGATTCTGCTTCTGGGCTTTCCCCCCCGCAATTAGGTTGATTGTAGGTAACTGTTCATGCATGTAAAGTCAAGATAATAATTTTTGTGCAACAAAAAGGAGGAGTTTGTATTATACTCCATGTTTGGTGATACATATACTTACCATGTCAAACTGATGCAAACTAGGCCTATCGGTTTGCTCTGCTTGGCCAAATTTCGAGCGGCTAACAGTGAAAAGACGAGCCGTCTTGCCCGGTCCACTCTTAGCCTCTAAAAGCTATAAGTGCTGAATCATTCTGTGGCCATCGAAAAAAAAAAGCCCCATGAGAACCACGGCGGAGACGCGGGGACGGACGGGCGGGCATTCGAGTTTGACTTGGTAAGTATATGTATCACCAAACATGGAGTATAATATAAACTCCTCCTTTTGGTGTCATATACTGTACCATGTCAAACTGATGCAGAATTTAAAGCAAATGGAGGAGGGCAACACCTACTGGTTCGTATGGGGAGCCCTTGTAACTGAGACGGCAGTGTTAGCCGCGACAAAGGAAATCCCCTTGGAACCGTCAACCCTGGTCATACGGAAATCCCTGAGGTAGAAGTTGATGAAGGGATTCTCAGACTGCCAGAAGGCTGCCTCCAAGACATGCTGCAGTGGCACTGAGTGCTGGAAAGCAACCGAAGTAGCTATGGCCCACACTTCGTGTGCTCTGGGATTAAGACAGCTGATATCCCTGTGTGCATGAGAGTAGGCTCTACGAATGACTTGGGAAACCCAGCGGGAAATGGTGCCTGCAGTGATGTCTGTCTTGTAATTCTCATTGAGGGAGATGAGAAGACGCCTCTGAGAAGAACGCCTATGGCGAGACTTATCCCAATAGTATTTGAGACACCGAACAGGGCAGAGATGCCTATCCTCATCATCTTGGGCAAGAATATCAGACAAAGGTCTGACCCTCAGAGAGGGGGAGGGGACTTCGGGGTCTTGGTTCTTAGCCAGAAACTCTGGAAGGAAACGAAGAGTGATGGAACCATCTCTGTGGAAGGCCAGATCTTGTGGCATTCCACTAAGACCATGAATCTCGCTTCTACGATGGCCTGTGGCCAGCAACAGAAGGAAAGTGGTCTTGAGGGTGAGCAAGTCGAAAGGAATAGTCCCCAATGGCTCGAAGGGTTGTTTTCAAATGAAATCCAGCACCAGGAACAAGTCCCAGAGGGGCACTCTTCTGGGGTTTCTAGCTTCCTTCAGAGAGGCGCCCCTAGCCACCTCTCTGAGCAGGAAATCCACTTCAACCACTGTTTGATTGTGGTACAGATGGCAGACCTGTACCCTCGCACAGAACTAGCAGACAGGTTGAGAAACGAGGAGCAGTGAGCCAGAAAGTTGGCCAGCTGCATGCTCGTAGGGTTAGTAGGGGGAATGCCCTGAGCTGTACACCACCGCAACCATTTCTTCCAGCGAAAGGCATACAGAGTCTCCGTTCCCTCCCTCCTTGCTTTGGTGACTATGGAGAGGAGGTCAGAGGAGGCACCCCCCTGGGTCAGCGCAGCTGACACAGAGGCCGACAGAGAGGTCGAAGACTTCAATGGTGATGCTGACAGTTCCGACCGCACAGCAGCCACGCGTGCAGGTGGAGCAGTTGAGGATTGGAATGAGGAATGCCCGAACGAGGCTGCCTCAGCAGATGAGATTTGGTTTCAAGTTCCAGGGGTGGAACATGTCTCAGGGACTGAAGGTCCGGAAACCAGGGCTGGGCTGGCCATTTCGGCGCAATGAGGATCAGCTGCCGGCGTTCCAATCTGGCTTTCCGTATCACCTTGGACAGGATTGGAAAGGGAGGAAACGCGTAGGCAATCAGACTGCTCCAGTCTAGAGAGAGAGCATACACTGCCCACTCTTCTGGGTCAGCGACCGGAGAGACATAAGTGGGAAGTCTCTTGTTGAACTCTGTGGCAAAAAGGTCCACCATCGGCCAAAACCACTGTTCCCACACCCCCTGAAGGGTGTCCTTGTCCAGGGTCCACTCTGTGTGGATGACACTCTTGGACCTGCTGAGAGCATCTGCCAAGATGTTGGCTTTTCCTGCTATGTGTCTCGCTGAAAGTGCAATGCCCTTGCTGTGGCACCAACGGAGAAGAGCCTCAGTCCACAGGGAGAGGTCTGCTGAGTTTGCTTCCCCCCCTTTGTTCACGTAACATGCGACCGTCGTATTGTCTGTTAACAAGCAGATGGTCTTGCCAGTGGCCTCCCCCATGAAATGCAGGAGAGCCCTGCGAACTGCCTCCAGTTCCAGAACATTGATGTGGCATAGGCGCTCCTCCGGGGACCAAGTCCCTGCTGCATGGAGTGAGTCCATGTGGGCTCCCCAGCCAAGGGAGGAGGCATCTGTGAAGAGTGCCACCTGAAGAGTAGGTGGGGCTATGGGCACCCCCTGTGTCCGAAGAGGGGTAGTTAGCCACTCTGATGTCACCTCGAGGAACCACTCGCCCAGATATATCTGGGTATCCCATGGCTGAGTGCTCTGGGACCACCGTAACCTCAGTGCCCTCTGAAGAGGCGCTTGAGAACCCTGAAGGGTGCCATGGACTCCATCATGCCCAGGAGGGAAGAAAGTGTCTGCGCTGTTGCTTAGGAGGAACGGCGCAAGTAGCTGAGGAGGCCTGCCAGACGGTCCCAGTGATCTGGCATCGGAGAGACTATCATGGACCGCGTGTCGAATCTCATCCCTAAGAAGTCGAAAGACTGACTTGGGGACAGATCGCATTTCTTCTGGTTCGTGAGGAAGCCCAGCTGGGAGCAAAGGTCTAGAAGTCTGGCCGTATGACTCTGGCACAGGGCCTGTGACTGGGCCAGGATAAGCCAGTTGTCCAGGTACACACAGAGACGAATGGATTCCGACCGGACGATGGACACCAATTCCCGCACCACCTTGGTAAACAGGAAAGGGGCAAGGGACAGACCAAATGGGAGGGCCGAGAACTGGAACACCTTGTCCCTCCACATGAACCTCAGGTACCGACGGGATGCCGGATGAATGAGGATATGAAAATAAGCATCTTTCAGATCGATAGAGGTAGCCCAATCGCCCTGTTGAATGGTCTGCCGAATCTGTGCCTGTGTGTCCATCTTGAATTTGATTTTGGAGAGGAATTTGTTGAGGGGGGCACAAGTTCAAGACATGTAAGTAAATCACTGTCTCAACAATGACAAAGGTGGGTAAAGTCAACGTAAAAGGTCAATCAATGTCTCAGAAACTGAGCTGGCAAGCTTTTTGACATCAAAGAGCATTTGCAAGTGAGAGGGTGAAGTTCTTTTATGACATTCACTCCATTCAAGTTGCACGTGGGCCGATTAAAGTGTCTGCTGTACATCCCGCTTGCCACCTCTTCAAACAAGTCATCTAGCTGATTCAGCGGAAAAAAGAGCGTTAAAAACAAAAAGCACGTGTTTCACATCCAGTGCAGGTTCAACCCTGCGTTTTGTGAAAATTATGGAGCATTGGCGGTTGTCGATTTTCCTGCAGTCTGCACTGAAATGTGAGAACATTCTTCCCAACAGCCACGCCCCCTTGATGACCTCTGGCTGGAATTTGACCTATCATCTTACATCACTCTTCTCCCCCTCCTCCCCTTCTTCCAACACTTGCTGCACGTATTCTGTCAGTCATAGCAACTTGTTCAAAAACGCTTTCTGATTGCATGGATGGACTGAATTACCACCAAATGGGCTGTCAGTTTCATCACTGTCATTGTCAATCACCTTCGTTTTCAAACCAATCATCAGACAAGAGAGACCCTTCTCCATTGCAAAAGCTGTCCATTATCACAAGCAGAGTTTTCAGAATTGTGTAAATCTGCTGACTGTCACTACTTGCTTTACTGGACACAGTTTTCAATGCCTTTTTTTTTTTTTGCATAAGATGCAACCCCCTTTTCCATGCATGTATCACGTGGTCAGTTAGCAAATTATTATCAAGCAGAAAGGGGTCTTCTACCTGATGTATGTTCATTTGAATGGTGTTTTTATAATCCAGACACATCAAACTAACGAACTGTTCAGAGTCTGTTTATGTGAACTGAACCAAACTCCAATGAAGGAAAAATCGTAACATATGCAGGACGTCAGTGGACGTCTTATAGGCACTATGGCAATACTTTTTGTAGGACGTCAGCTAATGTCTTATAGGCACTCTACTGGTTAATTTTGAGAGTTCTGTATGTTTTAACTGGATATTGAGTTCAGTGTACCTCGCGCTGGGACTATACGGCGTAGGGGCGCGTCCCCCAGGTGGCGAATGGGGGAGCCCTCCCTTTGGGGGTTGCACCAAATGATATGGAATAAGGTGCTGTGGACCCACATAGTCTAGGAGAAGGACAACTCTGATTTCAAACCCGGGCAGATGGAGTCCGATAGCCTCATCAGGCAGTCCTTCCAAGAGAAGGAAAACTCCCAAGAGAAAATCCGGCCAACTGTAAACCATTACCAGAACAGATCACCAAAGACGGCGCCACAGCGGCCTCTATAAGGGGTGTGATCTAGTCAAAACTGGCTGTGCACGCACTCTACGACACATGGCTACACAGACAATGCTAGACCGATGTGGTGTCGTCTTCGTGGACCATGGCCGGGCCCTCAGCCTCAAAGGGGCCCATCCACTACTACCGACCACGGATGCGATGCTTCTCAGACTCTTTGGGGAGAACAGATTAGAGCACATGGGCAAGTAGCACTTCGGATCGTCCACTGGAATGCGGAAGGAGTACAGCACAAGAAGGTGGAGCTCCAGCGGTTTCTGCGTGAAAATGTGATTGATGTATGTTGCATCCAAGAGACGCACCTCAAGAACACTCACTGCTTTTTCATAAGAGGTTACAAATTGTTCAGACAAGACCGAGAGAACAGACCAAAGGGAGGCCTCATCACCCTGGTAAGAAACAACATCCCAGCGGCAGAGACCCAGAGTTCTGGTCAAGCTGATCTCGACACATAATTTCTGGGAGTCAAGTTGGTGTTGCCAGGCACGTCAGTGACAGTCCTCAATGTCTACTCATCTACAAACCAAATACAGCTCAACTCTATCCTCATTGACTCCCACAGCTGGATCATCACAGGAGACTTTAACAGCCACTCACCCAGCTGGGGCTACCAAGATCTCAACAAGAAGGGAGAAGATGTGGAAAACTGGGCAATCAGTAACAAGCTGATCCTCATCAATAGTCCAGAAGATCCACCTACGTACTACTCACGAGCATGGAGGACCACAAGCACTCCTGACCTGGACTTCGCGACAGACAACATCCACAGCATTGGCCAAAGGGAGGTGTTGCCCCAACTTGGAGGCAGCGACCACAGGCCAGTGATCATTACAGTACAGAGACATTTTGAAACCCATCTCACCAGGCTCCCAGCAAGCTGGAATTACAAGAAGGCAAACTGGGACCTGTTCAAGCATGAGGCAGACAAGAGGACTTCTGCGCTGACACTGTCGCACCACGACATCAACAAAAACGCCAAGATTTTTGACAAGGCAGTATTAGATGTGGCGCAGGCAGCTATTCCACGAGGCAAACGCAGAAACTACCGTCCCTACTGGACACCTGAACTCGACACCCTACACAAGACCCTCAGTGAAGCCACGGACACAATGGAGAGCTCCCACACTTATGAGAATGTAGAGACACACAACAGAGCGAAAGCTGCGTTCATAAAGGAAAAGCTACAAGCAACACGCAAGAGTTGGCAAGACAAGACATCCTCGCTGAACATGGAGACAGACATGCAGGGGTTCTGGAAGCTGACAAAGAAACTGAACGATGACAACCCCAGCAGAGGCAAGACTGTCATCAAGCAGGACAACCAGCTGAAAACAGAAAAGGCTGCAGCCAACACCTTTGCGGAACTGTACCGAGAGGACAGTACGATCCACATGTCCAGACAGCGCATCAAGCAGGTACGAGAGGAAACCACGAAACTTATGACATCAGACCCACATGGCATAGATGACAGCTGTACAAGCGAACCATTCACCATGAAGGAGCTGAAACAAGGCATTCGCAAGCTGAAGCCCAAGAAATCTCAGGAGCATGATGGCGTCACTGGCAACATGCTGAAGCACCTGGGACCAGCATCCAGAACAGTGCTGCCTCAGATCTTCAATCACAGCTGGATAGCAGGAGTTGTGCCTTCCATCTGGAAAGAGGCAGAGATCATCCCGATCCCAAAGAAGGGAAAGAACAAGAAGGACCCCCACAGCTACAGATCAATCAGCCTTCTGAGCTGTGTCAGCAAGCTGCTGGAAAGGATGGTCAACCGCTGCCTCACCTTCCTCCTGGAAACACAGAACATCCTTTCACCTACCCAGACCGGCTTCAGAAAATTCCGCAACACAGAAGACCAACTAGCCCTCCTTGTCCAGGACATCGAAAACTCTTTTCAGGAGAAGAAGAAGACACTGGCCATGTTTTTTGACCTGTCGAGAGCGTTTGACAAAGTGTGGAAGGAGGGCCTCATCCTGAAACTTCTCCAAGCTGGCGTATGTAGCAAGATGTACATGTGGATCCACCACTACCGCTTCGGCAGGACTGCAAGGGTCAAACTAGACGGCTTCCACAGCAGAAAGGTCAAGCTGCGTGAGGGTGTCCCCCAGGGAGGAGTGCTTTCCCCAACATTGTTTCTGTTGTATATCAACAACATCAGAGACAACATCACGAAGCACGTCTCCAACAGTCTGCACGCAGATGACCTGGCAGTATGGACATCCGCTGAACACACCAGCACGGCCTCCTACCGGCTTCAGGAAGTCGTCAGCAATATCGCCACATGGACAGAAGACTGGGGTCTTGAGCTCAACACCACAAAAACCAATGCAACACTCTTCTCTCTCTCCGCTGCCAACGAGCAAGTCAAGCTGAAGCTCCAGGGACAGGTCTTGCCCCAGACCAATACACCAACATTCCTTGGCATCAAGTTGGACACCTACTTGACCTGGAGGCCCCAGATTGAGGAGATGGAGAGGAGAGGCATCTGCAAGCTAGCCCTGCTGAAGAAGCTGGCTGGGACGACTTGGGGAGCAGACAGCAGGCTTCTCACCAGGGTCTACATGGGAGCGGTCAGACCCACCATGGAGTACGCCTCAACCTCGTGAGGCACAGCCTCCAAGACCAAGAGCCGGCTCGACAAAGTCCAAACTATGGGACTACGCCTCATACTTGGAGCCATGAGGTTCACGCCGATCCATGACATGGAGAAATCTGCTAACATCGAGCCCCTGGAGAGAAGACGCGACCTGAAAGTCCTGATGCAAGGAGAGAAGCTCAGAAGACTGCCCTCACACCACCTACACCACAGACTGGAGCAGCCCACCAAGAACCGTCTCAAATGTCAGAGCCTCAACCACCAGTATAAAGCACTCAGAGCACAGCACAGTGATGTTCTGGCAGCAAAAGGGGAGTCTTGCACTGACCTTGCCTTGCCTAACTGGAGGCTTGACCAAGAGATAGAGGCCACCATCAGCCTCAGAGTTCCTGTCATCACCACCAAAGACCAGCAACCAGTTACTCTCAAGATCCTGACTCAGGCCATGATAGAGGAGTCCTACCCAGCCAGCTCCTGGACCCATGTATACACAGACGGATCAGCGGAGGAAGCCACACACAACGGAGGCAGTGGTGTCTACGTCAGATTTCCCGATGGAGAGCACAGCAGCATCGCACTCCCTGGAGGAAAGCTCTGTTCCAATTTCAGAGCTGAAGTCCTGGCCATTAAAACGGCAGCAGAATTCCTCTCCTCCTGTGGAAAGCCCCTTGGCAGCATCTCCATCTTCACTGACTCCATGTCCACACTCCAGGCCCTTGACTCCCCTGATCCTGGTCCACTGATCCAGTCCCTTAAGGCCTCCCTCGCAACCCTTACCCAAACAGCCCCAACGACCCTCCAGTGGGTGCCTGCCCATGTAGGCCTCCAAGGCAATGAGCGTGCAGACCACCTTGCTAAGGAAGGAAGCCAGCTCACACAGCCAACCGTTCCTGCCACGTATGAGGAAGCAAAAACTCTCCTCCGCAGCAGATTCCGAAGAGGCTGGGTCACCCTGAACGGAGGCTACCAGGCACACCAGGATCCCATCAGGACACTGGAGAGGAGACACCAGACTATCATCTACCACCTTCGCACAGGACACTGCGGCCTCCGAGCACACCTGAAGAGGACTGGAGTGGCAGCCACATCCCTATGTGATTGCGGCCAGGCTGACCAGACCCCATCCCATATTCTCCAAGACTGCCCCTTGTATGAGAAGATGCGGCAGCAGTCCTGGCCTGGGGGTGCTGACCTCAACACCAAGCACTGAGGGAAGGTAGCCGATCTTCACCAGACATCCGAGTTTGTGGCATCCCTCGGACTTCGACCCTGACTGCATAGCTGTCGAACGCAAAAGAAAGAAAGAAAGAAAGAGTTCAGTGTATACTTAAGTATTGTGATTGGTTTTTAATATTCCATGTATGGTGCTGAGGGCTTTGTTTAGGGAGAGGGGTGAGACTGATTATAAGTATTGTGATTTTAGACGTCTATTAAAGTATAAATTTAGCACTGTTATGTATGTAACCAGTTCTAAGCATTGGGATTGGTTTCAAGTATTGTGATGTTTTAAAATTTGTGATATTACTATTGGTGTTTGGCATTGTGATATGTGGAAGGTGCATTGGTTGGGTATTGTGGTTTGTGATGTGTGCAGTGTGTGTGTGTGTGTGTGTGTGTGTGTGTGTTTGAATGCGCTATGGTGTTTGCCTGGATGTCTGTGTTGGTCATGCCTTATGGATGTTGGTTTTTCAGTTTGTGTTGAAATGCATGTTTTACTTGTGAGGTTCTACATTGTACATTTCAAATTCGATGTAGGCCAACACAGAATAATTTTCTGAAACTCAGTATGCTGACACTTTTTGCAGTCAATTTTTCATTCAGATGTTATGGCAACATAAAGAAAAAGTACCTGTGCAAATTCAAAGCTGTGTCTGTGTGGTCTGCTGGTATGTTTATTTCTGTGATGAAAAATCATTGTGGAGCTATCATTTTCCCAAGAGAATCCAAAAGGGAAAAACTGAATACACACCTCTTCTGACAATGGGCTTGTTGCAAGTCTTTAACCAGTTCAGTGCCAGAGAATTTTGTAAAAAAAAAGAAAAAGAAAAAAAAAGTGCTCTCCCCTTGCCAGGGAATTTTGAAGATTCGGGGGTAATAAATCACAAAAAATTCTAGCACAAAAGCTATGGGTGATACAGAAAGAAAGTGAATGTTTTTGTGAAGGAAAATGAGTGTAGATACTGCTTCTGGGCTCTTTTACCCAATTAGGTTGATTGTAGATAACTGTTCAGGAATGTAAAGTCAAGATAATAATTTTTGTGCAACAAAAAAGTCTATTTCCACCTCTACATAATGACATCCATAAATAAAAGAAACAAAATACAACTAGAAATAGCATGCCTATTGTCAGATCATACCTGTAGAAGAAATTAAAACTGGCTATAAGTTTATAAAAACAAATCACAGCTCGTGCAGACATGTAAGTAAACCACTGTCCCAACAATGACAAAGGTGGGTAAAGTCAACATAAAAGGTCAATCACCATCTTAGAAACTGAGCTGGCAAGCTTTTTGACAGCTAAGAGCGTTCGGGAGTGAGAGGGTTAAGTTCTTTGATGACTTTCACTCCATTCAAGTTGCACATGGACTGATTAAAGTGTCTGCTGTGCATCCCGCTTGCCACCTCTTCAAACAAGTCAACCATCTGAGTCAGCGACAAAAAAAAAAAAAAAAAAAAAAAAAAAAAAAAAGCATGAAAAACAAAAAGCACGTGTTTCACGTCCAGTGCAAGTTCCACCCTGCGTTTCGTGAAAATCGTGGAGCATTGGCGTTTGTTGATCCTACAGTCTGCATTGAAATGTGACCACACTCATTCCTTGAAGCCACACCCCCTTGATGAACTCTGGCTGACATTCGACCTATCATCTTACATCACTCCCCTCCCTCTCCCCTCCTTCTTCCAACGCTCGCTGTACGTATTCTGTCAGTCATACCCACTTCTTCAAAAATGCTGTCTGATTGGATAGATGGACTGAATTAGCATCAAATGGGCTGTCAGTTTCGTCACTGTCGTTGTCAATCACCTTCGTTTTCAAACCAATCATCAGACAAGATAGATCCTTCTCCATCACGAAAGCTGTTCATAATCACAAGCAGAGCTTTCAGAATTGTGTAAATCTGCAGACTGTGTTTATTTGCTTTACTGGACACAGTTTTCAATGACTTTTATTGCACATGATGCAACCTCCTTTTCCACTCGTGTATCACGTGGTCAGTTAGCAAATTATTATCGAGTAGAAAGGGGTCTTCTACCTGATAAAAGTTCATTTAAATAGTATTTTTATAATCCAGACACATCAAACTAACTGTTCAGAGTTTGTTTATGTGAATTAAACCAAACTCCAAAGGAAAAATCAGAACATATGCAGGACGTCACTATCGCAATACTTTTTGTAGGACGTCAACTGACGCCTTATAGGCACTCTACTGGTTAAGTATTTCCACCAAAACACTTTCCATCTGTTTACAGCACTGACTCACAAAATGTTAAATAAATAAATCACCAAAATGCCAAAATGGAAATCTGAAAATACTTAATTACTCTGACTCATGAACATGTATCTGAAAAGATATATCAATGTACAATGCCAGGCAGTGAACCTTTAAAGTTTGTGCTCCAGTTGAAAATATTTCTTGTAAGCAAAGTCAAGCACACAGTAACATGCTAAGGTAACCTTCGTTGGTTGACTTGCCGACAGTCATGATCCAACTGAGAAAAACCATTTTGCTGTTCAATTTCTGCAGTTCTGCTTGTACTGAGGAATTGGATGATCTTTTCTATTCATATCATATGTCCAAGCTACTATTGATGAATAAAACTCTTATTCAATACTATACTTTGATCTTGTTATTGAGCATGGTATATGAAGAGTGCTTCATAAATAGCTGAACAGAGAAAAACTACAGGAACAACAGAATCACAATTTACATCATAGAACAGAGCCATGGTGTCCAAGCTATAATATCAAATATCATTGCATTCTTGAAAACCTGTTCTGCACAGGATGGTAATATGTGGGGCAATGTGCAGAAAACATGCAATGATCCATTATGACTTCCACCAGTGAAAACTGTTCAGTGAAAGATTGTAAAGTTTATCACATTATTTTGTCAAGCATGTGCCATGCAGAACAACATTCTAAACTGGTTCAAGGCTCAAATATGATGACCGTTGTGGTCATCCAGTAACTGTCATTACTCCAGAAAAGGTTACCCACATGATGTCAGTGACTGAGGAGGATCCAATAATTATCCATAATGACATAGAAATCTGGCATGCATGCAACTGGCCCAAGCCATGGACCCAGACACTTTTTATCACCACCATCCCCCAGAAAAGAAATATCTGCCAGAAACACTATCAGAACTACTGCACCATCAGTTTGATCAGCCATGCCAGCAAAGTAATGCTCAAAATGCTGAACAGATTACAACCGCAAGCAGATGATTGATTGATTGATAAGGATACTTATATAGTGCCTATCCTTGGTCGGAGACCAAGCTCTAAGCGCCGCCATCACTGCTGAAGAAGAGGCTGGCTTCCATGAAGGCAGAAGTACCATCACACAAATCTTTAACCTGTGTACCCTCTGAGAAAAAAATCCTCCAACACCATGGGGAATTCTGCCATGTCTTTAGAGACTTCAAGAGGAGTCTGGCAGAAAGCACTATGGGCCACAATGGAAAAAAATAACATTGGGCAAAAGCTTATCAACACCATCCAGCAACCACACTTCAAAGCAACCAGTGTAGTACTACTCACACAGGGTGCTATTGGAGAGTCTTTGTATACTTCAGTTGGAGTCCATCAGGGCTGTTCAACATATTCCTGGAATGCATCATGATTGACATACTTGAAGATCATGTCAGCACAGTCAGCAATGGAGGAAAAACCATCACAAACCTCTGCTTTGCAGACGACACCGACGGCTTGGCAGATACTGAGCAATAACTTGTCCAGCATATTAAAAAACTGCATGAAACATCGACAAGATATGGCATGGAAATCAGCACAGAAAAGACCAAGTTGATGGCCAGCTACAACATCACCATCACTGCTGATGTAACTGTCTGGGGAAAGAAACTGTTCAACAGTTCAACTACCTGGGATTCATCATCAGCAATGACAGAAGTCCTCTCAAGGGTAACAAATACAACAGCAGCACTGTGCAGACTGCAACCTACACAGAAGGACAGCGACATATCTATGAAACACAACATCAGACTCCTGTGTGCACTGGTATATTCCATCTTCCTGTATGCATGCGAGACATGGACCGTCACGGTGGATTTGGAAAGAAGAATTCAAGCCATAGAAATGAGGCGCTATCACTGCACTGTATACTTGGTATCACTTTAATATACTTAACATCAGATACACTGATCACATCACCAATGAGCAAATGTACCAAACCATCGAGCAGCACATTGGAAGTTATGAAGATGTGCTAGCATCAGTAAAGAAAAGATAACTACAATGGTATGGCCACAAAACAAAAAACAAAAAAAACAACAAAGCAACAACAACAAAAAACGATGGACTGACAACACTGCAGAATGGATAGGAAAACCATTTACAGAGAGCCCAGCTTTGACATACAACTGATAGACCTGGAAGAATCTGAAGAACAGTTCTTCTGTGTGACACCCAAATGACTCTTCAGAGAGTTAAATAATAATAAGAAGATGATGAATGAAACATATACTACAATGAACTCTTTTTTTGTTTTTATAGTTGGAACACACTTCTGTTTCAAGCCATAAAGGTAAGGTTGTGGTTCCTTGTCCGCCATTTTGAAAGCACCATGAGGGGGGTACTGACAATAACATCCAGATATTATTATCCAGAGTGTGACTGACTGTTCCTCATGGGTAACTGAAGTAGATATATCAAACTTTCTGACTATTGGCTATTAGGACACATCAACTTTGAAACAGAACTGAAAAATCCTGAAATGACACTGACGTACATAAATGTCATTGGGCACTGAAGAGGTTAAAATGATGAACAAAAGATGACAAGGGATTATTGGAACACACACATGTTCCAAAACTATGACAGAGAAAGATCGAATCATGAGATGTAAATATTTCAGTATGATCACAAAACAGTAAGTCAACTGTTAGGTGGTGGGGTTTTTTCAGGTGAGAATCCACTTGAAAAATTGAAAAGATCCAGAAGTACATGCAAACAAATGGTAGTGTATTTCTTTTCAAAATCCGGTCTTTTTTGTGTGGGAGGGAGCAAACTATTTTTCCCCATTACTTTATATTTTCCAGTGTCTTCATATTTTCCAATGTCACTATAATTTTACACATGCATACTGATGAATTGTGGGGGTTCTGGGGTTTGGAAAATGAATATCTGGAAACACACAGCAATATGAAAGTATAGTTAAAACTTAAGACTCTCTGATTTCCAGTACAGAATGATTATAGCACATAACTCAAGTTTAAATTTCTGACTCCATCTTATAGATCAAAGAACACAATGCCTCACACAGGTGTATGAAAGTAAGAGTCAAAATGTCAGAGTCTATCCCACATAACAATCATTACAGAATGCATCACAGAGCTACATAAAAAAACTAGAATTTAAACTTCAGACCATACTGTGTATGAACTTTAAACTTCACAATATTGGATATGACATCAGTTACAGTGTACAACACAACATTGTATGAAAGTAGATTCAAAACCTCAGGCTCTCTCCTGCACAACTACAGACATAGAATGTATAGGGCTTGAGAAGATGACATCACGCGTGGTGCATTGTGGGATGGGATGCCATTTTGTAGGCACAGCTAACAAAAACGAAACTATGTGATGCGGTGCTAAACTACGATCGTCTCCACAAAGATGCTGAGCAATGCCACTCACTTGTTGCATTATTGGCTGTACGAGCCGAGGATACAATACTGAATTGGGACTTACTGGGCATCGATTTTTAACAATTTCCCATAGTTGAAACTACAGCAGGAAGCAGGTTGAAGAATTCACAGAGCAAGGAGGCAGGCATGTATTGCAGCTATCCGGCACACCACGGTGACGTTTGCAAATACCAGTGAACATTTGTGTGTTGTTCAAGACATTTCTGTGGAGATAACACAATGCTGTTAGCTATGAACTAAAGTGAATTCAGAAGTATTCTCTCCAAATTGGCTAGTTTTCATTACACATGTTGCAGCTTTGGCTAACATGAGGTTTTCAAGTGAATTCTGACCTGTGTTCAGATGAAGGCCCACAATCTGTTGGCTTATCATATGGCTTCACTACAGGACTTTGCCTAAAAAATAAGATGTTATCCAACAATAACTGATTTTATTTTTCTGTGCCTTTTAGTTTCATCAGTCTCGACCTGTGTCTGTTATTGTTAGTTTCATCAGTCATTACGCCGGTTCCCGGCTGATGAACAAAGGAGAGAATTAATGTGGGCCTTGGTTGCTGCTTTTCAGTGTCACTGTAGACCTTGCTCAGTTAGGAAATTTGGAACACACTGCTTAATAACTGTTTCAAAAAACAAAAAAACAAAACAAAGAGAAATGAAACAAGACATGTCTTCAGATCAGTATATAAGGTGAACATCAAACTGGATGTGCGCACACACACACACACACACACACACACTGATGTGAGAGAGAGAGAGAGTGACAGAGAAAGAGTGTGAGTCTGAGAATGTGCGCATGTGTGTGTGATTGAGTTTGTGAGAAAGAGATTAACTGCAAAAGTCACCATAAAAGGTTTAATTATATTTTCAAGTAGGCCTGCCTGTGATATGTTGAAGTCTCAACCAACTGTGGGCCCCATCTCTTCACCTTGGGCACAGCAGAGTGAAAATAACAGAAAGTGAAGAAAAGGGAGGAAATATTGAAAAGTTAAAATTCTGCTCACGATATCTCAATTTTGTGATTTTCCTGACAGTATTACAGTTTTTACTGCTTTCTCTGCCACAAGGGAAGAGGCGCCTCTTATCGCCAGATGCTGATCATGACTTTAGTGAGACTGTGTCTACAATCATGTATGCCGCATCAATGTGTGGAATCCTTCGGGTAAAAAGTAGCAGCAATAATTGATTGCTTTGAAATTTTCATGAAAACACCATCTAATCTTCATGAAGAAGACATGACAGATTCTAATAACAAGCACATAACAGAGGAAAAAGGATTTTAAAATCAACTTCTGCTTTGGGATCTTTGAGGTCAGCATCTTATCAGATACTGGGGTAAAATTATGTGAATTTTGCCCAGCACTCTGTGTGTGTATGTATATATGTGTGTGTGCAGTGCCAGTGTCAGTATGTGTGTTTGTTTTCTGCTGTGATAGTGTGGGTGCGTATATGTATGCTTGAATGTTGGCTCACATAGCTTGAAACCAACCTCCACACCCAACGCACACATAAGTCACACAAACACACACACACACTCTCTCTCTCCCTCTCTCTCTCCTTCCCTCTCTCTCTAACACAACACACACTCACTCACACACGCAAACAGAGCGGCACACATTCACAAACTCACACACACAGACACACACGCAATGACACAGCACACACAAAGCACACAGTGAATCATTCACACACACACTAACACACTAGACACACCACTCAGAAACACACACACACACACACTCACAAGCCACTGATATAAATTTTGTTTTGATCGGTGCATACAAACACACATACTGACAGCACACTAACAAACTGTGTGTGCATACATACTTTTTACTGTCTCAGTGAACAGGCATAAAATCAAAGAAGAAACACACACGCACACACAACAGAGTGAAAGTGACACACACAGACAGCAGACACAATCACTGTCAACTGAACTGTACTGGTCAAATCCATTCACAATGCTAAGTTTACCTATGTATGGACACCTTGCCTCAAGATAAGCTTGTCAAAGTTCTTCCTATTTCAAGTTCCTATGCTTTTCTGTTTTACACTTGTTAATCTATCTGGAGCATGAGATGTTTAATCAAATTGGATGACGGAATCAACAAAAGTGAAGCAGGCCGAAATGAAGGGACATAACTATGACAATCCTTGTTTCGTGACGTCATTGCTCATTCCCCATTACAACCTGTATGAACTAGAATTTACACATCAAACTCTGTTGTATATGACTACAGTTACAGAATACAATACACATTTGTATGAAAGAGTCTGAACTTTAATGTCTATCCCACAAGACTACCATTATAGAATGTGTAATACCCCACAAGTGGTATTTACATAGATTTTTAGGTAGAATCCATTCTGAGTTTTTGAGCTGCCTCCCTTGAATTGTAATTTGGGCATTTCATTTTATTTCATTAATTTTTTTTCTGTGTATCATTATGTACAAAATATTTGATTATATCGAGTTAGTAGGTTTTAGAAACTTATTTTTATGAATGATAATTTATTTCTAAATTCATATCACACTTCCTTCCTGCACTTAAACGCGCATCTGCTGGGTAGCCATTGTTGGTAACTTGTGTATTAGATAGTAGAAACTGGAAGTCAGGGGGAGTTGTTACCCCTGAATTTTTCAAACAAGGCCATGGTCAGTAAATTTAATAAACATTGTCCCTGTATTATAATGATGCAAAGATATTTTATCAAAACTTCATTGTTTGATTATTTCGTTTATTTAAAATAAAGAACATTTACGTTATTTCATCTGTTTCATTAGACTGAGCAGACTAAACTAACATAAATTCAGATAAGGTGACATGTGGGAACTGTGTGTTACAGGGTTACTGATGTTCCGTTTAACTTTACTGGGTTCAACTAACAGCTTTGTTCAGCTAGGTTCAGCTAGCATCTTTATTTAGTGGGTTCAACTTTGTTCAACTGGGTTCGAGTTGTGAGTTCAACTTTGTTCAGTTCTGTTCAACTGGGTTCAACTGACTTACGGTTTCAACCGAGTTCTTGCAGATTCCATTGTTCTTGTGGATTCCAACTGTTTTGGGGTTCCAAATGTTTAGCAGATATCTCGTTGTCAGTCAGTTTTCTCGTCCATTAAAGTCTTCTTCGCCAACTACACATGCATGTCCATTTTGTTTACACATCATGCCCCTTGCGTGCAGTCCGGTATGCTACAGAATGCATCACAGACCTGCAAGAACTGACAGACTTTATTGTAAAATGTTTTTACTACATTTACACAATACAACACAGAACTTCATGAAAGAATACCCAAAACTTCAGGCTCTAAGTTCACATGCCTACCTAGATAATGTACTGTAGTATCGTACTGGCATTCAGATACTTATTAACCCCTAGGCTGCCTGCATGACGAGATAACTCGTCATGGCAAGCATGTATGCTTCGCTGCCACAATGATGAGATAACTCGTCATCGAAATATTCTGACTTTTCCCTGGTTTGCATTCACTTCCTTGACAAAAATAGTGGTAGCTTTAGCCTGGGGAATCTCTCTAGATTCTATTCATAGCTAGAAACCCCATCTACGTCATGAAGCAGTCCTTTATTTGAACGTTTTGGTTGGGTCACTGTCCAAGTGTTTGCCTGACTTCTCTCCTCGCTCGCTCAACAAAATGTCGGACTGACGCCGTGCTCAAGACATGCGATCGTGATGAACTAAATCAACCAAGATTTCTTTCTTTAGCTGATGCTCAGAAGGAATTGAAGCGTAAATTCGAAGGAGAAGATAGTGATGAACATTTATAGGACGATCTGATAGAAAATAAAGGGAGTAATCAAGAGAGTGGCCAAGATAAGACTGTCAGTGAGTGATGCCAGCTATACAGATGTTAGCAGACGACAGATGACCGAATTAGCAGCAGAGCGATATTCTTGGCATGCAGCCAACGCGGTCTGATGAGAACTGAATCAAGTGACCGTGTGAGAGGGGTGAGGAGGGGGTGCATACTGAGGGGGCGTGGCCTCACATCCATTTTATCACTTGGAGAAGTCACAATGTATTGTGTATCTATCTCTTAAAAGATATAGATATATATATTGTGGTTGTTCTAGTATGATTTTGTGTTTGCAGATATCCATTTGTCCAGAAAATATGATGTTTTCGTGCAAATTACCTGACTAATGTTTGTAATGAACAAGTTGAAAATGTGACAAAAAACAAAACACTGATTTCAAAACAACAGCATGTCACTAAAAATATATAAAATGGGAAAACAGCATGTGTTTTGTATTCTTTATTCATTTACCTTTCAGAAAATATATACTTTTATGGGTCTTTCTCCAATAACAAAGAGCACAGAATTTTTTGAAAATTTCTACCCGTTTTTTGTGAAAAAACCCTGGCAAATAGATTTCACTTAAATCTTATTTTCCTGGCAGCGAAAGGGTTAAGTGCTCCTTGTATCAATGAAATATATACTTATGAAATACTGAACAATAATATTTGCATAAAGAGAAGATTAAAAAAAAAAATTAAAAAAAAACAAAAAAAATCTCTAGAGTGTGCACTACCCAAATTGCAACTGCTGTCAACACTGTTGTAGTACTTGCAGCAGCATAACAGCAACAACAGAAGTAGTCCATGATCAATGATCATGACTGATGGTAGTAATTACTGAACATAGAAAATGATTATATAAATAACGCAACAGCAGCAGTACAATAGTTGTTGCTATGATGGGTGGTAGTAATTCATGCAGCACAGAATACAAATAACACAATAACAATACCATAAAAGGAAACAGAATGCAGAAACAAAACAGTCAAAATGATAAATACTGATCAACAAAAAACAACCAAAAGAGTAGAAAACACAAAGGTACTGACACTTTTGTAGATGAAGGTAATGGTTCCATCAGCTTTCAGTTTAGCCTGGAAGATGAAGGATCCATCTGCACAACAAAAAATTCAGTTGACAAGTTTCAACAGATATGGAGAAAGATAGAAATGGACAGAGTAAGATACATGTATGAACATGATGACACCAATATATATCTCTGTGTCTATAGCATGTGCATCTCTGTGTGTGCATGTGCGTGTGTGTGTGTGTCTGTGCTTGTGTATCAGTGTGTGTGTGTGTGTGTGTGTGTGTGTGTGTGTGCATGCCTTTGTGTATCTGTTTGGATGGACTGACATGTATCATGTATATATGCACAAACATACACACGCATATGAACATGCAGACTTGTATACATAAAAAAATTGCTCACTTGCATGTTAAAATGTACGTTTTCATTTGATTACCATACATTATAAAAAAAGATAGAACACTGCAATCTGATGTAATATTTCACCATCAAAATACTGTCAATATCATCAGCATATTATCATGGCAAAGAAGTAGGCATACAACCAACAAAGTTAGTAAGATTAAAAATCAAACAAACAGAATCCCATCCTTGTTATAAAACTCCACTCACGTGCATCCTGGTCCTTCAGTATGACATTGTGCCACTCAATGACAAACTCCTCTCCTGAAATGTCCAGAAAAAAATAACAAACAATAAAGAGTGGTAACTCTCTCTCCATGTACAAGGTACACAACTTCAAGTCAGTGCTGCTTATGCTACCACTTCAGCTAGCACACAGGTAAACAAAAGGTACATTGGAACAAACCCAGACACTTCCTAAAGAAATGAAGCTCTGGGCTTGTCACTTCTGAAAAAAATGAAGTTCTGGGTTTGTCATTATATCAATCATTTGTGCACACAACAGCAATGACAAGAAATGTGCAAACACAAATTAGCTTTTTATTCAAGACTGGTATAGCCTGTTAATCCTGAATATGCTACATAGAAGGCAACCAGTGCAGTCATCCACAATGGTTCCATCAGAAACTGGTTCAGGACAACAGTCAGGCAGGGTTATCTACTATCCTCTACACTATTCAATATATTCCTGGAGCATATCATGTCAGATGCATTAGAAGACCATGAGGGCACCATCACCATCGGAGGCAGACCTGTTACAAATCTTCCATTTGACAATGACACTGATGGCTTGGCAGGTAATGAGACTGAACTCTCCAACCTGGTAGAAAGACTTGACATCACCTTCAGGGCATACTGAATGGAAATCAGACCAGAAAAGACAAAACCCAGGATGAATAACACCAATGGCATTAGTAATGATATGAAAGTCAACAGGCAGTCTTTTGAATCTGTATTCAGGTTCAAGTATCTGGGTGCCGTTGTCACAGATGAAGGCTTCAAACTGGAAATCAAGTCCAGGATAGTGCAGACTACAGCAGCACTCACTCAACTGAAGCCTATTTGGAGAGACAAAAATATCACACTCAGATCTAAAGTGAAACTTATGCTCTCACTGGTTTAATCAAAGCTTCTCTATGATTCCCTATGATTCCAAGCCATGGAAATGAGAATGTTTCCAAAAGATACAAGGCATCTCATACACTGAGCATGTCACAAATGCTGAGATCCACAAGATGATCACCCAAGTCACTGGACCCCATGCTGACCTAACCGTCATCATGAGGAGGAAGCTTAAATGGTACGGACACATCACAAGATCTGACGGGCTTGCAAAGATCATTCTACAGGGCATTGTACCAGGCTGCTGGAAGACAGGTAGGCAAAAGAAAAGTCGCAGGACAACGCCAAAGAATGGACAGACCTGAGTTTCCCAGATTCCAGAAGAGCTGTGAGAGACAGGAACCGATCACAAGAACTGTTCTGGAAATCATTTGCGGTGCCCTGATGACCCTCCACTGGGTTATGGGACAGGTGACGGTGAAGGTGAATATTACAATAATGAAAATTACTCTCTCCCTCGCCATTTCCCAACCCCCAAAAATATTGCCATCTTCTGAAATCGAATCTGTATGCGAGTATATACTATTACTACAACCACTACTATCACCTCTAGATTCTATTCATAGCTAAAAAACCCATCTACGTCATGAGGCAGTCCTTTATTTGAATGTTTTGGTTGGGTTACTGCCGCAGTGTTTGCCTGGCTCCTCTACTCACTCACTCAACAAAATGTCAGACAACCTGCTCAAGACATGCGATTGTGGTGCACTTAATCAACCAAGATTGTTTTCTTTAGCTGATGCTCAGAAAGAATTGAAGCATAAATTCGAAGGAGAAGACAGTGATGAACATTTATAGGATGATCTGATAGAAAATAAAGCGAGCAACCAAGCGACTGGCCAAGATACGACTGTCAGTGAGTGATGCTGGCTGGACAGCTGTAGCAGACGACAGAAATGACTGAATTATTAGCAAGACACAGTGTGAGCGATTTTCTTGACACTCAGCCAATGTGGTCTGATGAGAACTGGATGAAGTGACCGTGTGAGAGGGGTGGAGAGAAGACCGAGGGGGCGTGGCCCCACCTCGACATTATCACTTGGAAAAGTCACAATGCATTGTGTATCTGTCTCCTTTTTATTGTGGTTGTTCCAGTATAATTTATGTGTACAGGTATTATCCATTTGTCCAGAAAATATGATATTTTAGTGCAAATTACCTGACTAATGTTTGTAATGAACAAGTTGAAAATGTGACAAAAAACAAAAAAAACTGATTTCAAAACAACAGCATGTCACTGAAAATATATATGATTAGAAAACATAATGTGTTTTGTATTCTTGATTCATTTACCTTTCAGAAAATATATACTTTTATGGGTCTTTCTCCAATAACAAAAAGCATAGATTTTTTTGAAAATTTCTACCCGTTTTTTGTGAAAAGACCCTGGCAAATAGATTTCACTTGAATTTTATTTTCCTGGCTGGCAGCGAAAGGATAAAATGAATCAGTTATCATGTGATAATTATGCAACATTATTTTGTAATCATCTCAACATGGTACTATGCAGACATTATTAAAAGACTAAGCACTTGTGTAATGTCTACATGTTTTATATATCAGTCTATTTTTATAAACAGACATGATAAAATTGATTACTGGTAACTGGGGCAACTCAAAAACCTGTATGTTGACTCATTTAGTGCATGACGATAAAGCAAAAGGTTGTTCAATAGATATTTATTTTTCATGCATTGCTAGATGATAACTATATTATATATAATAATAATAATATTTTATTTTCATATAGCGCTATAATACAATCATAAGCAAGCTCTAAGTGCTTTACAATCCAGTACCTAAAGTGAAACAAGAAAGCATATAAAAAGTAGCAGAAACATAAAACAGAATCATTAATATCATAAATACACAAAGCATAAAACTCACTTTCAATACTACAACTGTCACACTCCAACACTCACACAAACACACACATGATTAAGCAGCCGAGATAACAGCAATTTTCACTTTAAATACATGTACATGTAAAAAGGAGCATAATTGTAATCTGCATGCCATAGATTTTGTAAAAATTGTAAAATAAAACTTTGGATAGAAAAGGTAAAAGGGGTAAAAATCAGTAGTCATTCTCCCTTTTGAACCACACCACCACCATCCATCTACTCACCCCCATTCTCTCTACTCACCCATCACACACACTCACATTGCCATGGGCCTGGAACAACAGCACTATTTGAGTTATAACAAGTATTTTTTAAAGAGATAAGTTTGGTTTTTTTTAGTTTTTTTTTTAAAGATTTGCTTTAAAGGTAGATAGATAAGTTGTTTGTCTGAAAACAATAGGCAGAGAATTCCAAGTTGTTGGGCCGAAGATGGAAAATGACCTCTTTCCACAGGAGTTAAGGAAGTATCGGAAAACGGTTTGCTAGGAGGAATCAAGAGATCTCAATGTTATGTTTGGTAAGTACGGGTTAACAAGCTCAGAAAAATATGAGGGTGTGGTATCACAATTCAGGCACTGAATGCATAGACAGGCAACTTTATATTCAATTCTGGCTTGAACAAGCAACCAATGAAGTGTCCGTAGGAGAGCAGTAGCATTCTCTCTCCTTGACTTTTTAAGGACAAGTCGAGCTACACTATTCTGTATTTTCTGGAGCTTGTAGAGTTTATCATTGGGAAAGCCAGCTAAGACAGAATTACAATAATCTAGGCCGGATAAAATGAAGGCAACAGCAAGTTTGTTGGCAGCATCAACAGACAGGAAGGGGTGGATTTTACTAATCTCATGAAGCTGAAAGTAAAGAACTTTACACAGGTGGTTCACATGAGTTTCCATCGTGAGGGATGAATCAAGGTAAAAACTAAGACTGCGGACAGAACTAGAGAAAGAAATTTCTGTGCCAGAACAAATGATAGACGTAGTATTTATATTGCTGTGAGTAGTAACAAAAAACATGGAGAGAGCAATAAGACAGTGTGGGACATGGGTGGGTCATGGTTTAGAGAGTGTAAGGGGTTTGGGGGGAAAGGTGTGTGTGTGGGGGTGTGGGTGATTATACAAAAGAAAAACCCTTGCAATAACTCACATTCTTGTCAAGCTAAACTATGACTCAGGGTTATGATAATACTGCATATCTACATTCTGATTATATAATAAGGCAAATCCTGCATTGGTATGTTAACTTATATGTGCACCAGTCATTACCGAATGTTATTGTCAGTGGTGATGACTTCACTGAATGTCAAATTCACTGATTCATTATGTGCTGGATGTGAAGTTTTGATTTGTGTTGTACTGAAAAGAATAGAATCTTCTGTGCAAGGGGTAAAAAAGTAAAAAAAACAAAAGTAGTCAATCACATACCAACTTGTTTGTAGAAGATATTGGAGTCTGGGCTTGTGGAGGTATCAAAATTAGCCATAAGGGGAGCGATGTATTGGGTGGCCGTCAGCCACTGATGTAAAAAGGGACTCATGTAGATGAAGCCTGCACACACAGAGACACACACACACAGACACAAACACACACACAAACACACACAAGAATCAAGAATATTTAATCCTTTCACCCCTTTTGGGGCATGAAGGATATTATATAACAGCAATAGTATTTTACACCAAGATTAAACATAAACAATTAAAATAACATAACTATCAGAAACAGAATACAACACACACACATGCACACATACATGCGTGTGCATCACACCCCCACCCCCAACACACAAACACATACACACACATTTGGTAAACCAAAAAAAATAAAAAAATAAATAAAAAAGAAACATAAAATGTCATGTTAAAGCTGAAGATTATCTGACATGTGAACTAACCATTCACACATAATACAAAATATCCACAAATCAATGTTACTGGTTGTAATGATTAGCAAATGTGCCCGAAGACACATCCAACAAACTTCTGATTCTGAATTGAAAAGACACATCCAACCACTTCCGATTCTGAATTGAAAACAGTTACCTCCCCATTTAACCAAGAACAATAGATTAATAGCAACTATACAAAACAGGTAAGAGAGAAATCAAGTCAGGGAATGCTAGACTTACTCTGATACTGATATTAGTGACAACTGTGACATTCAGAATTTCAACATGGTGTAAGAACAATGAAGCCAAGCCCATAATTACACGTCCATCTAGGATTTAATTGATTTCAACAAAAGACAGCATGCTTCATTCATGTACTGACAAACGTATGCAGGTCTGCTGCAAATAACGACATATGTTACAAGGGAGTGATGGCCTAGAGGTAACATGTCCGCCTAGGAAGCAAAAGAATCTGAGCGCAATGGTTCAAATCACAACTCAACCGCCGATATTTTCTCCCCCTCCACTAGACCTTGAGTGGTGGTCTGGATGCTAGTCGTTCGGATGAGATGATAAACCAAGGTCCCGTGTGTAGCATGCACTTAGCAAATGTGAAAGAACCCACAGCAAAATCCTTGCAAAATTCTGTAGAAAATTCCACTTCGATAGGAAAAACAAATAAAACTGCACGCTGGAAAAAATACAAAAAAATGGGTAGTGCTCTCAGTGTAGCGATGTGCTCTCCCTGGGGAGAGCAGCCTGAATTTCACACAGAGAAATCTGTCGTGGCCAAAAATGAGAAATACAAATACAAATAACAGCACTGCCACAAATGAACGTTGCATTTCTTTTTCTTGTTAACACACTTCATTTAGAAAAGACACAACTAAGTTCTCATAAGGCTGTAAAAGAAGGAGAAAACATCCAGTGACCAAAATATAATGCTTATATATATATAAAAAAACACAAAAAAACAACAACTAAAAAAAACAACAACAACAAACAACAACATATGAATATTCTACATCTAAGCAAGTTGAACAACATGTCCACACCACTAATAACCCTAGGATGCCAAAAACCTAAAAGAGGAATGGCACAATTTCAGCCAGCATGCAAAACTAAAGTCCCAAAGCCCCCTGAAACAACACCTGATGCACAAGCAGCACATATCCTAATCTGGGTTGGCCAGAAAGGCAGAGACATTTTTAACTCATGGAGACTTACAAATGAAGCAAAGAATGCCAACACAATAATTACAAAATGCAAGGAACATACTGAGCCTCAAACAAATAGTGTTTGCAACCGAGATACATATTCCATGAAAGAACACAAAAAACAGGTAATAATAATAATAATTCATAACTTTTCTATGGTGCAATATCCAGTACTAATGCTGCTCAAAGCACCTTACATCATCGAGCCAGATATAAACATAACATAAAACATTACAACAGCTCAATCCAATGCGTTCACAGAATGAATAAAAAAGCATGATCCACCAAACAATAAAAGTATCAAGTAAATAATGCTTAGATTAAAAAGAAAAACATTCCTTAAAAACACACATTTTTTAGACACACACATACATGCACGCGCACACTCACACTCACACACACACACATACGCGTGCGCGCCCAGACACATTAGATATATCAACTGCACTAAAATAGGATTACGTGAGTATAAATATCTCTAGCACAAAACTCCATGTGGCGAACAGACTTTGGACTAACCATCGTGCTGAGTACAGAAATGTTTGCGGAAAAGGTGTGTTTTCAGATCTGGCTTGAAGGTCTGGAGATCAGGAGCATTTCTGAGGGACGATGGCAAAGAATTCCAAATTTGGGGTACTTGAGCCCTAAAAGACCTTTTCCCTGCACATTTTAAATTAGTTCTTGGGACTTTAAGTTACAGTTCAGAACTGGATCTTAGCGTTCTACATGGTTCATACGTTTCAAGCACAGAGGAGAGATACGGGGGAAGAGATTCATCAAAATGTCAGAAGGCAAGTGTCGCTAGTTTACAGTGAATGCGGGACTCCATAGGAAGCCAGTGTAACTGATGCAAAAGAGGTGTGACATGATCAGATTTCTTTTTTGCTAGGACAAGTAGATCTAAACGATGAAATGGTTGACAACCAGATCATTGCAAGTATCACTTCACAGAAATCCAAGAAAAAATGAAAGCGACAAACCCACCATAGAAAACAGCAACAGACATCAGCATTGCCCATGAAACAACGCAAGAGCAGTTGAAATCAATGTTGGGGACAGCAAATCAAATGTGAGTAGATACAGTCAGAAAATCTTATAATTATAAGAGATGATTACCGGCAACGCCAACATAACAGATACGAAAAGAACAATAGCTCATGCAGAAACTGCGGGGGGAAAGCACAAGAAAAATGAGTGTCCAGCTTTTCGTTCCACCTGCAAATTTTGCCACAAATAAAATCGCTGGGCTAAAGTGTGCCTGTCAAAGAGTAGACAAGAACCACAGAAGAAATGAAGGAATGTCCACTCCATTGAAGAAGATGATGACAGTGACTTTGACATGAATGCCATAACTAGCAACCAAGAAACTCCAAACACAGTGAGTGCTAACACAGAACTTGAAACAGGACACATTGTGGGGAACAGCGACAGAGCTCCAGCAGACTGCAGACTTTGTAACCTGCTCTGGATTGACCATCTGAACCTTTGTACACTGAAGATGAAGAAAACTGGCAGACAGGTTGTTTACATACATTTGCTTCATTCTTCTTTAGATCAAAAGATGAGTTAGAACCATGATTTAGGCTATAGTCAAGGGGCTGTAACAGGAAAGACTTGAAAAACAGGTTTGAAGAATAGGTGGCTTAAAAGGCCACAACCTGTGTTAGTGGTAAATCAAAGTAATTGATCTAAATGGGAGACTAGTTCGGATGTGTTAAGCTTATTTGGGAGTAATGTACAGAGGTTCAGTACTATGATGGGACATGTTTTTTTTCTTCTGTTTATACCTTGTAAAGACTTGCTGCAGTACTGGTTAATGGTGTCTGTGTCTACACTGAGCAAGAGTATCTGAAACTGACTAGGTTGGGTTTAAGTACATTACTTGTATTTGTTTTATTCTTTATGCCTTATAAATCTATTGGTAACTTAGTTTCTGATTTTTGGAAACACAGTTTGGTGTCAGTTGAACTCTCATGTTGTTAGTTGAACTGTGATGTTGTATTACAAGAACACTGAGAGACTGTTTTTAGCTGATGTGATATTGCAGAGTTAAGTAGCAAACATGTGTTGATTCAGAAACATGAATTGTGTCCAAGTATATGACTTGCTGACAGAAAGAAAAGTGGCTGAAGTGTTGAATGCATCATTAAATGGTGGGAGTAAGGACTGGTTTGGGTCTTTGAGTATCCCACCCCCACCTCTCATGCTATATTACTACAGGCATTATGGTATGATGTTTAGATATCATTTTTGGTTCACATGGTGTATTTGGGCTCACATAAATGATAATGTTCAGTGACATGCCAATAGTTTCTCAGTTGCTGACATACTGTGGAAAATAATATAAGCATTTAGTCACAAAGAACTACAGTGGTGTGTGTGTAGTATCTGTGAAGAATGTTTGGTTAGCTACTCTTGGAGTTATTTTGAGGTTTGACTGGTCTATTTTGGGTGTTTGGTGGTGACAGCTATATTTAAGGTGAACAAATCTACAGGCAAACTCTGTCAAGGGTATTCCATGTGTGTGTGCATGTGTGTGCACATGGGTGATACAGCAAATTGTTATGGGAGATATGTTTGACTTGTTGGTAGCTGTGATTCCCATGTGACCTAGTGCTGTTATGTGCCAGTGGGATACTCTGTGGAATGAATTGGAGATTTGTTCATTCATAATGGAATCACACAATTATGATTGTATGGTGGGTAACAGGAAATGAATGCTGAGAGTTTGTATAAGTCGTTCATATATTTGCTGCAAAATATCTTGTGTCACTGACTGTTGGTCGTGGGTAAGCTAAATGGAGCTTGCACTTTACATGGATTTGTTATAGAAGAGTGTATAGTGCTGGGTATGTGGTGAAGTGTGTAGTAATTAGTTATTTCATTAAGCTAGACAACATACTGATGTTTGAATATAATATGAGATGTGGTGAATCATGTAATTAATCATTTCATTTGAATAGACGACATACTGATGTCTGTGTGTTATATCAGCTTTTCTTGCCAATGATATCCAGCATATGATATGGTATTTGACCTGGGTTTGGTTTTTGTATGTTTTCCAGGCATGCTGCTAGGTGCTTGGTAAGTGCTAATTAAGTTAGGGTAAATAAACATCTCAATAATCTTACCAAAACACCCTGCTTATGGAGTGATGGCCAAGAGGTAACGCGTCCACCTAAGACACGAGAGAATCTGAGCGCACTGGTTCGAATCACAGTACAGTTGCCAATATTTTCTCCCCCTCCACTAGACCTTGAGTGGTGGTCTGGATGCTAGTCATTCGGATGAAACGGTAAACTGAAGTCCCATGCGCAGCATGCACTAAGCACATGTAAAAGAATCCACAGCAACAAAAGGGTTGTCCCTGGCAAAATTCTACAGAAAATCCATTTCGATAGGAAAAACAAATAAAACTGCATGCAGGAAAAAGAAAAAGAAAAAAGGTGGCACTCTCAGTGCAGCGACATGCTCTCTCTGGGGACAGCAGCCCAAATTTCACACAGAGAAATCTGTTGTGACAAAAGAGAGAAATACAATACAATACAATGCTTGAGGTACAAGGAGAGAGTGGAGTGTGCACCTGTCCTTTACCTGCGATCCTACCCTACCAACTCACCCTTTCCTTCTACCTCATTACCCTTTTACACTAGGAAACTGAGATAGAATGGCAGAAAAACAAAGCGAAAGCCCTGAAAGACTGAAAAGAAAGAAAAAGGAAACAAAATCAGGTAATTACAAAAAGAAAATAATTTGCAAACTACACACAGTTTGAACCATGATTTTAAACTTTCCAGTAGTCTGATAAAACATACCCAACATGTTTTTTCAACATTACCTCCTGTGGCAACCGTTACATTGGTGATGTTATGACCATAAAACCGAAACTTGAAAGGCAAGGATATAGTCTGAAAACATAAAACATAATCATAGTTTACATACTTTTTGTTTTGTATTCAACAATTATCTACCATACTTAATTACTTTATAACTGTTTAATATCACTCAGTTTGTTACGGCTGACAACACAACTGTCACCATAATTAATTTTGAAATAGACATTCAAATTATGTATAAATCCATCAGCTCTTCAAAACTGCATTGGCTCTATGGTTTGAGAAAAGTCATGTCCATACCCAACACAATATACATGAATGTAAAAGCACAGTCAGACAGACAGACAGGCAGACACACACACACACACACACACTATGGTTACCCAAATTTTTCAGGTCTTCTGAACTGAAAATCAATTGTAGAGAACTGTGCTGAGCTTTAAAAAAAAAAAAACCCATTAAGTAGGACAATTAATTTCAAAATAGATTTGAATTATTGCACAATACTTACAATGAGGGTTCAGAGGGGGTTGATGGAGGAGGTGGGGGAGCAGGAAAGAGAGAGAGAGAGAGAGAGAGAGAGAGAGAGAGAGAGAGAGAGAGAGAGAGAGAGAGAGAGAGCTGAAGTTTCAATGCAAGATGGGGAGTTTGTATTATACTCCCAGTTTGGTTAAATATACTTACCATGTCAAACTGATGCAAAACCAGGCCTATCTGTTTGCTTTTTTGGCCAAAATTTATCGCGGCAACTCAGTGATATGACATCTCGCCATTAGACCGCCATCTGCTAGCCAATGAAATGCAATGTCCGGCAGTAGGTAAACAATCATTCAAATGGCCAGCAAAGAAAGGTCCCATGTGAAGCACGGCAAGAACCGTGGGGACAGACAGGCGGGCCTTTGAGTTTGACATGGTAAGTATATTTAACCAAACTGGGAGTATAATACGAACTCCCCATTTTGGGGTCATATACTGTACCATGTCAAACTGATGCAGAATTCAAAGCAAATGGAGGAGGGCACTGCCTTCTGGTTCACATGGGGAGCCCTTGTAACTGTGACAGCTGAGTTAGCCACGACAAAGGAAACCCCTAAGAACCATATGCCGTGAGCATACAGACTTCCCTGAGAAGGAAATCGATGAAGGAAATCTCTGAACGGCAGAAGGCCACCTGCAAACCCTGGCAAAGAGGCACAGAATGCTGAAAGGTGGCTGAAGTGGCAACAGCGCGTGCCTCCACAGCTATCATAATCCTGCATTAACGGAACTGAAAATGCCTAAGGTTCCAATGTGTTGGCGTTTCGACCTGGTTTCCCAACCCAACCATCTAGGGCGGGATCGGGAAGTAAAGAAAGGCATAAGCTTGCTCCAGTCCAGTGAAAAAAACATTCGGTGTCCAACATTCCATGTCTGCAACCAGTGTGACTGGAATCAGTAGTCCTCGACAGACCTGTGGTAAAGAGAACCCCCTTCTATGGAGACCATAACGCCACACCCCTTGCAGAGTGTCCTTGTGTAGGGTCCACCAAGTGGAGGATGCTCTTGAACCTGCTGCAAGTGCCTGCCCAGGTTGGTACTGCCCATGTGTGTCTTGCTGAAAGCTCAATGCCTTGTAGTACCAGCAAAGGAGAGCCTTGGACCACCACATGGGGATATCCAAGGTCCCCCCACCCCCACCCCCTGCGACTGTGCCAAGTAGAGTCAGGTGAATAGGTACCTACCTAGAGGAACTGAACTCTGAACTGAACCTGGAAATCCCTGCCAGCCCCACTGTTGGCAGAGGATGGGGTCCACTGGAATGACTACATGGGAGGGCAGAGAACTGGGTTACCCAATCCCTCTACATGAACCTCAGGTACTGGTATGATGCCAAATGAATGAGGATCTGGACATGCACAACCTGCAGGTTTAAAGCAGTGGCACATCGCACTGCTGAATGGTCTCTCAAATGCATGCCTGAGAGTCCACAAGAATGTGGCCCTGCTGAGGGGGACAAATCCAGGACTGGTCACCACCCTCTTTGGACCTTTGGAATCACCAGCATGCGTCTCCAAAACCCCGGGGCCCCAGTTTGGGGTCTTCAAGAAGCCGTGAGATACCCCCTTCATCGAAATGCTGTCATGCTTCTGTAACTTGGGTACATTAGAAAGAGGAGTGGGTCACAGAGGAGGGGGAATCTTCTGCCCGAAACAGCATGCACCCTAATTCTATACCCAACATAACCCAGTCATCGAGTCCCACTTTGTGCAACTGTTGTACATGGGAGAGAAACCATACTTGCCGGGGCTGAGCGACTGGAAGGTCTGAAAATGAAATGTGTCCGAGTCATCAGGGGTGAAAATAGGCCCCCTATCTGTGCAGCGGACAAAGACCCAAGAGGGAGTGCTGCTGGGTGGGAATTGACCATGCGGCAGCCTTTCTTCTCCTGGGTTGTTAGAGAGATAGATGACAGCACCCCTTTTGGCAAGCACGGAGTGGATTTGCTGGCTGGTAGTATTGTCTGCCTTAACTGTCAGGCGCGCAGCCACTCTGTCACCCAAAGTTGTCAGCCGTGGATGGCTGAAGAGTTAATGAGGTTCAGGAGAAGATAACTCCGAACCTCGCAGGAGTCATGCTCATCACCCACATGACTGGCCCTGTGAGGGAAAGCAGCCAAGGCATAACACCGAGGAAACATGTAGCAGGCACCGACCAGCCTATTTGTCCCCCTCAGTCAGCCATCATGAACAAAAGGATGGCCGAGGTTGGAGAGGAAAGGCTTTGTGTCCCTGTCCCACCCAAGAGGACATCACACTATAGAGGCTGTGTGAACGGGGGTTGAACAAGGACCAA
This sequence comes from Babylonia areolata, assembly GCF_041734735.1. NCBI lineage: Eukaryota > Metazoa > Mollusca > Gastropoda > Neogastropoda > Buccinidae > Babylonia > Babylonia areolata. The sequence continues at coordinate 9,912,041 of NC_134877.1, forward strand.
ACCACACCCATGGAAGAATCCTTTTCATTTGTCTTGTCTTCTCTGTCTAATGAGGTACTTCCCCTGGGGGACCGACCCAAGGGACAGACAGATTCCCGATGGGGCAGGGGTTGAGAAAAAATTACCCCTGTCACTGAGGGCGGGTTTAATCAGCCACCCCAGTGCCGTCTGTGGGAACTTACGGCAATAAGTGGTCCTGGGGGTGGTGCTGTGGTGCTAAAGAAGGGTTAATGGTGACAGTGTGGTGTGAAGGGCAGATTCAGAAGGCTGATGGTGGAGTGACCCAAGTGGGCAGGGTCAGCCCCAGTGCCACCAGGAACGAACTGGGTCCAGCCTGATCAGAAGGTGAACATGGACTTGACCTGTCACCCAGGAGAGGGTAGAAAATGGTCAATAATTCTCCCACTCTTCAGAACATTGTTTAAAAATGGATCTCCCAGACCATATCAGGCAGGGTCCCATCACACCTGGATATACCCAAGGGGGTCTCCAGATTTGGGTGTGCAGCCTCGTGGAAAGAAGAGTGAGCCAATCAAAGTTACCTGCTGATTATCCCATTCATGCCTGCTGCAGGGCTAGAGCCCATGGACCGTAGGTCCAGGAATGCCCACGAGGGTTCTGCCAATCTCAACACTGTGCACCTCCTGAGATGGTTAGGAAGGGACCCATGCATGCAAAGAGGGCATGGACACCCATCAATCTCCCCAATGCAGGAACAAGTGGTAAAAAGAAGCCGCAAGCTTCACCGAACTTGTCTGGGTGACCCAGAAGTGGTCAGTCCCTAGAGGGAGGCGCTTAGGGAAAGGGTCCCTGAGGGTTTGGAAAGGAGAAATCACCCTTGGAGGGCGACTGACCCTGTGAACTCTCCTCAAGGGTCCCTGGCATCAGGACCTCCAGCGGGGGTGACGGTAGCCCCGTAGGTCCCATCCAAATTAGGTGTTGGGACCATGGGCTGACCGAGACGTGGACAAGCCAGAGCCACCCAATGCACATGTGTGCTGTCGCCTGATGCACAAGGAAGGGTCCTGCCTGCAGTATGCCCTCCCATGGTGGTACAGGTGCCCACAAGGGAGGTGCTGGCAGTTGTAGAAGTAGCCCAGACCCACAAGTGCTCAGTACTTCCACGATGGGCTGCGATCGAGTCCTGGTGGAGAAAAATACCGGGGGCCAAATGTGCTGGGCTGAGACATGGGAGGCAGGTCTGCAACTGAGCCCAGAACATACCAGGGGTAAAAACACCCTGTCATCTCCCAAGGGGCAGCGGAAACTCTTGGCTTCCTTGATTTGATGAGGGTCTGGAGGCACAAGGACCCAAAGGGAGGTGATGATAAGCATGGATGTTGTCATGACCGAGAAATACTCCATCCCTCCACAGGGCTGGCTGAAATCAGGGTAGAGAGAAGGCCTAGACCTCCGCTGCGCCCAGTGTGGCTACAGGGTGAACCCCCTTTGGGGAATCAACCCATGGGCGCCAGCCAGAGGGTGTCAGGAGAACATCTTCAGCCACGTAGCACCTCATGGAAAGAGGTAGGGACACATGCGTGCTGGGAGGCAGTAAGGCCTACTGTTCTCCCGACTATCTAAGGCTGAGGTAGGGGAAAGTGCAAGCTTTCCCCCACCTGGGTAGGCAGACCCAGAGGTGCTATGTCCCAAGAGGGATGCGTTGGTGACCAGAAAGGTTACCCTGACCGAGACCAGCTGGGCCACTCCAGCTGATGAGGTGGGCATCCACAGTTGAGTACCAAATGTGTAGGGTAATGGGTGCTGGGCTGAATCCGGGGAGGATAGGACCTGGGGTCATCCCGGGCCCTCCTGGCAGCCCAGAGTGTGCCGGTGGCGCACCCCTGTATGGGTAGAATGGGGGGATCTACCCGTGAGTGCCAACCATCCTGTGAGCCCATCCCCTGGGCTCACTGGCACATGGACTTTTAGGAAGGGAAAAAATAAAGAAAAAAACTTGTCCAGGTTGGCAGGAAGTCCAGTAACCTACCCTGACCTGGATGTCCCGGGACCGCCTGACATGTACGTGCCTCCCCCAGCAGGGGAGACTGGCCGGATAGCGGAACCGCCTGACACATGCGTGTCTACCCCAGTAGGGGAGACCTGATGGACAGCGGCTTCACCTGACAAGCAGGTGGGTGCCACACGCCCCACATCCCCTCCCATAGGGATACTGGGGTGACTTGACCTGAGGAGAGCACGAGAGTGTGGCCCTCCCGAAGGCCATAGGGGTCCACCCCCACTGAGGGACGTGGGGAGGGGACTCCGCATGGGAGGGATGGAGAGAGAGAGAGCAGTGCCACCACTGAGAGCCTGTCCATGAACAGAGAATAGAGGGCTGAATCATGCCCCATTGTGACATCATGTCTGGCTGATAACATGAGTATAAGATTGGCGGGAGAGAGAGAGAAATATATATATGTTTGAATATATATCTGTATATACATATATATATATATATATATATCTGTATACACAAACACACACACACATATATATATATATATATATATATATATGCATAATTTTTTTGACTCACTTGTGTAAACAAAGTGAGTCTATGTTTTAATCCAGTGTTTGGTTGTCTGTGTGTGTGTGTGTGTGTGTGTGTGTGTCCGTGGTAAACTTTAACATTGCCATTTTCTCTGCAAATACTTTGTCAGTTGACACCAAATTTGGCATAAAAATAGGAAAAATTCAGTTTTCCCCAGTTATCTTGGTTAAAACAATATTGCACCTCTGGTATGGGCACACACAAAAAATTAAAAAAGAAGCCAAATTATATGCAAACTGAATTTACTGTTATATTAATTTTTTTCTTATTCTCTAAACGTGGCACTTTGGTCTGATATTCTGACACAACAAGAGCAGTCATTTTTATCATTTTTTGTTCAAACAGGAACTTCTTTTGCTAAGCATGGAAGTTATATTTATTTTGCATGTCTTTGGTACAGATAGTAAAAAAGGGAAATTAATCTGTAATTAATGCTAGGGGGCTTAATTTGCTTTAAACTGATCTTTCTCATCTTAAACATTACATTTTGAAATTATACTCAATACATAAAAAGCTTGTGTTTTACTCTCAGTGTACAGTGCTTTCACTATGTTCATTCGCCCATGTGGTCTTTTTTAAAAAAAATACTAAAATCAATACGATGAGTGGACTTTATAGATCTTTTGGCTGAGCCCTGAAGGTCATGGGCAAAAATCAATAGCGTACACATATTTATACATATTCAAAGCGCGTGCTCATATTCTTCGCGAACGCGAACGACGCCATTTTGTTTCAAGTTGTTGACCTGCCCGTTCAATCCTATATTCATATCATATCATATCAAGGCGTGCAGGCCTGACGAGGCCTTTTGCCCGCTTGATGTGGGGAAGAAAAAGAGAGTCCCCACATATGTCTGATGCATTTTTCAACATTGAGTGCGCAATGCTTGAAAAATCAATAAATATGTAAATGAGTTTTGTAATTTAAATTTTTCAAATGAATATCAAGATAATTTTTAAATGTATTCACTGTTCCTGCGGAAACAACATCTTGTGACAAATTGTTCCAAACATTTGTTAATCTGTTAGTAAAGAAATGTGCAAATCTGGAAGTTTTAACTGAAACTTTTAATAGTTTGTAGGAATGGCCTCTTGTGGTACTGTTCTCATTCAATGTAAACAAAGAGTTTATGGTTCTGCTGTCATATAATCCATGTGTCATTTTATACATCTCTATTAAATCACCACGCAGTCTTCTATATTCTAAACTGGGTAACTTAAGTGCTTGCAACCTACTTTCATAGTCCATATCAGCAAAGCCAATGATTCTTTTAGTGAATCTTCGTTGAACATTTTCAATACTGTCTGTATGTTTCACTAAACCCGTATTCCAAACAACATTCCCATATTCTAAGACTGGCCTGACTAATGACTTAAATAATGGCACCATTATGTCTTTACTTTTACACTGTATGTTTCCAACTAGCATTCCGGTCAATCTATTGGCTTTTTTAATGGTTTCATTAATATGAACATCAAAAGAGAGACCAGAGTCAACAATGACTCCAAGATCTCTCTCTGATGAAGTCTCCTGCAAGTCCGTACCATTCATATAATACTTATAATGTGGATTATTTCTGCCTACGTGTAAAACTTTACATTTATTGTTATTAAATTTAATTTGCCATCTATCAGTCCAGTGTACTAAATTATCAATACTAACTTGTAATTTCAATCTACCAACATCAGAATCTACTTCCTCATAGATCTTTGTATCGTCTGCAAAGATTTTCACAAAACAGTCTAGTATGTCAGGCATGTCATTTATATAATATACAAAGAGTGTGGGCCCCAAGACACTGCCTTGGGGAACACCACTACTCACCTTAACAGGACACGATGACTCAGTCCCTACTGATACGTACTGTGTTCTCTCATCTAAGAAATCTTTTATCCATTCCAACAATTTACCACAAATACCATACCCTTGCAATTTAGCAATTAACCTATTATGTGGAACTTTATCGAACGCCTTCTGTAAGTCCAGATAAATTACATCCATTGGTTTATTGTTTTCAAGTGACTGCATCCAGTCATGTACAGTATTCAACAACTGAGTCACACAGGATCTACCACTGGTAAAGCCAAACTGATAATCAGATAGTAAGTTGTTGTCAATCAAATGTTTATTCAAAGTATCACGTATGAAACCTTCAAAAACTTTACATACAACCGATGTCAAACTTACTGGTCGATAGTTTCCAGGGTCTTGTTTGTTACCTTTCTTAAATATTGGTTTTACTTGTGCTACTTTTCATGCCTGTGGGATCTTACCATATGATACAGTCTTAACAAACAGAATCTTTAAGGGAATAGCTAAACTATTATGTAATTCTTTTAGCAAATAAGGGTGCATTCCATCAGGACCAGTGGATTTATTTACCTTTAACTGTGAAAGTTTGTCACTAATAATCTTTTCTGAAACTTCAACATAATCTGTTGAAGCCTTGCATTCTGACTCAAAAGAAGGAACATTGGTGACATCTTCCACTGTGAAAACACTAGAGAAAAACAAATTTAGGACCTCAGCCTTTTCTTTGTCATTGTTAGTTAAAGTTCCACCAGGTGTTCTTAAGTTTGGAATAATCTCCTTTGGTTTAGTTTGTGATGCAATATAATTAAACAGTCTCTTTGGGTCACTTTTAATGTTCTTTGCAATAGACATCTCTTTTTCCTTGGTAGCTTTTTCTAATGCCCTCTTAACCTGATTTCGAGCACGTGCATAAGCATTATAATTTTCAGTCGTCCTATATTTCTTATACCATCTGAAGGTCCTTCTTTTCAATCGTATCTTTTCCAAAACAGAAAATGGGACAGTCTTTTTGTAACTTTTGTTTCCAGTCCAAAACTCTTTAAATGGCACATACTTATCTTGTAATTCCTTCAGTTTATCAGAAATGCAAGACCAACACTCATCCACAGATTTGAGTTCCAAAGTCTCTTTCCAATTAATGTCATCCAATGCATGCCTCATTGTCTCATAATCACCTCTATCATAAAAATAGCGTCTGCCTTTCGACTTACGAGGTAGTAGAATACCAGTATCAACTTCAAAAATAATGCTAGAGTGGTGACTTTTACCTATAGGGGGATAATATAAAACATTATAAACTAAGTCATCTCTGTTTGCTAAAACTAAATCCAAAATATTTGCTGTTTGATTACCACGAAAATGTGTTGGTTCCGTAACAAACTGTACCACAAAATTATCTTGCAATACTTCCAGAAATTTTGAAGCAGGGTGGTCTATGTGTTTGGTACACACTTCTTGTTCCCAATCAATATCTGGATAATTAAAATCACCCATCAACACTTTCTTACCTGTGCCTTCAAAAAACAGTGATACAAATTTAATTAATTTCTTATTTTCTTCTAATGAACTACTGGGAGATCTATATGCAACTCCAACTTTTAATTCCTCATTATCAAGTGCAATGGAGCAGAAGACAGAGGGACTGAAGACTTCTTCCAGCTGTGTATTACGTACATATGTGTCAGGTCAGGTCATTAGATCTGCTACTGGTAACCTGTAATCCAGTACAACCTGTTCAGGGTCGGGTTGCCGGCGACTAAACCGGCACTCCCACCGCTCCCTTCCGGGACTGGTGAGGCGGGTGGCTAGACACCCTTATGGAGATCCATAAAAGGGCGTTGGCTCAGGAGAGCCACCGACGGCCATCTAGCTCCACTGTGCTGTGTGCATGCCACACGCAGTTGGCCCCCGGGGTGTGTCTACCCATGCATGCGAAGTCTGGATCCGGCAGAATCTGCTGAAGAAACCTATCGGTTCAACGGAGAGGAAGGCGGTTACAGCAACGCACTGTGGAGTGCAGAGAGCAAGATGAGACACCGAAAGGATATCTTGGTCATCCACTGCATCCGTGCTCATCCTCCAGTCGTCTCGACTTAGTCTTGCCACTGGAAATTGGTGGACCCGGACGAGAGAGTGAGGTTGACGTTGCGCAACTCCTCTTCACTTTAAACAAACTCATCGCGCAAGTCATCAGTCATCCAAAATCCGCCTCTCTGGACAACCAGAATGTGGAGTCTGACTGGAGGACCCTGCGTGAGCTGATCTATAGTACAGCTTCAGAGACCCTGGGACCCATGTCCAGAAAGCACAAAGACTGGTTTGATGAAAACTGTGATGAAATCAAGCAACTTCTGGATGAGAAACGCCGTCTGCATCAAGCCTACCTGAGCAACCCAAAGTCCACATCAAAAAAGGATGTGTACGATGCCATCCGCAGGACTGTTCAGCAAAAGTTACGCCAGATGCAGGATAAGTGGCTGAGTGACAAAGCTGATGAGATCCAGGGATATGCTGACAGGCACGATATGAAGAGGTTCTATGATGCCTTAAAAGAAGTCTACGGCCCCACATCCTCAGGATCATCCCCCCTCCTCAGTGCAGATGGGAATACCTTGATCACCGAGAAGGAGAAAATTCTTGAACGCTGGGCTGAGCACTTCAACAGTGTCTTAAATCGCCCTTCCTCCATAAATGATGAAGCCATAGACCGTCTCCCACAAGTCCCCATCAACGAAGCACTGGACGATCCGCCAACACCTCTTGAGACCCAGAAAGCAATTCGTCTGCTATCCAGTGGCAAAGCACCTGGCTCAGACTCCATACCAGCAGAGGTCTACAACGATGGAGGCACTGTGCTGACTGAGAAGCTCCATCAGCTGTACTCACTCATGTGGAAAGAAGAGACGATCCCCCAGGATTTCAAAGATGCATCTATCATTCACTTGTACAAGCGAAAGGGGAACCGGCAAGCCTGTGATAACCATCGGGGCATTTCCTTGCTCTCCATCGCAGGCAAGATACTTGCCAGGATCCTACTAAACCGCCTCACAGCACACCTTGACCAAGGTCATTTGCCTGAGAGCCAATGTGGATTCCGGAAAGAGCGCGGAACCACCGACATGGTGTTTGCTGCAAGGCAGCTGCAAGAGAAATGTCAGGAGCAAAATGCTGATCTGTTCTCCACCTATGTCGACCTCACTAAGGCCTTCGACACCGTGAGTAGAGAGGGACTGTGGAAGATCATGGCCAAGTATGGATGCCCTCGGAAATTTATTTCCTTGGTCAGCCAATTCCATGAAGGCATGCAGGCTCGAGTCCAGGACAAAGGCGAAACATCTGCTCCTTTTGCTGTCACAAATGGTGTCAAGCAAGGCTGCGTCCTGGCTCCAACGCTGTTCAGCCTCATGTTCTCTGCAATGCTTACTGATGCCTTCAGAGATGGCGATGTTGGAATCGGCCTAAAGTACCGAACAGATGGTAAGTTGTTTAACCTCAGAAGGCTTCAAGCAAAAACGAAGGTCATGACAGACATCATCAGAGACTTTTTGTTTGCTGATGATTGTGCCCTCAACGCTGGATCTGAAGCTGACATGCAACTCAGCGTTGACAAGTTTGCCACTGCCAGCAGGAACTTCGGCCTTACCATCAGCACGAGGAAAACTGAAGTTCTCCATCAGCCAGCCCCAGGGAAACCCTACGTTGAGCCGAACATCACAGTCAACGGTCAGAGACTCAGTGCGGTGGAGCGGTTCACATACCTTGGCAGCACACTGTCACGAAATGCGACCATCGACGATGAAGTGAACGTCAGGATTGCAAGAGCAAGCGCAACTTTTGGTAGACTCAGTGCAAATGTCTGGAACAGAAGAGGCATTAGTCTTGAGACCAAGCTAAAGGTCTACAGAGCAGTAGTTCTCCCCACACTACTGTACGCCTGCGAAACTTGGACAGTGTACCAACGACATGCCAAGAAGCTGAACCACTTCCACACAACATGCCTCAGGAAGCTACTGAACATCAAGTGGCAAGACAAGACCCCAGACACAGAGGTGCTTGCAAAAGCCACCCTTCCCAGCATCTTCACCATCCTGATGCAGTCCCAGCTTCGCTGGGCTGGACACGTGGCGCGCATGCCAGACCATCGGCTGCCCAAAAGGCTCTTCTATGGCGAGCTGCAACAAGGGAAGAGATCACACGGAGGTCAGAAGAAGCGCTTCAGAGATACTCTGAAAGTCTCTCTGAAAGCGTTTGATATCAACCCTGACTCCTGGGAGGAATCTGCAGTGGACCGTGACAAATGGCGTGCTGCTGTGCACAAAGGCGCCAAGTTGTGCGAGGCCAACAGGACTGCTGCAGCTGTTCAGAAGAGGCAGGCCAGAAAGTCACGGGCAAACAAGCTCCCTGACAATGGTATGCCTGTCTTTGTCTGCCCCAACTGTCAGCGAACATTTCGTGCGCAGATTGGACTATTCAGCCATCTGCGCATTCACAGATAGATTCATTAGCATCCTCCCCCCCACCCCACCACCACCCTCCCCCCATCCCCCAGCTGGATGACAACGATGGTCATCATCGATCTCGATGGACACACACCACCACCACGTACCACATTCAGATTCGACTTTGGAAACAAGCCTACCCCCCTCCCAGCCTCATTAGTATATAAAACATATCCATCAATTACAGGTTCCCATCCACAGTCAGGTCTCAGGGTCTTTGGCTTCAGTTCAGTAACTGCAATAATGTCAGGATTTAAATCCCAAGCCAAGGCATTCAGTTCTTGTTTTTTGTTTCCAATACTATCAGCGTTTAATAGTAAAAACTTCAGACCTTCAGGACTATAACTATCACCCCTTACATTACCATTACTCTTGTTGTTTGTAACTTTCAAATCTTTTTTATTTGCACTATTTACATTATTTACAGCATTTCTTTTGATATTCTTCAGTCAGTGCTCTGAGCTTGGTACCCCAGTGTTACCAGCTCTGTCCTTTTCATCCTGTCCGGGTTTGGGTCTGGGAATGATTTTACCATTTCTGATGACATCCAGTCCTTCCTCATCCCTCTGTCTTTTTATCTCCATGTACAGTTTCTTGTCACCTTCTCTTTGTTTTTTGGTCTTATCTGGTACAATAACCATTTTGCGGAAAGACTGTTTCTCGTTATTTCTGAGGTGTTTTGATTTATTAAGGACCATCTCTTTGAAACTAACATCAGGGAAAATTATTTTGATTGGTCTGGGCTTCCTGGCAGAATTTTTCTCAGGCTTTCTTCCCAGACGCATGACCTTAAATTCTGCTAGTTTTGGTGCCACATCTGGACAAATCTCTTGGCACACTTCCTTCATAAGTGCCCCATCCGTTTCCCTTTCTTTTTCCCCTGTGAAATCATTTTAATCAACATTGAAAATGACCAAATTGTTCTTTCGCATGTCCCTTTCTTTCTCCTCTTCAAAGTATTCTTGAATCTGAGCCTTAATTTGTTCATTTATGCTTCCTCCTGTACTCTGCAACATGCTCAGAATCATCTGATTCTGTGTCTGCAGAGTTTCAACAATTTTTATTAGTGTTGTGACCTTGGCTTCGGTTTGAGCCAGTTTATCACTGGGATCTGATCCCTGTGTCATTTCTTCCATACATTTGGGACAGTACCATTTTATGGCAATGTTTTTAGTCCTCTGGAGGTATTCAAAATCTGCATGTTCGACTTTGGCACAATTAGTGTGACACCAGGCTTTGCAGCGGTCACAACTTATCCACTTTTTGCAGCCTTTCAAGGAACTGCAAATAGAACTGGGAGTTTTATCTGCATCATCAGTAAGGAGCAGAATTGGAGACGCGGTTCCGGTCTTTTTACCCTTTTCTCCACTGGTAGAGTTTCCCCCTCCCCCGGCCCCCCCACTCGCATTGCTTACAGATCCAGTTCTGGTATTCACCATTGCAATATTTTCTTATTGCACCAAAAGTGTGAAACGGGAAAAGGAGGGAAAACCTTACCTTGTAGTAGTGCAGCAAGTAAATCGTGCAACAAGTAAAAACGTGCAGTGACAGTTGTGAGAGCTCGATCGAGTTAGTACGAACTTTCAAAATCGAAAATGATTTTTGAATCTGGTGAGTTGGGATTGACGAATCAATTCCGAGCTTCCTTCAGGAGCAGTGAGATTATCGCCAAGAAATAAGGCGACGTTTTTGAAGCTGATGTTCCAGCCTCCTATTTTAAGACCCGTTTGTAATGGTTTTTGATCAAAGCTTCTAATTTGGTGGATTTTCTTGGTCAAAAACAGCAGAGGCCAAAATCAAGCAGCCATCTTGGAGCATGCGCTACTTCCTAATATTCAATTGACAATACACGATAACATGTGATGGAAAGTTGGAGAAGGAGACCGTTAAATATTTATTCAGAGAAAGATTTGTGAACGCCTCATCACTTACTGGATTATGCCCCAAACTGCCATAAAAATATCCGTAGAATCAGTCGGAATTCACAGTTAAAAATAATAAACCATGAGAGTTAATACCCTTGAATTGATGAAACGCAAAAATTTCCAGTCTTGACTTTTCTCAAAATGAAGTCCTTTTCACTTCTTACGACGTTTAGAAGTACTTGTACTTGGCTCTACATGTTATTAGCTTAACAAAATACTAAATTTTCATATCAACTTTAAAACTATAAAACTAGAATGAACATAAAAGAGAACTTGAATCGACCGTGTCAACCCGGTGTAACTAAACTTGGACGTCTATCTAGATCCAGAGAAAATGGCTAAATGTTGCAGTGTGATTGCAGCGATAGCCACGTCTCCTCTACCGCGGACTTAAAAAGAATTTTTAATTGCCCTTAAAGATTTTTTGAATCGCCAAGATACACCAGAATAATATTATTTAAATAGCGTTCTCACTGCGAATGCCGCAATCGATTTATTGCTCTTTAAAAAAGCATGTTTAAATGTTTATTTTTGAACGTCAGTCAAGGAGCCACGATAGTGTAATGGGTAAGACAGTTTCTTCTCACCCGAACACGCGGGGTTTGAATCTGCCATTAGGACTTTTTTTTTCTTTTTTCTTTTTCTTTTAACCCGAAGCTTTATAATAACAAATACAGAACACATTTTAACAATTAGATTTTTTTAAAGTGTATCACAAGTGAGTCTTGAAGGCCTTGTTATTTGTTACTATCAACAAATTAAAGAACAAGACCCATGTCCTGTGACCAGTGAACCATTTTGCAATGTAAAGTCTACGATAAGCATGGTTTATCCTCAAAAGTAGCTGAGCACTCACCACTGCCAGCCGATGGCCAGAGTTGAGCGTGCCCTGAGAACTGGGGCTGTCCAGCTCAAGGAAGTATTCACCAGCACTGTCTGGCAGAATGGTGGAAGTGTAGTAGTTGTGGTTATCCTGGTCCCACACAGAGAAAATTATCATTTATGAATTATTCTTTTTGATAAGGGGGGTGGGGGTGGGGGTGGAATTGTAAAAAATGCTCTTATCCCAGTACATTTTGCATATTTCAGATAAAACAAAGAACCCTTTCCTCTTGCTGAGCAAATGCGCGCACACACACACACATACTCACACACATTCATGTGCATGTGCACACACATGCAAATTATTCATATTGTGTTTCAATACAATGGGCACCTCTGACATTTCCAAATTTCATTAAAATGATTTGTATGTGTGCATATAAGAGAACAAAGGGCTAGGGATGCACTCGACCAAAGCAGGTACCTAAGATTTCATTAAAAGAAATATGTTGTTTAAAGAATGTAATACAAAGGGAGCAACATAAGGCCTTGAAGGTAAGAAGAGAGAGGGGATAAAGACAAAACCATGACCAAAGCAAAACAGATGTTCAGAAAAATCAGAAATGAAGACAGTAAATAGAAATGGGGCTGGAGGTCGGGAAAGAAAGTATTACAATACATTACAATTGTACCTACCTATACCAACAAATCATCCCACATTCATTCCAAATTCAAAGCAACAGACTACAAGGTTCTACCTTAACAAATTTAGGTTCTTGTGTAGTTGTTCCAGATGGCGTCTCTTCATCAGATGTTGGCTGAGGTTGTGGCTGAGGCTTTGGCAGAGGTGTGGATTTCATTGTTGAGAGTTGTGAGGTTGGTCTTTTGGTGGTGGTTTGGACTGGCCTCTGAGTGGTAGGTGGTGATTGTGTGGGGGCTGCTGTTGAAGGGCCAGGTGTTGTTGTCTTCTTGGTAGTGGTTGTCTTATGTGTGATCATTGTGGTGAATGGGTGAGCTGTGGTAACTAGTGTCATCTGCGAACTGTTGCTGCTGCTGTTGTTGCTGGATGGGTGTGGGGTGGTGGTAGATCCAGGATTCTGCTGACGTTTGACACGATGGAGGTGAGCATCTTCCAGGCTTTGGACAGCAGTGTTGATGTCACGAGGGATCCCAGCCACAGAGTACTCCACCAGTAAATCTTGCACACACACAAACAAATCAATTTTAAGATTTTTGCCGTACAATTTCTGATCAGAAAAGACAATACAGTCAGAACCGCTTATTATGAATTGCCGGGGGCAATATCCAGCTTTTGTTATATCCGACGCACCCATTATAATTATTTTCTATCAAGTTGCTTCATTATATCTGGCATGTCGTCTCTCTCTATCTCTCTCCCACACACACATGTGCGCACCGCATATTTGATAGACAGTAATCAAGCTTGTTTCCTAGTCTGTTATACCATGATAATTGAATAATGATGATTTCAAAACATTTGTTTCCAAAATGTGGCTGTAAATTAATGTTATCAAATCACAGAGGCCTTTGTTGGTATTTGAAAACTTAGAAACCGATAATACGTAAAACAAGCAAGTAAAATTCACTGCATTATTCTGAAGACTTCGGAAGAAAAGATCGTTAGAAGAAATCACACAGCGCCACGATTTGAAAGCGGGAAGAGGAAAGGAGGCGATTTCTACCGTTTCACACTTTTAGGTCATTGGAGCGTGCACTGGCATGGAAATAAAAAAACAAACTTATGTAAATGATTTTAAGTCTGCCGTACTGGAGAGCAATTAATTTTTGCGCTTGTCACAGCTTGGCAAGAAATCACAATAACAAGTAGTGTCTAAATAAGGTCTTGAAAAGAAAATGATACTTGGACTTTTCTCCATCAACTTTTCTTGCAACTTCTTGAATAATTTAAAAATTTCGCTTTAGCAACAGACCTTTGCGATGTGCAGACGCCATGATGAAATGGCCTGTGAAATCAAAACCTAACACCCCCCTTCCCCTGCTCCCCACCCACGTCCCTCTAGCACCCCTCCTCCGTTTGCAATCGTTGAACCTTTGAACCAAACGTGAGTCGACCACTCTGTTTCGACAATTACAGGCACTCGCTTTACATGACATTGTAGTACGATTTTATTGCTTAAGAATTACAGAGGTGACAAACATACAGTTAAAAAAGATAATGTGAACTTTCAATCACCAACGTGTATGTGAAGCTGAGAAAGAGAATGAAACTAGCTTAGGGTTATGCAGCAAGTCAAACTCATGTATAAACGTATGATTTCTATTTGGAGCAACGCATTGAAAGCTCTACATTTCATGTACAGACACTCCTCCATCTCCCTGGAATTCAGCGATCGTTTGTAGCAAATGCGGCTTGAACTCTTCACAGGGCCGAACATATGATGACCTTGTTCGTTAGAAGAAGAAAAAAGAGAAGTAATTTGCCCTTGATCAAGCCGGAAAGAGAATTAGTGGGACGTCTCTAAAAGTGAAAGTTGCGAGTTCGTCGCACTTGTGTAAATGCTTCACAATGGGTCTGGGGAAAACGGGAGGAACGAAGTACTGTGTGTGCTATTCTCACTTCAAAGGAAAAAAAGGTGACATCGTAACGAATACCAGCCACGAACAGATTCAACCTGGCGATGATATTCCTTCATTTTTTACTGATGAACAAGGTCTTCAAAACAAGCACGGTATGTGACATTTTCAATCGAATATTAATTTTTTTTATGTTTCAAAACATATTTGTTTCAATTCAACAGCCAAGCCTAAGAATGTTTTGTATCTGATTTCTCAACGAGGGATGATTATACTGTCTTCATTTCTCACACACTGATCTGATAATGTTTGAATCCAAAAGCACAAATTAACCTTTAAAACGGAGAATTACAGTACACCAGCTGGCCGGTCTTTTTTCAACTCCCAGTCACCAATGTTGCATCATTCCACTGGATTTTATTTAATTTTTGTGTGTGTGCGTGTTTTTTGTTTGTTTGTTTGTTTTTGGTTTTTGTTTGGTTTTTTTTTTTGGCTGGTCACATTCTTAACTGTAATATTTATTCAGCACAGATATACTGATGCATCTCTGACACACAGTACAAAACTGACCAGTGTACCCCTGAAACAAACGCTAGAAAGCATTTGCACTATACAACATTTGTCAGCGCATACTTCTTTTAAGTGGAAATGCTTGCACATTTTCAGAAAGTGCTGTAACAACTGAATGATACTGAGACAGTGAGAGCCTTGCTACTTCCACAGGCAATGTGAATGTTAACACACACACACACACACACACACACACACACACACACACACACACACACAGAGAGAGAGAGAGAGAGAGAGAGAGAGAGAGAGAGAATTGTGTTCTGGTTCCGGTTCGAGTGGGCTGAGTAAAATTTTTCTCTCCTCATTTTTGACAATAATTTTCTATTTTTTCGTTCAACAAACCCCAAATTATTTTTAAAAAAATAGTCAAAATAAGATATTGTATAAATTTCAAACAATGTTTTAAGGGCATTTTCAAACCGGATTAGCTCTGTTTGCAAACGAAACTAGCTACAAGGCTTGAAAGTTGCTCACAAACGAACTCAGCGAAGCTCAGCCATCAAACTCCTCAAGGCTTTCTCAAGAAGCATTCCATCATCAAAGCTCATGCTTCGCCCTTCGCCTGTGCCCTCACTATTGGACTGGTAAATAGCTGTTCCTGGAATTCTTCAATCACACAAAGAATATTTTGACTGTGAGTACATCCATTTTGTTTCTCTTGGACATATCCCTTATTCAAATGGTCATTCTCTCCACACCATCACTGGTGACATTGTCATCAACCTGCATCAGCCACCACCATGTCTAAACGATGTTGTCTTGGCCCTGACCCGCGCAGTGTGTGTCTCTCTATCCATCACTCATGATATCCTACACAACCCTAACACTTTGCTGCCTCCTGGTGATCGTCCCTGCTATTCGCACATTGGACTGGCATATGGCAACTGGTCCTCTCAGCACCTCTCATGGCTCGAACATACCCAGTGCAAATAACTCTTCTGTTGTCCCCTGTGGGATATGTGACAGAACTGTGGGTTGGGATGACCGCAGCGTGGAATGTGCGACTTGCGGGAGGTGGTTCCATGCATCCTGCCAGAACATTGTTACTGAGACCTATACTGAGGTTGGAGCTTCTGATGTTAGCTGGCATTGTGAACTTTGCCAATCACCAAATTACAGCACTGTGGCCTTCGACATTCACGGTGTGGAACAGGAAATATACACTCAGATGACTCTTTTCACCCTCTCCACTGCTCTTCTCCGACTCGTCAGAATCACCAGAACAAAAATTCAAACCGCCCCCTCCGCATCCTGACTGTAAATTTTCAGTCAGTTGGCTGAGATCAGCAACCTTCTTCAAAGTCTCCGCCCGGACGTTGTCCTCGGCACCGAGACATGGCTGTGCCCAGAAATTGCCTCCAACGAGATCTTCCCTCCTTCATTCAAAATCTTCAGGAAGGATCAAAACAGGAATGGAGGAGGCGTCCTCATTGTAGTCGCCGACAACCTTGTCAGCACGGAGGAGCCCAGCCTTGACAGACCTGATTGTGAGATCCTGTGTGCCAAGGTCAAGGTCAGGGGCAAGAGGGATTTGCTGATCGGCAGCTACTACCGCCCACCCGACAGCGACACTACAAGCCTGAGGGAGATGGCAGAGTCAGCAAGATCTGCAAGTGGGGCAGGAAATGCCATCGTCGTACTTGGTGATGATTTCAACTTCCCTGGATGGGATTGGAAGAAGAAGATCCTAATAAGGGGCACCTTATCCACGTCTAAACCAGGAATTCAGGGACATCATCGCTGACCTTGGCAGAGACCAGATTGTCGAGAAGCCCACCAGGGGAGACAACATCCTCGACCTGCTGATAACCAACCTTCCCAACATGTTCCCCCATATCGAAATTGCACCCGGCCTCTCTAATCATGATATAGTGTATTCAGAGCTCCAGATCAACGCCACCTGCGCCAATCAGACGGTGCGCCTTGTTCCCAGCTATGACAAAGCTGACTGGGACGGCCTCCAGAAGGCGGCACAGGAGCTCACCAACACCATCCTTGATACCCACTCCGACTCCCCTGAAAGAAACAGGAAGACTGGTCACCAGTGACAAAGAAAAAGGTGATATATTGATGAAAAGTTCAGGGTCAGATGTCCCATGCCACCACGTGACCCTCAGCAGCCCCTGTTAAAGCAGGTACACATTACGACTGCCGGCGTAGAGAGACTCTTACGTAACCTCGATTCTTTCAAGGCATGCGGCCCAGACGGGATCAGCCCCCGAGTCTTGAGAGAACTAGCGACAAAACTAGCCCCATCGCTCACGCTACTATACCAGGCATCCCTCGACTCTGGGGTTGTCCCTGTTGACTTGGAGACTGCCAACGTGTGTCCTGTCTTCAAGAAGGGGGAGCGATATAATGCAGAGAATTACAGGCCCATCTCCCTGACAAGTATTCCGTGCAAGCTCCTGGAGCACACACTGGTCAGCGAGATCATGGCGTACTGCGAAAAACACCAGATTCTCTGCACGGAACAGCATGGATTCCGGAAGGGTCGCTCGTGCGAAACGCAGCTACTTGGCTTCGTGGACGATGTGTCTGAGGCTCTCGAACAAGGATACCAGGAGGACTTACTTGCCTTCGATTTCTCGAAGGCCTTCGACAAAGTAAGCCACAGCCTCATGACCCACAAGCTTCGACACTACGGCATCAGCGGGAACATCAACACCTGGATCCAGAACTCCCTCAGTGATAGGAAGCAGACACGCACACATGCACAACATCCAAAACTAAAACTGTTTGGACAATTGTTCATTGTTTAGCATTTAGGTATGAATGAATGAAACAAAACAACAACAACAACAACAAAAATTTTAACAAAGTGGTTTTCTTCAAGTCTCTTTGTGTTTGACTCAGACCTGTTTACACTACATTTTGTAAACAGTCCAAATTTGATTGTACAGGTCTGACAACAAGCAATAAACAAATAAAATATATATATTTTATAATTAAAAAAATACAGGAAATAAAAAAATGGGAGGTTGGGCATGCAAATGTAAATAAATGCAAATATTTACACTAAGAATTTACAGTACTAACCGGTTTCTAAAAACGGAATCAAAGATGTATGCATTAATCCTTTGGCCAGTTGTTAGATACAATGAACTTACAGGTTTCCATAAAAGAAATACATATTTAACCTGGTGAAAGTACAGACATATCCATTTTGGGTAAACAGGTAAGCTGATTGTACCAGACTTGATGATTATTATCTTTAATCAAATTCCATGCACAGCTCCACCACTCTTCTCCCCACAATTTCCATGCTAAACTGCACCACTCATTTCCGTCCCCACAGATTTCCATGCTCAACTCCAACACTCTCACCCCCACAATATGTATTAAAGCTACTCCAACAACAACAAAAAAAGTAATGTGATAGAAAAGCCAGAAAAAGATCAAATTCATTAGAACAGCACTGGCCATTTTCTCAAGTCTGAAATCTGTTTTTAGAAGGCACACACACACACACACACACACACACACACACACACACTCGCTCGCTCGCTCGCTCGCTCACTCATACTGCGTAGCAACAATATGAAATTCTAGAATGTATATAGCTTCGGAATGACTGGGTCACACACAGGAGCGATACTTTTTTCTTCGGTTCAGTTGTTAAAAATCTGCGGGAGGTTGATGTGGCTGTGACAGCAGAAATGTCTCTGTGACAGCAGAAACTGATTTGACTTCGCATTCTTGTTTCTGGTTCCCGATACAAATTGAACAGTTTGCACGACGAACAAGTTTAACTTTCGTGCCACTTATCAATTGTCCGTTCTTTTTTAATTACTCTTTAGGTTCTTTAACTTTCATGGAGATAAGCGCACTTTCAGTTTCAGCGGACAAAGTTGCCATGTTGCTTTATTCGGACGTCCCAGGGTGAAGGGGCTGAACTTTTCACTGACTTTCGGTTTCCTAACGAACGGCGGCTTCGTTACCGGCGTGATCTCCCGCTGAGGACCCCAAATAATTTCGTTATAAGCGGCATTTCGTTACATCTGACTTCGTTACAATCGACATTTTTAGTCATGTAAAGAAAGATTTTTGCCGTGACCAACATTTCTGCATCGTTATATCAGGCATTCGTCTCAAGTTACATCCGACTTCGTTATAAGCGGCCTTTGACTGTAGTTGGTTTTGTAAGAGTTTGCTGTGCCTGCTCATTCTGTCTGCCTCATGGTGGAAACACACACACACACACACACACACACACACACACACACACGAGCGCGCGCGCGCGCGCAAAATTAACCTGTGCAAACAGTCAAGATTCCCCATCCCTAAATCCCACATGAGCAACTGATGAATCTTCAAATACGGGTGAGAATCTTGACAATTAATAGTACTTTTTAAAACAGCCCCTTTACATTGATATTTTATAGAATGCCAAGAACAGAATGGAACTTTCAAAAGAAATATTGAAGGCAATGAAAAATAACTGAATGAAGTGATGTGATAAATTGAAATACAAACGGGTGCAAGCTTTGATCAACACTTAATTGTGATTTGACCCAAACCCAAATTGTAGTGGGGTGACTAGTATGCAGGAGTTTCTACTTCTTCTTCTTCTTCTTCTTCTTCTCTCTCTCTCTCTCTCTCTCTCTCTCTCTCTCTCTCTCTCTCTCTCTCTCTCTCTCATAAGACTGAATGTTTTTAAGACAAAGTTTAGCAAAACATATTGTGTATGTGGTAAACAGAACACACGAAACTATAATTTATTCAGTTTCAATGTCAAATATTTGTTAGTCTACTTCCAAAGTCATGCAAAGTCAGACAATTTTCTGCGCAAACATAAAAGAAATAATGTCCAACCAATTACAGTTGTACGAAATTGCTGAATCTCTGTTACATAGTCAAATAGGAGTATTTCTATGACGCGACCCTCCGATATCCAATTCTGTTTTTATTTTTATTAATGTTTCACGGACATTTACGAATTGTTGATTCTATTGTTCTAGTTTATCATTTCTCTGTATATCCCCCATTAAGTACCATCCCCACCATGCACACTCTCATCTCCTACACACAAACACACACACACATGACACGTCTAATATCACAAAGTGAACAGACGTTGAATTAAGGAAAGAACACACACACACACACACACACACACATATATATATATATATATATATATATATATTAGTTGACTGGTCAGACCCCATTCGTATTTCAGTTTGGTATAATAACTTAAAAATCATACCGAAGCAATAAGGAAAATTACAGAAGAGCAGCAATGACTTGATTTTTTTTAATGGCGATATCATAGTGACCTTGAAAAAATATATTTAAAAAGATACAAACAAGATTTTTCTGTGGTACTAAATACTGACCCAATAAATGCACAGTTTTTTTTAAAATTCACTTTTAGTAATAAACAAGACAAGAGTGCATGGGTGTAGTGTTGAAATCGAAAGGTGTTTTGGTTAGAGTGAAACGAAAATACTTCAACTGTAACAGTAATGATGTAGTTAATTGTCACGCGTCGACATATCCAGAATGTGAGACTCCCCTTAGCTGACATATTTCGGTAAGCCGCCAGATAGGCTGGCAACGCGTTAGGCCCGAATCCCACGTGCGAACCAACTCGCGTCAGTGAGTTGTGTTTTGGTTTTTAATTTGTTTTTGATTTGTTCCTGTATGTTTCTGGCACTCCACTGTCAACTGCTGTGAGAGTCATTTCGACCAGGGGTTTTGGGGGTTGATCTTCCCATGTATTCTGCTGTGGTGAAGCAGCAGGTTGTCATTTGTCGGCGGGCGTTGCAACGGCTGGAACACCAGTTCCAAGTTTTTCACATAACCTGTCTGAGGTGAGGGTGTGTGATGTTTCCTTGGTCGGCTGGTCGTTTGGACTTGCAGGAATGGTGGTGGTGGGAATGGCAGAGGCTGTGAATGCATGTTTGTTTGAATTTACTGTAGCTGTTCATATTATTTTGTTATTAAGAGATGCCGTGAATATATGTGTTCCTATCATCATTGTGGTTGTGTTCATGAAGAAATGTTAATAATGTTTATTATTTTGGGATAAATTAAATTAAATCGAGTCAAAGTTAAATACATTATTGTAACGGCAGGTTGGATGGGCGGGATGATAGGTTGGGTGTGACTAGCATCTTTCAGAGTCAGAACTGACACTTTGCCATTGTTTTTTTTCTTCCATTGTGCCCGTTTGGACGGTTCCACTCCTCTGCTGGTTGAGGCTGTGGGCTGGAGGGAGGTCTGCATGGTGCGGGACTGGCAGTGTTCTGCGGCAGCGGCGCAACCGCGTCGACGATAACAGCGACGACGACAACAGCGTCGGCTGGAAGAACTTGGTCGCTGTGTTAAGTGCTGTCCCCCAACTTACTATCTCCCTTCTCCCATCCATTCCTGACTGGTGTATTCTGGACTGCGGCGGCAGAGGCTGAGCACAGCAGACTATATCTTTTGTGTGTTTGTAATCGCGTGAGAGGGGTAGTTGTGTCAGTATTGTTTTGTTATTGAATTTCGTGTTCGAAAATACCAAATATTATTTTTGGTGTTTTTTTTTTTTAAAAAATTAATGTTATAAGTGGGATCTGGTTGTTCCGACTGGGGCGGAGGGCTGACATATTCATTGAATTTTTGTCATCGTTCTGTCATTCTGTCAGCTGTAGCGTGACATTAATCATCTCCCTCATCACCACTTTTTTTCTTTCCTCCAAGCAGCCCAGTCTAAGTCAGAAGCACGTAAGAAGTATCTTTAACATCTGAGCCGTCTATACACCCAGAAAGCAGTCTGTCTATCTGGGATCGAGGTACGGAAGACCAGATTTTCCACGAATGGACAGCATCGATTTTATTTCAATTCAAATTCCAGTGACGTATGTAGGTAGGCCTAATTGCGAACGATCCAGTCGAAGCTACTACGCAGCTCAAAGTGCGAATTGTACAGATAACAGTTGTACGATCGTCAAATGTAGCTCTTCAGTTTTTTAAGGCTTTTCTCCGATCGGTTGCACCAGGAAATGTTCATCTACTCGAGATCGATATTCATTAAGGTATCAGAACGAGGTCAAAGCAGACATTAAATTATGAAATAATGTCTGTGGTGATAACTCTTCTAAGTGGGGCGGTACACACTGTTCGCAAATAGGCCTGCCTGCCCCACTAGGTGCAGGCGTTCCTGGTCGGTTCCAGCTGAGAAGAAACCCAGTGACCGAAGCCCACCACCACTGGAATCAGAAAGGTCTTGTCAGTCTGTCTGACTGGTTCTAACCGGACAGATCCTAAGAGGCTATTTTGAGACATCGCAAGTCAGGAACCGAGTAGAAGATATATTTTGATATCCACTAAGAGTCGGTGCTACCCATTTTTTTTCCTGGGTATGGGAGAGGGGGAGAGACGCCCGATCGAGTAAACGAAACTAGATTTTTAAACAGATCGATCCTCGGAATGACACTGACTCTTTGGTAAGTTTTTTCATTGATTAATATGGATTTTAAAAAACCCATTAATGTTGGTGGTGCATTTCCTGTCGTATTCGTTTATTTATAGTCTGTTCATCTAAGATGATATTAGACTGAAAATAAATCATATTATTATTTGGATTATCATTTCTATCATAATGATGATGGTCATTATTCATTAGAAATCATTTCTGTATATTCGAATGAAAAGGGGCGCGGGTAAGGTGGAGGGGGGAGGTGCGAGGGGAAGACTAAGAAAGAGAGAGAGAGAGAGAGAGAGAGAGAGAGAGAGAGAGAGAGAGAGAGAGAGAGAGAGAGAGAGAGAGAATAGAATGTGGAAAAGAGGAGTGCAAAATGCAAAATGGAGAGGGTGAGTGTCAGTGATTGGAGAAAGAAAAAACATAATATTGGAAGCGTGTGTGTGAGAGGGGGGGGGGACTGGGGAAGCGGGATTAGGACAAAAAAAAAATCAAATATTGTATGCACTACTTCTGTAGATTATTCTTCGAAAAGAGGTTCATGTAAGAACCTACAATAAACAACCAACACGACTATTTAACATAACTAGCTGACTTTAATAAAGAACAGTTTGAAATATATAATCTTGTGCCTTGTGATCCCTTTGTTGTACTCTAACCTACGGATCAATGGGAGGATATTTTCTTGTTTATAGTCTGAGTTCAGAAGGGAAGTCTTGCTCGAGTCCCCACTTATGAAAGTTCAGTAATGGCTTCATGGTGTTCGCAATGGCGGAGTCCAATAATACTGATGCGTAATCTGTTGAGAACTATTTCCGTGAGTGGAAGTCAAAGAAATGTTTGATTTCAGTTGAAAGGTTTCCTGGGCTGTCTTTCTGCATGTGATGAAAAGATTGTCAATTATAACTAAGAAAACATTATGATTACTCACCTGTTCAACAGGTTCACCTTTATGTTGGATAAACGGGAGGAGTTTATATGAAGTGATTTACCTCTTTTGTCTGGTTGTGATTAACATGCATTTATTTTCTTGTGGATGAAGTGACATGTGGTTAAGGTCGGTCCATTTAATGAGATCATCAGTACTTTCTTGTATTATTTTCAAGGACATTGTCAGTGTGATTTGTATGAATTGTTGTATCATCCACGAACAGTTCACACAGGGCATTTATGTGAAGAAGCAGTTTATTCAAATATATACTGAAAATAGTTATGGACCAACGACAGACCCTTTATATACTCAAGTGTTGTTAATGCGGAGATTGCTGTAATCATAGTCACGCATTGTTGCCTATTAGTGAGATATCATTAAAGTAAACGAAGAACACTGGTTGACAAGCCATACACTTCAACCATTCTAGGTAAAAGGTTGTGGTCTGTCACATCAAAATGTTTTGTTTATATTTATTAAATTAACTAATGCAGTATGACATAAATGTTTCTGACTGAAACCAGACCGGGCTGGGTGGAAGAGCTCATAAACATCAAAGAAATGTGAAATATGCTTGTTAAAGTGCTTTTCTTGTGGTTAAAAAAAAATTATGGAAACTGGTCTGCAATTTGAATGATCTGAAGTATCCCACCAAAGGATAAGGGTAAGGAGAACCCACCAAATATTGGACGTCATTCGGGACCATGAAGACGGCATGGATGTTAATTGAAAGGGTAAACAGACAGGTATGGAAAGTGAAAATCTCATTCGCTTTACCTCGCTCCCAGCTTTTTACACTGGCTCCAATATAGTTCTACACAATCACTGTACAATTTCAAATTCTTTTGGCCTGTTGTCAGAAATTAAGACAAATAAATGAAATGAGACAAGAGAGACAAGACCTTCAGATCTTTAAAATGTGTTCTGTATTTGATATTATAAAGCTTTGGGTAAAAAAAAAAGAAAAAGAAAAAAAAAAGATATGAATGCAGATTCAAACCTAAGTTCAGGTTATTGCTAACAATCTTACCCACAGCGCTAATCTGGATCTACAAATGATGATCAAAAATTAATATCCAAACATGTTTTACATGCGTGATAATTCGATTGCGGTATTCGAGGTAATAACACCTTTGAAATCATGCTATTTTGGTATAGTGCGGGCATTTAAGAAATCCTTTTAATTCGTTGGTAAAGGAGACATTGCAGCCATTGCCTTAGGCACACTGCAACATGTAGGCTCTTTTCTCAAGATTTGCACAGACCAGTCTAGAAAGGCTGACCAAAACACAGTGAAATGTGAAACTGTCGATTCGAATTTTTTTTTTAATGTTCAATCTAGTAAATTCAGTGTCCACTTTAGAATGTTCATTTGCAGTAAACATGTCGATGGTGTGGTAAGTGTCACTGTATGTGTTCTGTTCAGATTTTGTATTTCTTTTCTTTTAAATGAAATTAACAGAAAAAACGATGTCATGCCGTCATCTTTCCAAACATATTCTACTTTCTGGAAAATGGGAAGCAGTTTTACGGTGTTTTTGAAATCGGAATGAATGATCCGGAAAAAACGGCTTAATTCGGAAGACTTACAACCTATTATTGGTATGACTGTGAAGATTTTCCCCCACTATGTTGAATCCAGATTTGGTAATTGCAGACAAATTATTTCCCAGAGAAAATGGCAATGTCAAGTTTACCACCGACACACGTACATGCACACATACATACAGGCACTAACACACACACACACACACACACACACACACACACACACACACACACACACACACACAGAGAGAGAGAGAGAGAGAGAGAGAGAGACCGAACACTAGGTTATAACATTCACTCACTCTGTGTACACAAGTGACTCAATAAGATAAGCATCATCAGTAGCTATGTGTGTTGTTCGTCCTTCGGATTCGAAGATGACCAAGGTGGGGTGAGTATGTGTATGTATGTGTGTACACACACACACACACACACACACACACACACACACACACACACACACACACACACACACACATATATATATATATATATATATTGGTTGCTTTCCCTTCGTAAAACTATATATAGATGAAATCTGGGGTATAACTGACTGCTACGCCATGGTACCAAAATAATGAACCCACATTCATTTTCTTTGTGTGTGCATAAAATCTAGAGGCGTGGACACAAATTCTGCATCATTCACAACAAAAACAACTTCGAGACAGACATAAGATTAGTGACCAAACAAAGCAAGGCTCAGACTGAGAAATAAGAAATTCAATATGTTCACAAAACCCGTCCAAAATAACAGTTTGCTAAGACACTGGATGATGCACTGCATGGATTGCACTTTAAAACTGTCAGTCGCCACTATTTTCTCCCCCTCCATTGACCTTGAGTGGGTAGTCTGGACGTTACTCATTCAGATGAGACGATGAACCGAGGTCCCGTGTGCACCATGCATTTAGCGCACGTAAAAGAACTCACGGCAACAAAAGGGTTGTCCCTGGCTAAATTCTGAAAAAAAATCCACTTGGATAGGAAAACAAATAAAATTGCAGGCAGGAAAAATACAAAAAAACGGGTGGCGCTGTCAGTGTAGCGACGCGCTCTCCCCGGGGAACAGCCCGAGTTTCACAAAGAAATCTACTGTGACAAAAAGAGAAATACAAATACAAAATACATGTTTTTAAATGCAAACAGTGAAACACTGACATAAGGACAGAAAGACTGAGAGAAGGAGGATACCACAGCCGGACGATCAACACCCAGGAAAAAAAAAAGACAAGTTGCACTAAAAGATTTGTTTCCGAAGAGATTGCAGCATGATGTGTGACAAAGCGAGGAAATAAAACCCAGTTTCTAAAGATCAGAGCTCTCAAATAGGGAAAGGTGTGGTAAAATTGCTGAAGACTCACCAGAGGCAGCTTCTCTGAGGTAATTTTTATCGTCTTCTCTAAATACATGACAGATCGTGTGGCAAGGGCAGCACACAACAAAAAATCTTTCGGAAGGGGTTTCATTCTGAGGCATGTAGATAAACATGGAAGAAGGGACAAATTATCTTCAAAAGGAAACCCACTAGGACCCTTTTAACTATGTGCGCGAGTAAAGGGAAAAGAGCACCATTGGCGAAGACAAAGTAGAGCGTGTATCAATGTTGAGAATAGTATCATGCATGCAAGAGAAACACCCACTGTTTCACAATCCAAACCACAGGACATTTTGGGTGCAAAATAGGTTTTGCAGCTCCAAATCACCAGAGTAGATTACTGTACTCATCAGACACATACAGGCCGAACCGTTACAAATGCTTCTGTTGCTTTTGCATCGGAGAAGGTTGAAAGAGGCAGTCCTCACTCTCCACTGTCTCATTCAGAGTGACAAACTCAGGTGATTCATTTCCCCCCAGCAATGGCGTCTTTCTCTCTTTTTTAAACTGAATATTAAGAGGCTCCTGGTTCTGCAAAGGATTTTATGGCATGTGTTCTAACTGGAGAGAAAAATATCAATGAAAAGAAATACAGAATCGCTGACTGTTTCGCAAGACACGTGTTACGCTTTCACAAGTGGAAAGTGGAAATGCCAAAGCACATCGTTCTGGGCACTGGAATCTGCCATCTAACGGGAAGTGCTATACTTGTCAGCATACATATTTTAAATTACTTTGGCCACTGCATGTCTTACAGTTCTGTCCCTTAACTTGAAACTGCAGTCTGCTACAATGAACTTCAAAGTAACAGCTTGTTGCCAGAAACCATCTCTCCCGATAGCGTGATTCCTCACACTGTGGAGACAATAGTGATTTACAGGATTCAGGATTAGGATCTGACAAAGACATTCAATATTTAGAATGGCCAATCAAAACGTAGCAAGAATATCTGAAAACCATGCCCAGACACCGGTGCTCAGTGACGCATATCCAATCACCAACAGTATAACAGTGGAACACGTCCTGCAGGTGTCACTGGACGCAACAAGACAACTGGGTCAGGAGTATGCCTTTGTCACGTTTGGCTGTGCAGTTGCAAAGAAAGCACTGATGGCCATTTGGCAAAATGAACAGTCCCAAAAGAGTGCAGTATGTCGTGGTGAGTTTCACTGAACTTGTCCTCTTGGTACTCTGGGAAAACTCCTGAGAGGAACAGGCTTTAGAGACATTGTTCAGTTGGGCATCTGCACCAAGGGCTCCACTCAAGCCTTTGAGGCCAGGAAACACAACGACCTTGCCATCAGAGCCCACCTCAGTGTTGGAAGCTCTTGGGATACTTCACTTGGGACAGTTTCTAAAAGGCTTACCAAGTGCAAAAGAACTCTCAGAGGACGCAAATAGGCATCTTAAAGTCCCCCAAAATGGAGAAAAAACAAACTTCAATAGTTTACCGTTGATATATACGAAGCACAAGAAAGAGGTTCTTGTGGCAAGAAATGAAAAACGACACAGTTTGGTAGTGCACATGGACAACTCAGTTATGTTTTCTGTAATTCGAAAGGAATGATTAGAGTTATCTCTAAACTGTCTACATTTTTTTAACATTGCCTGGATTCTTAAACCGCAACTGACGTTATGTGACAAAAGTAATTATATATAGTAATTGTGGACAGAAAAACTGACCAAACTATAAAGCAGGTATTGTGAAAAATCCCCCAACTGATGGAAGTGGGGTGTATGGACACATAAACCATTAATGATGATGGTTTGTTTACCAAATGCAACGTTGTAAATTGCGCGGTACTTGAAATTGTGGAGTTTGGGTCAGTTATAGAACGTCTGTAACGCTCGGGTACATTCCAGCAAATCATTCTTGACAGTGGAAGGCTGAGTGATCTAATATGAAGCTCTACAAACCTAATATTAGTCAAATGTGACACTTCACTAATAACAATATACCATTTTTGTTGATAACACGCTTTCACGACAATAGTGCCCTTTCCCCCCATTATCCTAGTATATTCATACCGTAATTCATTTTTGGCAGACAGGTATATTTGGATTGCAAATTGATCAAACTTTCGGGAAATCATAATGAAAAATCACCCCCCTCCCCGCCGGGGTAAGGGGGGTTATGGTCACCTGACCGTCTACAAATGAGTGGGTGCTGTCGTGGCAGTGGATGTTGCTCGGGCCTTGAACATAGCACACTTTCGTTGCGCCTTGCTGATGCGCCTGACTTCAGCTGCATGGGCTCATGTGGTGATCTTGCTGCGTCAAGCTGAACGGTCCAAAGCAAGCGTCTCCCACGTGTTGATGTCGACAGCCAGGTCTTTGGTTTAAATAATCTTTAATTATTCAACAGTACACATGATTACAATGCAATGAATGACAAAAGAGCATCAACAAGCTTAAAGCTTATACTGTGCTCACAACGTTGCACTTCAATTTTATCATGACGGCTGATGAACCATATTATGACTTGTATCAAATAACATTCATAAACAGTAAGTAATGAAATAATGAAATCAAACAAATAAACAAACAGTAAAATTTATTATTACCAGAGTGATTGGCCCAATAGAAGAAGAAGAAAATTTAGAAGAATGGTGGGTAAGGTGGTGGGGGAGGGGGAACAGAGGGGAGAGGAGAAATTCTAACAGATCATTGGCCAATCCATTCAACTTTGAATATTTGGTCAGTCAAATAAATCCAACATATATTTTACGAATAGAATCATGTTGTACCCTTTCTTCACAATACTTTCTAAGCTAAAATCTATTTGAATCGGAGATAAACTGGTGAACAGTTTGAAATATGAATATATTTGTATGATTTTGGAGAACAGGATCTCCATGCAACAGAGTTTTAACGTGAATGTAGTTTGGAGATAAATTTGAGATTGTGTTTGCCCGAGCAATATGAAAGTCTTGACAAAATAATAAATAATGTTCAGCAGTTTTCGCTTGCAGTGCCACAAGCACAAAGTGGGTCGTTTATTAAATGTCTGTTGAACATATCTTCTCTTAAGTCACTAATCCCTAGACGAAGTCGACAGTGAATGATTTGTTCCT
This sequence comes from Babylonia areolata, assembly GCF_041734735.1. Lineage (NCBI taxonomy): Eukaryota > Metazoa > Mollusca > Gastropoda > Neogastropoda > Buccinidae > Babylonia > Babylonia areolata. The sequence continues at coordinate 9,941,124 of NC_134877.1, forward strand.
TCCGTTTACCAAAGTAATAATAGCTAGGCACTACAGCATCGTTAGCACACAGGTAATGTTTAAGCTGGCTTAAGGAATTGCTGGTTTTAACATAATCAGGTAGAGAATTCCAGAGATAAGTAGTAGATGGTATGAATGATTTCCGATAGAGTTCGGTGTGAAATCTTGGTACGGTGCGTTCCAATGACCTGCATCTATGGTAAGGGTTATTGTCTGAAACAAGGTCTTTGAAGGACGCTTTGAGGCAGTCTTTGTAGCGTTTCTTCTGCCCTCCAACTGAGCACTTGCCCTGACACAATTCTCCGTACAGCAGCTGCTTAGGCAGTCGACTGTCTGGCATTCTGATCACATGTTCAGCCCACCTGGCTTGGGCTTTCTGCAGGAGGGTGTAGATGCTGCAGAGACCAGCTCGTTTGAGGACTTCCGTGTCGGAGACTTTGTCCTGCCTACTGATGTGGAGGAGTCTGCGGAGATAGCTCAGGTGGAAGCAATTGAGCTGTTTGGCGTGTCTGCTGAAGACAGTCCAGGTCTTGCTGGCATAGAGGAGGGTGGTAAGGACCACTGCACAGTTGGCCTTCAGCTTGCTGGTAGCGCTGAGTCCTCTCCACTCCCAGACGTTCGCACAGTCTCCCGAAGGCGGCTGTGGCGATCCTGTTGTTGATTTCAGCATCCATCTGCCCAGATAGGTGAAGCTGTCAACTGCCAGGAGGTTCTGCCCCTTCACTGTGTGATGCGCGGCTCCTGGTATGACTTTCCTGGGGCAGGCTGGTACATAACTTCGATCTTTTTGGTACTGATGGTGAGACCGAAGTTGTCGCAGGCTTGTGAGAAGCAGTCCATTTCACACTGCATCTTCTGCTCTGTGCTGGCATTAAGTGTGCAGTCATCAGAAAACAAGAAGTCTCTGATGACAGTCTCTTTCACCTTTGTAACAGTCTGCAGGCGCTTGAGGCTGAGCAATCTCCCGTCAGTCCTGTACCTGACACTGATTCCTTCTTCGCAGTCACAATAGGCACCTGTTAGTATGGCAGAAACTATCATACTGAACAGAGTCAGGGCGAGAATGCAGCTTTGTTTGACGCCGTTTGTCACTGGGAAGGCCTCTGACTCGTCTCCGTCATCCAGAACTTTCACCATCATGCCGTCATTGAACAGCCAGACGATTGTGATGAACTTTCTGGGGCAGCCAAACTTCTCCATGATTTTCCACAAGCCTTCTCTAATGACCCTATAAAAAGCCTTGGTCAGATCGACAAAGGTCAGGAAGAGGTCGCTGTGTTGCTCCTGGCATTTTTCCTGGAGTTGGCGAGCAGCAAATATCATGTCCGCATTCCCACGTTCAGCACAGAAGCCACACTGGCTTTCTGGGAGGAGACCTTGCTCAAGATGTTGGAGAAGGCGGTTGAGCAGGAGATGGGCCAAAATCTTCCCAGCAATGGACAAGAGGGGGATACCTCGTGGTTGTTGCAGGACTGGCAGTTGCTTTTCCTCTTGTAGATGTGGACTATGCTGGCATCTTTCAGCTGTTGTGGGATCGTTCCCTCTTTCCAAGTGGGCTGGTGCTTTGCCACAGGAGAGTTGCTTCACTGCCTTCTTGACTTCATATTCTGCGGGGAGGGTGTTGAGGTCCTCACTGATCTCTACCTGGGGCAGGCGAGCAATGGCCTCGTCGTTGAGGTAGGCAGGACGGTTGAGGACGTTGTTGAAGTGCTCGGCCCACTGCTCCAGAATCTGCTTCTTCTCTGTCAGCAGCTGCGTCCCATCTGTGTTGAGGAGGGGTGAGGAGCCAGAGGACTGGGGCCCGTATACAGCCATAAGCACATCATAGAAGCTCTTTGTGTCGTGGCTGTCTGCATAGCCCTGGATTTCATCCACCATCTTGCTTAACCAGCTGTCCTGCATCTCGCTAAGTCTCTTCTTCGCCTTTCTTTTTTGCGTTAGGAAGGGGCATCTTCCTTGGCTTGTCACGTAGGTTCGTTCTCAACAGTTCTTCATTATTCTCTTCGAACCAGTCTTGGTTTCTTCGGGTTGCTGGTCCGAGATGTTCGAGGGCAGTAGTGTAGACAGCGTCTCTGAAGGCCATCCACTGTTCCTCAATGCTGGTCCCGTCTTCCTGTGGTGTCTGGCAGTCTGCCTTCAAGGTCGTTGGTGGGCTCTTCTGCAACCTTGCTGCTTTGCAGCTTGGATACATTTAGCCTCTTTGCAGTCTTCTGACCTTGGGGTCTTCTCATGGGCAGAATATGAAGCCTGAACTTGGATACAATGAGGCGGTGGTCGGTCTAGCAGTCGGCACTACACATGGCTCTCGTCACTCTGACGTCCAGCCCGACCATCTTCTTGGTGATGACGTAGTGTATAAGATGTCAGTGCCTCGAGTGAGGGTGCATCCATGACGTCTTCTTACGGGTGGGTAGGCGGAACAGGGTGTTGGTGATGACAAGGTCATGTGTGGCACACGTCTTGAGGAGCAGAAGGTTACACACACACACACACACACACACATACTCACACGCGCGTACACACACATGCACGCACGCACATCTTGGCCCCCCTCCCCTTCCCCTCCTGTGAATTATTTTTCCTTTTTCCAAATTTTGGCTTCGAAACACCAATGAGCAAGTTGCATCCACTTTGTAACACCATCCTAGCAAAGTTCACACAATATGAAATCTAAATTGAAGACGACTGAAAGATGGGATAAGAGATAAAAAGATACATACGGAACAACAGAAAAGCTGCTCCCTTTCGTTAGGAAATTACCGAACTGATAGTTCGGTAATGGAACGAAGAGGATCAGCTACATGCCAGAAACAGACAAACAGACGATCTCAGACAGTGGTATGGTGAATACAGAAGTGAACAATTAATCGCTTCAAAACAAGAAGAAAAAAAAAGAAAAAAAGGGATTTTACAACGTCTGAAATCAGCCTCCATATAAATGCAAACAGGGCCCTGTAAAACAACAATAACTCTACGCCCAGATTAGGAATAGTTAGTATTGAGCTTTCGACTCTCAGAATTTTCCGCATACCCAAATCTTCTCTTCCTTCGAGGTATCGACTTCTGCTTGGCTTCGAGAGTTTGTTTGCTGTGACTACTCCTTGCAAACAGCGGCTGTGTAGTCGACTTTACATTTCCTGCCAGGTGTACTTTGCTAGGTGAAAACTAAATCAACGACATATTCTATCAGAATCAATGATGTATTGTAACTGTTACTGTGCAGAGTCCCAACATTTAAAGTTTGATCAGTTAATGAGATAATGTCTTTCATCACAGTTCACGATCGACCGACAAAGTGATTTCACTGGACCCCCACATGATCGACTGAAATAAGTGAAAAACAACTGCCGATATCAGAGCAGGTAAAAAATAATGTATCAAGAACGAACTTTTCATATCAAAAGTAAATTCCGATTGTGATGAACCTCAAGAAGCTCAAAACCTTCTTGCCTAAAGACAGAATAAATAACCAAAATCAACATCTTTACGACGTCTGGAAAAAAAATCAGAATCCTGAATACCGCGATATTGCTTAGACTCCCACAATCCTGCTGAGAGGACCATTAGTACCTGTGTCCAGGAGGCGGCTGACAAAAAGTCACTGCCCTGCGACCGTTTCTTGGTGGTTTAAGTTTAACTGTTTCAATACGAACCGTGTTCTTGTCATTTGACAAAAAACAATTTCACAATCATTCCAATAAATCAGTGCAGTTATCAAGAAAATCTTTACATGTTTTATAGGGGGCATGTTGGCCCACCTCTCCGGGGCATGTCGGTCTCAGGAACCAACTTGCCCCATGGAAAACGAATCAACTTGCCCCAACACAGACATTTTTATTTTGAGGGTGTGACATTTACCACTGTCACCGTATACAGCAGAAGAGTCACTACCAATCAATACCTTTGACATACAGTTTTTGTTTTCAGCTTTGGGTGTATGATACAATTTACAAGCTCTGAAAACTACTTGCAATTAAATTTCCCCAAAAAATTAGTTTTAATGAACAAAATCGTTCTATTCTTCCTTTTTTTTTCACTAAGCGCACCAGTTTGCAACACATGAGTGCCAGCTCTTCAAAGCAAGAAGGCAGGTTTACATGTGACTTGGTCATTAAATTTTGACCAAAATGATTTGAAACTGCAAAGCCAAAGTCTGACTTACCCTGGAGGCTGACAAGCCTCGGTCTCCCCAAGGCTTCATGTGTGATTATGACGACCGCTGACCCAAAGATAAATGTTACATGCCGCTCCACCCACCCCTTTCTCCCCACATCCTCTCCCCATCTCATCACATACTACCGCCGATTTCTCCTTATCATCTGTCAGTGCAACAGTATGGTCTGAAGACGATTGAGACTGCCTGCATGTGTATGGTGCACAGAATTCCGAAAGGGTATAGGAATCACTGCCAGTCAGTTTTCACCACGCATGGTCTTAACAACCAGTCAAGTCAGTGATCTGTCTCCCTCCTCTGATCGTTCCTGAACACAAGAAAACGAACACTGATTTGGGGGAAGATAAGGGGATAACATGTTTGTTGTCTTCGATCAAGGCAGTTGTTAAGTCATTTCAATTAAAAAGACCAATAGCCGCATGTACTGCCTCAGAAAACTGAAGTCTTTTAATGTGTGCGAACAAATGCTTCAAATGTTTTACACATGTGTTGTCTGCAGCGTTTTAACTTATGGCGCCGTGTGCTGAGAGGGGGGGCGGAGGGAGATGGGGCGGAGAGGGGAGGGGGGGAACTTGACCAAACACGACAAATGCAGGTTGGAAAAAGTTATTTGGAAAGCGGGTGGTGGGTAGAAGACAAAGACACTTTAAGCGACATCTACAATAGAAAACTGACTGACCGACTGAAAACAATTTTGACAGACGAAACACACCCACAACATGATGACAAAAGTAGTCGACGATCGCACAAGTGGCAGGTTCATTGCTCCACGCGCAAGAACATCTCGTTACATTAGCTCATTCATTCCTACAGCTATCCGCGCACACAGTCAAAGCATGCAATACACTCACTCATTGGACTGTGACACTAGCCCCCCCCCCACCCCCCACCCCCCATTGTTGTGCAATACGTTATTGTCTCAACGTGTGTGTGTGCGTGTGTGTGTGCATTTTACATTTACATACGATCTATTTTTTGGATTGTGTGTGTGTGTGTGTGTGTGTGTGTGTGTGTGTGTGTGTGTGTGTGTGTGTGTGCATTTTACATTTACATACGATCTATTTTTTGGAGTGTGGGTGTGTGTGTGTGTGTGTGTGTGTGTGTGTGTGTGTGTGTGTGTGTGTGTGTGTGTGTGTGTGTGTTACATTTACATACGATCTGTTTGTTGGATTTTTTTTTTGCATTGTTGGACACTACCTTGTCTTATTATGTGTGTGGGTGGGGGTGAGGGTGAGGGTTAAATATTTATATTTTATCTGCTGGATGTTTTTATATATATATATATTTTTATTGGTATACATTGTTGTGCAATACTTTATTGTCTTAATGTGTGCGCATGTGTGGGGTGGGGGTTGTTTTAGTCAGCTACTGAGAGTTTTTATCTGACTTGTTTTAGTGTATTGCATGGTACATATATTCATTTTCATGTTGGTGTCTACAACGAGCCTGTGGTTGCACACGTTAATTTCCATGTGGATTAATAAAGTGTTTTTGAATTTGAATTTGAATTTCGGATGTCGACTGAAATACATCTTCAGTCTATAAACCAGTTCTAGTAAATAAAATGAATAAACAGATAAATGAATAAGTAAATAAATACATAAATGAATAAATAATATTCATTCAATTAACTGGCTGAAATAAGGACTTTGAATTATACACCCTGTTTGGTGATATATACTTACCATGTCATACACGCAAACTAGGCATGTTGGTTAGGCCTGTTTGGCCAAATTCTGCGGCTAACTCAGTAATACGATGCCTAACCAAATCCGCCCTGTTTTAAGGTACATGCCGACATTAAATCCAAGTGACTTCCTATGGAACTCGGAAGACTTCCTGATGTCGATCGATTGAAGAAAGACGAGGTCTGTGCACGACTGCCAGTGATTGGTCTTTGAGCACGATTGTGTATGTCTGGGTCGTCTGCCTGCAAAATTGTGAAAATGGTGTGTGTGTGTGTGTGTGTGTGTGTGTGTGTGTGTGTGTGTGTGTGTGTGTGTGTGTGTGTGTGTTTGTGAGAGAGAGAGAGAAGGAGAGAGAGAGAGAGTGTGAGTGTGTGTAATATCATATATTTGTGAACATACGTTAACGTAAAGATTCACCCTTTCTCCTGTCACCATCAATCGTACATTTTAAAATAATGATTAGAAAAAATAACTGACATTATAAGTATATTAACCCCTCGTCTGTTCTTTCAGTTCAATGATCAGCTAGCAAAATTATTTTCGTACATTCTGCATGTTTCACCTTTTCTTCCCCCCTCATCACCACCCCCCAAACCCGCTCCCACATTCAACCATGTGTAAACACATAAGGACGTACGCATACAGACGTTCGCAAACACTGATGCACACACAAGCTCGTGTGAAGACAGACGAAGCTTGAGAACATTGTTGCCGTATTGAAGATGTCGTGCAGCAAACGAATAACTATTTCAATGCGAGTCTTCCTGTTGCGTTATTTAAGCCTTCGGTGATCTTTATGTGTTTGTGGGGGGGTAGAGGAGGTGCACGGTAATGCGTGTGTGTGTGTGTGTTGGAGCTCATGTACGTTTATATGTATTTGACTGTGCTTTCATATATGTGAAACTGCATGTCTGGTGCATTTCTGTTATGCATGTGTGGGTGTATGTGTGAATGTGTGTCTTCATATTTTACATTTATTTGCTTATTTATCACCATTGTTGTCTTATTTATTTATTTATTTATGTTTTATTATTATCATTTTATTAGTATTACTAATATTATTACTACTACCTTTTTCTATATTATAATTATTATTTATTTATTTATGCAAGCTTATCTATTATTTATTCCCCCGTTTTGTTTTTGTTTTTTTGTGTGTGTGTGTTTGTTTTTTTTCAAGGCCTGACTAAGCGCGTTGGGTTACGCTGCTGGTCAGGCATCTGCTTGGCAGATGTGGTGTAGCGTATACGGTTTTGTCCGAATGCAGTGACGCCTCCTTGAGCTACTGAAACTGAAACTGAAACTATGTGTTTGTTTAGTCCGTTCATCTGTATTCCTTTGCATGCGGGGGGTTGGGACACAGAACAGAAACCAGTGACTAGGATGCAGAAAGACAGGAAGACAGAAAGAATCACATGCAAAATGGTGTAGGTATATCTTGGAAATTTGATAGGTTGAATAAAACAGCAGCACAGAAGGAACACCGATAACAATTGTTGGAATGATGATAACGACAAAGACTATGGTAGCAACAATCACGACGACGCTAACAATAATATCTGACATTTCTTGTGTCCCCGATCAAACAAAAGCACACGGCACAAACACGCACGCCTAACGATGACGACAACTATGATAAAATACCAAAATGACGACCGTTAATCAAAAACAGCAACGCAAATGTCAATGTTCTGGATTTACCCTAGATCTCAATCCTGGGACACACACACGAACAAGAGATTTATGATGCCGCAGTCTCATTGAGTCGATCGGATTTCCTCTCCGTGACTAATCAGACACAGTCAGGGGACATAAAGAATTGGGTTTCTTCCCATGAATACCTTCAACATTCCAGTTAAGAAACTTTAAACAGTTCTCAGCTGTTTGCAACAAGGAGGCCCTTGAACTCTGAAGGATGCCTGTTGTCACCACTGACTACCCGGGGCCTGATGTCACTGCAGTTGTGACCGTTGGAACAGGCTGTCTATACGCCCTTGCGTCCTGCTGCCAGCTGTCCTCGTCCTGTGTCCCGAGCCCGTGCTCTGTGACCGCAGCATGAGCCTGGGACCCTACCTTCTTCCGGGGAGCGCCGCCCCTCCGGCTGTGTGAGACTGCAGATGAGCGCCCACCCTGGTGGGCCCACTGCCTAGCGTGTCATCACCCCGATCCACAGCAGAACGTCTGGCGTAGGTTCCACCACCACCTCTTCTCCCACCTCCTCTGTCACATCTGCTGTTGCCGTTCTCCTCCTCGCCACCTCCTCCTCCTCGTGCCTTTGGAGCAAAGGACTGACTGAGAAGCGGAAATGACTGACTGCTGTCCTGACCATGCTGCTGTGGCGTAGCACATCTCCCGCTCCTGCCATCATTTATACTGCTGTCGCCGCCGTGGCCGTCTCCTTGGCCATCATCACCACTGTAGATCAGGTCCTCCACCACTGCTGCGACCTGTATCTCGTGTGTTCTGGTTTTGACGAGATCTAGTTGTCGGTCTGTAGTCGTCAAGTTGCTGGGGCTGGTGGTAGAACGGGTTGTTGGTATAATTCCAAACAGAAGCTGTCGCCGGTTCCTGCGCAAGAGGCGCTCGTGATCTGGAGCCTGCGCTGCAGGTACTGTGGCCTGATGACTGTCCTGACACTCCTTGGGAATGCAAACCAGTCTTATCCCCCTGTAGAACGCCACGTTGCCCTTCTCCTCAGCTGGCGGGGTGTGTCACGCAGTCGTGCAGTCTTTTCTTTCATCACTGTCATCTCTTCTCTTCTTGATTTCTTCACTGAAGTCCTTCATCTGAGAATTTATTGACGCAATGTCTGGAAATGACATCCAGTCATGTGTTGAGTGACTGTCCCAGTCCTGTAATAAATTCTTCATTGTTTGGCTCCGGGTTCCACTCCACATCGTTTGCAAGCACTAAAAACCAGGTCGACGGAGGACAGGAATAATTCTGGATACAGTTTTTGGACATTGTCCGAATTCCATTGTCAGAGTTCCAAACACCAAAGGGTGAGGAGGGCAGACACACATTCAAGGTGCAAAGAACAATACCCAACCAGTTATAAGTGTCTACTCAGTACCAGCCTTGCTTTTCACAGTAGCACACATTCGACGGACAAGAAAACAGCGAGCATAAAGTTGTCAATACACAGCGGTAGGAAAAGTCCGTGTATCTGTACCAGCGACAAAAGGGTGAGTATGGCTAATATCTTCGACAAAAACTGTTTTAAATTTCCCGATGTTGTTTGCATTTGTTGGCATTTTCATAGAACTATTTTTGTCACTGGACTGACTTCACTAACCTTGTTAATAACGTCCTTTTTCACTGCCGTGTGAAATGTGTTCGAACCCGCTCTTGAGACCGGGAGCGAGAACGAGAGCGAGAGAGAGAGAGAGAGAAAGGGGGGTATGGAGAGAGAGGGAGAGAGAGGAGGGGGGTCAGGGGGGATTGTAAGATCGAGAAAGGGGGTTAAGGTTAAGGGGAATGGCATGGGTAGAATGAAAGGGGGGGGGGGGAACAGACATGAGACACGATGAACAGTGAGTGTGTGTGATACAATCATTTTTTTATTTGCGTTTACTCGTTCAGCGTCCCTTGGCAATATCGCAGAAATATGTTATTTCGGAGTTATGCTGAATTCCTTTTTGGGGGGAAAAACGACTGTTTTTGTTTCTTCTTCAAATGCCACTGAATGTAAACGATCTCACTCCTAAGATACCAAGATAGGTCCAGATCGGAATGGAAAGATGCATCAGACGTTACATTGGCTACAGAAAATTAATTAGAATAGACCAACTATTGTGCTGTATCGAAGGGAACAAATTGCCTGCACAAATCTCGATCTTTTGTTCAAAATACATCTTTGCGTATTGTTAAATTACTTAGTTTGAGAAATGCAGAGAAGACACCCACACATTCGATGTTCCCAATCAGCCCGTAAGGTTTATACAAAAATCACTCATGTGCTCATTTTATCTATATTTTACAGCAGATGTGGTGCAGAGTGACAGTGTCTGCAAGCTCCGACACCTTCTTGAAACTGAAACCCAATTTGAGCTGGATTGGTTATATTAAGAAATGTTGTTCACACCGTTTTGGGTCACAGACACGCAGGCACAGCTAAGTAAACACGTGCAACAGACAGTGGACGTGTGCGCCACGTTGTCGGAAGTGTATGTTGCGTGATTGTGTGCGCGCGTGTACATGCGTGTGAGAGATATAGAGAAAAGAGGGGGAAAAAAGAAGGAAAGGAGAAAGAAGAGAGAGCGAGGGAGTGAAGGAAGAGGGAAAGAGAGAGAGATACATAGTACTCGAATTGGAATGTTTTATTGAGAGCAGACAATGAGCTAAAAGCTTCTCTTCATTTTCACCACCACCCATAGCAGCAATAACAAAATAAGCATGGAGTTACAGAGCAACAAGAAGAGAATATATATATATCTATATCTATATATCTATATATATATATATATATATACAGAGAGAGAGAGAACACTGAATGCTGAGCATCTTTAAACAGACCCTATCATGACAGTTGTGAAAATATACATATTAGAGGAGAATTTATTTATCAGATCAGAAAATCAACAAAAGAAGATTTCATTCAAAAATGCCACGTGTCAGCCTTCATTCAGACAGTCACCAGATTACGCAGCTGTGAAAAAATCTCTGTGTGCAGAGTAAGACCTGATGTACGCCAATTTCGCTCTGCTTGACGCCGTTGTACCATGGCTTGTTTGACTTCAAGAGTCATCTAGGGAGCGGACGTACGGTCCGTCAAGGTCAAGGTCAGGTCATTAGATCTGCTACTGGTAACCTGTAATCCAGTACAACCTGTTCAGGGTCGGGTTGCCGGTGACTAAACCGGCACTCCCACCGCTCCCTTCCGGGACTGGTGAGGCGGGTGGCTAGACACACTTATGGAATTAAAAACGAGATCCATAAAAGGGGCGTCGGCTCAGGAGAGCCACCGACGGCCATCTAGCTCCACCGTGCTGTGTGCATGGCACACGCAGTTGGCCCCCGGGGTGTGTCTACCCATGCATGCGAAGTCTGGATCCGGCTGAATCTGCGGAAGAAACCTATCGGTTCAACGGAGAGGAAGGCGGTTACAGCAACGCACTGTGGAGTGCAGAGAGCAAGATGAGACACCGAAAGGATATCTTGGTCATCCACTGCATCCGTGCTCATCCTCCAGTCGTCTCGACTTAGTCTTGGCACTGGAAATTGGTGAAACCCGGACGGAGAGTGAGGTCGACGCTGCGCAACTCCTCTTCACTTTAAACAAACTCGTCGCGCAAGTCATCAGTCATCCTTAATGACCTTTCATCCTTCATCATTTCATCACCCCCAAGTCCTGTGGCGACAGGCGAGCGACGAAACGACAGGTGTGGGTACACTGGCAGTCGCAGCCGCAGACCTGCACGCAGGCGGCTCAGGCCATAGGGTCGTTCTTCGTCGACATGAGCAGCGATGGAGCTCGGCAGCCGTCTGAGCGTCTGAGCAGCCCTCTTTAGGAATGCACTGCTCACCTCCCTGGCATGAGGAAGGGGCTAGAAAAGGTGCCCTAAAAATTGCCTGCTCCATATCACCCTGGCCAGCATACCGCGGCTGGCGGGGACCCTACATCAGCGGTCGAAACAAAGAGAAAGAAAAGAAAAAACAAGGATCGTTCCTCTCACCATTGGTGCTTGGAACATAAGGACTCTCCTGGACAGAGATAACGCGGACAGACCCCAAAGGAGAACGGCACTAGTTGCATCCGAACTCGCCAGATACAACATTGACATCGCAGCCTTGAGTGAGACTCGGCTTGCAGGCGAAGTCGAGCTCTGTGAACGGGGATCTGGTTACACCTTCTTCTGGAGTGGACGAGGAAGCGAAGAGCGACGTGAGGCTGGCGTTGGTTTTGCAGTAAAAACAGCACTTGTCAGCAAGCTAGCTGGAATCCCAAAGGGAGTCAACGACAGGCTTATGACCATGAAACTCCCACTGGCATCTGGCCAGAAGCACCTCACCATTGTCAGTGCCTACGCCCCAACGATGACCAACCCGGATGAAGTGAAGGCGAAGTTCTACGAGGACCTTCACTCTGTCATTGCTGCTATCCCTGAAGCAGACAAGCTCATCATTCTTGGGGACTTCAGTGCTAGAGTTGGCTCTGACTACATCTCCTGGGATGGAGTGATTGGAAAGCACGGTGTGGGCCACTGCAACCCAAATGGATTGCTTTTGCTTCAGACCTGTGCAGAGCACGAACTGCTGATAACCAACACAGTTTTCTGCCTCCCTACCCGTAACAGGACGTCATGGATGCACCCTCGCTCAAAGCATTGGCATCTCATCGATTATGTCATCGTCAGGAAAAGGGATATGCAAGATGTACGTGTAACAAAGACCATGTGCGGCGCCGAGTGTTGGACAGACCATCGCCTTGTAGTCTCGAAGCTGAATATTCGAATCCAGCCCAAGAGACGCCCCCAAGGCCAGAAGGCTCCAAAACGGCTCAACATCCCTAAGCTGAAAAAACATCACCATCAAACAGTCCTTTGTGGAGCTGCTGGAAGATCGTCTGGAATCCGCCTCTCTGGACAACCAGAATGTGGAGTCTGACTGGAGGACCCTGCGTGAGCTGATCTATAGTACAGCTTCAGAGACCCTGGGACCCATGACCAGAAAGCACAAAGACTGGTTTGATGAAAACTGTGATGAAATCAAGCAGCTTCTGGATGAGAAACGCCGTCTGCATCAAGCCTACCTGAGCAACCCAAAGTCCACATCAAAAGAGGATGCGTACAATGCCATCCGCAGGACTGTTCAGCAAAAGTTACGCCAGATGCAGGATAAGTGGCTGAGTGACACAGCTGATGAGATCCAGGGATATGCTGACAGGCACGATATGAAGAGGTTCTATGATGCCTTAAAAGAAGTCTACGGCCCCACATCCTCAGGATCAGCCCCCCTCAGTGCAGATGGGAAAACCTTGATCACCGAGAAGGAGAAAATTATCGAACGCTGGGCTGAGCACTTCAACAGTGTCTTAAATCGCCCTTCCTCCATAAATAATGAAGCCATAGACCGTCTCCCACAAGTCCCCATCAACGAAGCACTGGACGATCCGCCAACACTTCTTGAGACCCAGAAAGCAATCCGTCTGCTATCCAGTGGCAAAGCACCTGGCTCAGACTCCATACCAGCAGAGGTCTACAAGGATGGAGGCACTGTGCTGACTGAGAAGCTCCATCAGCTGTACTCACTCATGTGGAAAGAAGAGACGATCCCCCAGGATTTCAAAGATGCATCTATCATTCACTTGTACAAGCGAAAGGGGAACCGGCAAGCCTGTGATAACCATCGGGGCATTTCCTTGCTCTCCATCGCAGGCAAGATACTTGCCAGGATCCTACTAAACCGCCTCACAGCACACCTTGACCAAGGTCATTTGCCTGAGAGCCAATGTGGATTCCGGAAAGAGCGCGGAACCACCGACATGGTGTTTGCTGCAAGGCAGCTGCAAGAGAAATGTCAGGAGCAAAATGCTGATGTTCTCCACCTATGTCGACCTCACTAAGGCCTTCGACAGCGTGAGTAGAGAGGGACTGTGGAAAATCATGACCAAGTACGGATGCCCTCGGAAATTTATTTCCTTGGTCAGCCAATTCCATGAAGGCATGCAGGCTCGAGTCCAGGACAATGGCGAAACATCTGCTCCTTTTGCTGTCACAAATGGTGTCAAGCAAGGCTGCGTCCTGGCTCCAACGCTGTTCAGCCTCATGTTCTCTGCAATGCTTACTGATGCCTTCAGAGATGGCGATGTTGGAATCGGCCTAAAGTACCGAACAGATGGCAATATGTTTAATCTCAGAAGGCTTCAAGCAAAAACGAAGGTCATGACAGACATCATCAGAGACTTTTTGTTTGCTGATGATTGTGCCCTCAACGCTGGATCTGAAGTTGACATGCAACTCAGCGTCGACAAGTTTGCCACTGCCAGCAGGAACTTCGGCCTTACCATCAGCACGAGGAAAACTGAAGTTCTCCATCAGCCAGCCCCAGGGAAACCCTACATTGAGCCCAACATCACAGTCAACGGTCAGAGACTCAGTGTGGTGGAGCGGTTCACATACCTTGGCAGCACACTGTCACGAAATTCGACCATCAACGATGAAGTGAACGTCAGGATTGCAAGAGCAAGCGCAACTTTTGGTAGACTCAATGCAAATGTCTGGAACAGAAGAGGCATTAGTCTTGAGACCAAGCTAAAGGTCTACAGAACAGTAGTTCTCCCCACACTACTGTACGCCTGCGAAACTTGGACAGTGTACCAACGACATGCCAAGAAGCTGAACCATTTCCACACAACATGCCTCAGGAAGCTACTGAACATCAAGTGGCAAGACAGGACCCCAGACACAGAGGTGCTCGCAAAAGCCACCCTTCCCAGCATCTTCACCATCCTGATGCAGTCCCAGCTTCGCTGGGCTGGACACGTGGCGCGCATGCCAGACCATCGGCTGCCCAAAAGGCTCTTCTATGGCGAGCTGCAACAAGGGAAGAGATCACACGGAGTTCAGAAGAAGCGCTTCAGAGATACTCTGAAAGTCTCTCTGAAAGCGTGTGATATCAACCCTGACTCCTGGGAGGAATCTGCAGTGGACCGTGACAAATGGCGCACTGCTGCGCACAAAGGCGCCAAGTTGTGTGAAGCCAACAGGACTGCTGCAGCTGTTCAGAAGAGGCAGGCCAGAAAGTCACGGGCAAACAAGCTCCCTGACAATGATATGCCTGTCTTTGTCTGCCCCAACTGTCAGCGAACATTTCGTGCGCAGATTGGACTATTCAGCCGTCTGCGCATTCACAGATAGATTCATGAGCATCCTCCCCCCCACCCCACCACCACCCTCCCCCCATCCCCCAGCTGGATGACAACGATGGTCATCATCGATCTCGATGGACACACCACCACCACCACTAATAGGGACATGGTGGTCAAGGTACGTGTAATAATAGGGACATGGTGGTCAAGCAACGTTGTATGCATCAATAGGGTCAAGTCAGCCCGGCACAGTAGCTGACACAAACACTGTATAAATATCAGTTTTAAAAACAAAAAATCAGTTTGAAAAGCTTTAAGATGACATTACGAGATAAGTTTTGTTTGTCAGGTTTCCTCACGAACTTTTCAAATGAAACAACAAAATGATCAGATAACAGGTCAACAACAGACAGATCAAGTACATGTGCATCAGTTGCACGATTTGTAATCAGCCAGTCTAAAATGAGGCCAGAGCGATGGGTAGGTCTGTTGACTAACTGCTGCAAGACAAGATGATCAAAAACAGTATTGAGAGAAACGGTACAGGGGTCAGAAGGGTTATCAAAGTGAATTTTATTAATATCACCAAGGAAAAAAAACACAGTCTGTCGCATGAAACATAATTATGATAGCAGATCGGAGAACTGGTCTAAAATCAATGCACTTGCTGGTCTGTTTTTCCGACTTGGTGGGGGTTGGTAAACACTAAGGAACTGTATGGCCCGACCATCATAAAATAAACGTACTTCACACACTTCAAAAGATTTTAAAACAGTTTTTGTTTGGTTGAAAGTAATTTTTGTTTTGTTTTTGGTAAGACTGTACCGCTATATAGCTGCAAGACTATCTCCAGTGCCAGACTAACGGGGAAAAGATTGCATGTGGTGACAGCCACAGTATGAGTTTCATCACCTTGTTGCCGAAGCCAAGTTTCACTTGGTCATAACTGTTCTGCGTTATGTTGTCACAGACATCGTGCGTCCTGTTCCTGACTGACTGAGTGACTAAAAACGTCACTTTAAATATCGTTTTGCCAGTTGTGTCAATGCTGATTAAGTTGCAAAAATTTTAATTTTTCACTGGTTTTGTGTCACAGTCATCAGAGAGGTAGCACCTACCAGGAATATCACGTACGTCAGGCCCACTGACAATCACCTGTATCCGCCTCTGCTTTCTCCTTTCCCCTAGTCAACAACGTCGTCGCGGCAGTTTGAAACTTGTGATTTTCAAGATCCCTGAGACGAGTGGCGGCAGTGTTCAAAGGAGCGGCGCTCATCTCAACAAGCTCAGGTGAACCATACCACTCTGTTCCGGATATTTGCCAACAGAAGCAACATCCCAAAGCCGGGGGTAATTCACCACCAGGACCTGTCACTGACACCCCTTCCCCATTTTGCTACAGCAACAGCATCAGCCACTGCAGCAAATCTCTGTTGAGTGCAATATTTCAATAACCGCACCAGTGCCTTCATAAAGAAAGATAACCTCGCTTTCTCATCTTCTCCCTCTTTCTCCACAGATCTCACACACGTGGGTGAGGTTGGGAGTCAGTGGGAAGACAGAAGAGTGGGGCAGGAATCCCCTAACAAAACACCCCCTAAACCTCCTCCCCCATCCCCACTCAAAGCATGGAACGTCCAGGAATGAAAAAAGAAGGGGAAGCATCATCTGTCTCGAACCCCAATTCAAAAGCCTGAAATTAGGGTGAGCTAGAGACAAAAATAATGGGAAGTACTGCGCAATGACCAATTCGAGATGTTTCTTTTCTTTTCCGATCTCCAGTACGGATCTGGCTGTCCAGAAAATGAGAATTTCCTTTTAGAATAGGATAATTCCCATGGCTCCTTCATTTCACAATGACGCCATCAATCCCCCCCCCCCCCCCCCCCCCCCCCGGCCCCCCCTCCCCCCGCCCCCCATTCCTTCTTGTCTTTCCCATCAAGCTCAGAACAGAATCCGTTCTGAAACATAAATGCACATTAGGAATTTCACTGAAAGGACAGAAAGGGGCGAATGGGCCACTTTTATTTCATGAATGTCTTCTCCATCGCATCTTATTTCATCTCTGTGACGCTTCTTTCTGCAGCATTTTTGTTTTTAGCAGTAAATCCTCCCGGCGTTATAACTGGGGATGTCCTTTCTGTCTCTGCCTCTGCAAAGAACCAATGGGTCATGCTAATACTGGGAGTTCTGATAATATGGGCGTAATAATCAACAACAGACAGGTAAACAGTGAATATTTCTCCCTTAGTGCAAAATGGTATGCATGGTCCTTGTACGTTTGAACAGACTTTCGTTATGTGTGCTGTAATGCAGAGATAGGAATATTTACACTGCACAATCATGTATACCGTACTGATGTTATGAATGTGCATCTACAGTGAGCAGGGAATGGGAGGGGGGAAGAGAGTGAGAGAGACAGAAGTGTGCGTGAAATGAAGAGAGAGAGGGGATGGAGGGGAGAGCCATGGGACAAACTTGCGTATGTAACGCGGGATTTCGAAGATGCATGTGTCAGATGAAGAACGCAAGCCAGCGCGGGGTGAACTGTACATTTTGACTACGTCAGAAAGGTAAGATGGTGCAGAACCGTTTAATGAATTGAAACATATACAAACCATTTTAGAATTGATTCTTTCAGATACTGGAAGCCAGAGTGACTTATATAGAAGAGGAGTGCGTGATTGTCTGCGAGAGGCTTTCAAGATCAGACGAGCAGCTGAATTTTGGAATTTCTGTAGAGGTTCTATGACAGAAAAAGGCAAACCTATTAATATTGAATTACAGTAATCTAATCTGGAATGAACACACGAGGTGACTTGTGTTTTTGTTGGATCATCTGTGAGGTATCTTCGGATTTAACTTATTCGTTTGAGCTCATAAAAGGTAGTCTGACAGACTTTCGTCACATGGTCTTGACAGACGTTTGTCGCATGGTCTTTCATACCAAGTTTAGAATCAATGATGAATCCTAAGTTTCTTGCATTACTTGTTAATGGGATATCATGGGAGCCTACCTTAACTGATGACCAAAGAGTACAAGAAGGAGACAGGTTAGGAATCGAAAAAAATAACTGACTCTGTTTTATCATCATTAAGTTTTAGTTTATTATTGTACGTCCAATATTCTATATCATGGGTACATTCTTCCAGAACATGGAGAAGTTCTTGTGCATTCTCTGGTGGGACTTATTTTTGTACATGAGTATCATCTGCAAACAACTGATGAGCAACAGTGTGGTTCTGGATGATATTAAAGAGAGGGGTGGTATACATTATAAATAAAATGGGGCCGAGAATTGAGCCTTGTGGGACACCAAAAAGAAGAGGGGATGGTGAGGATGTTAAATTGTTCACAGACAGAAACCGTTTCCTGTTTGCCAAATACGATTTGAAGCAATTGAGTTCTGCAGAACAAATGCCAAAAGTAGTTTGTAACCGGGAAAAGATAATTTGGTGATCAATAATGTCAAAGGCTGCGGAAAGATCTAACAAGAGCAGAACGGAAATTTTGTCTTCATCCATAGCTGCAACCAGATCATTCACCATTCGCAAGAGAGCAGTTCCAGTGCTGTGTCCTGTTCGATAGGCTGACTGGAAAGAGTTACAAAGGTTTTTGCTTTGAAGGCGTGAAATAAGTTGAAGAACTTTTTTTCAATAAGTTTGAATAGAAAAGGTAAATTTGAACAGGTTTGTAGTTCTTGAGCTGGTTTTTGTCAAGTGAGGTGTTCATTAAAGTGGGCTTTACAATGGCGGTCTTCGCCAAGTATAGTGTTGAAATTTTGGAATAATTGTTTACAAGTTGAGCTGGCCACTATCACAGCGGAGTAGAAACCCGTTTTGAGCATTGTCAACAAGATTTGTTGCTTTTCGTCTGATAGTTTCAAATATTTCTTTGTGGACAGATAATGTGGATTTCAGCCATGTCTCCATGCTTGACGACGCTGACGCTTCAGTTGATGAACTGCACGGCAATATAACTGAATCAGAGGGGTGCTTTCGAATGCACACCCTGCTAAGCGTAAGACCGGCGTTTAACCTATTAAACAGCAATGTGATGAAGGAAACCGACTGGAGTATTGTGGGCAGCCGTTTCGTATTAATTGCAGGTGTCGATAGGAACCATGTAAGCACACGTTTTCTCGCAATCTCACGATTTCTCTCAAAGTTCTCTCACTTTGAGAGAAACCGTGGGATTGCGGCTTTGAGAGAAATCGTGGGATTGCAAGAAATCGTGGTCGTTCCCATCCCACGTTTTCTCACAATGTGTGATAAATCGTGGAAGTCCCCCTTATTTTAATTTAAAATATTTCCTTTGTCGACGGAGTTGGGTTCTTGTCTTTTCCCATTGCAAATCTAAGAGAAAAATTGCTGGTCAAAAAGTGCTGTGTAGATATCTGATATTATTCGAAAGATAGGTTTCAGTTTTATAATCTGTTACAGTCGTACTGAAAAATTCAAGCTTTGGTGATTTTCCTTTTATCTGTCCAGTATGTAATATATTCATTTTCTGAATTTTTAGATATTACATATTTAATCTTATGTACGCTGAATATGATTTTTTATTCTCTAAATATGATCAAGGTCTATGATCTCGAGTATGTTTCTTACAAGCATTAATCACGAAAAACTGGTATTTTCTTGTTGGCACATGGATCTTCTCTTGATTAGAGAAGTTTCTGGCAATTGAATTATATGAATCCAATGTGTAATAATTTGGCATCATTATTTCAAATATGATTATTGGGAATCTACTCAGTTCATATCAGCTTTGATATCGTTAATGACCTCAGCACCACAAAGCTCTGTGGTTTACTGGACATGTTTGGTTCTTGTCAGTCTGGAACAGAACCCACTCACAAACACGGGCATATTCTCGACTTGACACTGTATCGACCGACTGTTGACATTTTACGTTCAACTCATCTTTCACATCACCTTTAATCTGACCACACTACAGTTTCTTTTCACTTTGACATTCCAATGCCAGTTCTTAACCTGAAACATTTCACTACCGACCCACCAATAAAATTGACAAGACAGCATTCAAGAAAATCTTTCATCCATGACTTCTGTTCCAAACTATAACACCACACTAACATCTGTTCTGGAAGTATGCACCCCTGTAAGGCCACGATTTCTCCCAGTGAAAGGTGGTCGTTCCCCTTTATCAAAGCTCAGGATAAGCGCACATGACCTAAAATGGAAAAAAAAGTATACCTAGTATCTACATACTTACATATTCCACGAGAAGACAGATTATATAGCAGCTGTAAAATACTGTAATACGAAATCCAGCTTCTTGATCACTGTGTTATAATTAAATTCAATTCGGTTCAAAAACACTTTAATAATCCACATGGAAATTTACGTATGCATCCACAGGCTAGTAAACACCAACATAAAATGAACATGCGCATCATAAAGGACATTAAAACCAGTCATATAAGATATCACAGTAGCTGACGATAGACTAAAACAAACCACACACCCACACACAAACACACACGCGCGCGCACGTTAAGACAATTAGGTACTGCACAACAATGTACACAAATAAAAAAACACCCAGCAAATAAACTGTATATGTTTAAAACCACACACACACACACACACACACACAACCAAACCAAAAAAACAAAAACAAAAAAAACAACACAACACACACGCACACACACACACACACACATGTTTGGATAATAAGGTATTGCACAACAATGTAAACAAATAAGAAATCCAGCAAATAAGGACATCCAGTTAATAATCCTTATCAAAACCATTCTCTCAATGCACTGTCGCCTTCATCCTGGTTTTCCAAACGGAGTAAGTACTAGGTGCATCAACTCTTGGGAAGCCTAATGTTTTGCCCGTCTGTCCGCTAGTGTGTCACATTTTGTATAAAAAAACAACAACACTTCTTTGCGGAATTATCTTTCAGTGTCTTCTCTCCCAAAACAAACATGTTTCAAAGATACAACTGTATGCTTAAAACGCCTTTGCATTTTGTATAAAAACAACAACACTTCTTTGCGGAATTATCTTTCGCTGTCTTCTCTCCAAAAATAAATAGTTTAAAAAATACGACTATGTGCTTAAAACGCCTCTGCGTGTATTTCTCTGCTTGAAATATTGGCTATATCCAACAGGCGTGATGAACGTCAAGAGAGAGAGACAACAAGATACTGTTACTGGAGAGCTTTTGCGTAGTTTTGAGAGCGTGTGCATGTCTGTGTGTAGGTATGCAAGCGTGTGTGTGTGTGTGTGTGTGTGTGTGTGTGTGTGTGTGTGCGAGCTTGAGGGCGCGCGCGGCAAACCACTGCGTTAGTGAGTGCGAGAGAGTGAGAAACAGAGAGAGAGATGATAAGAAGAGACGTTGAGGATTCATATCGCTACGCAACTGGAAATAAATAGTCATTCCCATCAACGATATTGCAAGTCGAACACACACACACACACACTTCCGACATAGAGGTTGAGGGGCGGTTGAGGAACTATTGGGCCGGCGGGAGGGACAGGTCTGCAGTGAAGGGCCGGGTTGCCATGGCTACATGCCATTTACCATGGAAATGTCGAGCAGCGGCATAAGCAGAAAACAGCACTCCCCAATTTCAATATTCACATGCCGGTGGAGCCACAAAGCCCGACAGTGCACCACATCAAAACAGAGTGTGCACCCCCCCGCCCCGCCCCCCACACAACCACTCCCCTCCCACTCCCCCCACCACTGTCGCTTGGGAATAAACCATCCTCAGTCTCAGTATTCTCGTGTTCTTTGTCGATGTGTGCGCATACCATTACCTATCTTACCTCGTCGGCACTCTCTCTCTCTCTCTCACACTCACACCACAGACAGACACATACACAAACACACACACACACGCACACACATGGGTCAATCCAAGATCTCCAAACACAGAAAGAAGCATCTATCTATCTAATATATATATATATATATGTGTGTGTGTGTGTGTGTGTGTGTGTGTGTGTGTGTGTGCCCATGTAGGTTTTAAGCAGCGCATTCAGTTGGTATACACATGCATGTATTTGAAACATGTACACGGTGCGCGCCTGTTTGTGTTGTGTGTTGAGTGGGTGTGGTGGTGTGCCTATTTACAGTGTGTTTGACATTGGGCTGATGATTTTGATCAAGGCATTTCTTTGTTTGGGATGGTTGTGTGTGTGTGTGTGAGAGAGAGAGAGAGTGTGTGTGTGTGCGTGCGTGCGTGCGTGCGTGCGTGCGTGCGTGTGTATGTGTGTGTGTGTGGTTGTGCGCGTGTGTGTGTATTATAGTGTGCATGGTGTGCGAGTATACAAGTGCATGTGAGAGCATGTGGTGTGTGTGTGTGTGTGTGTGTGTGTGTGTGTGTGTGTGTGTGTGTGTGTGTGTGTGTGTGCATGGTATTATGGTATACGTCTGTGTATATGTGCGTGAGTGCGTGTGTGTGTATGTGCGTGAGTGCATGCGTGCGTACGTGCGCGCCCACGCGCGCGCAAGCCAGCGTGCTTACTCACTCACGCGTCAACGAATCGGACAAATGTTTTGTGAACAGTATAGACGGAAAAGCTTCCTATCACGTGAACTATATTATATCTAATATAGTCATTATTTTGATCACGAAGACATGATTGTATTACTTTTGAACACTGAATTGTTGTAACAGAACAAACGTGGACTAAGATCAGTTTGGGTGTGGGGTGGAGTAGTTCTGAGATGTACAGAAATGACCCCTTCCACGTTTGGATACATCTGGGATATCCCAGAATTATCTCCAGATGGGATATCCCCATTTCACCCTCTATTTTTTATTTTCATTTTTCATTTGATTTAAACTGATCCGCACATTCTGAAGTGTTCAAAATTAAGAGGGGGGTAAATCTGGTAAACCCCCACCCCGGTTTTATCCGTTTAAAATTCTTAAGGCGCATCAGATTTACCAGAGATGGCAAAGAAAGAGAGACAGACAAACAGACAGACAGAGAAATTATTTATATAAAAAAACAACAACAACAAAAAAACAACAAACAAATAACCGAATTCGAACCAGGAAATCGACGGCTGAATCTTTCGTCCCCAGCCAACCCTCACTTTGACAAAACAAAGGGGTTGGGGGTAAGGGGGAGGGGGGCGTAGAAGGAGAGGGATAGGGGGAGATCAATAGAGGAAACTGTTCTGCTTCACCAGCAAAACAGCGAACAAAGGAAAAGGTCGTTGTTGCGGAAGGAGAGGGGAGGGCACTGGTGTGTAGGAGTGTACAGAGACAACGAACGCCACTTCCGCATTCACGTCCAGCAGCCGGTCGGCCCCTGTTGTTGGGCTGAAAGGTGACACGACAGGTAAAAGCGGCATGGTACACACACACACACACACACACACACACACACACACAAAACGCTGCCGTTCAAAGCAAAACGCCGCCATTGACTATCTCTCAAGTAATCTGCTTTTTTTTTTTTTTTTTTTCTTTTCTGCCCCATCTGTAATCTTCCATTACTTCCAGGACATCACGAACTAAGACTGTCTTTCTCTGTGTCAATCTGTCTCGTTGTGTGTGTGTGTGTGTGTGTGTGTGTGTGTGTGTGTGTGTGAGAGAGAGAGAGAGAGAGAGAGAGAGAGGAGTAGGAGAGGCGACGTTAAAACGAGGAGAAACAGATACAGAAAGAAGGGGGAGGGAGAAGGCTTTTTCTTTCTCTTCCCTTTTCCTTCCCTCTCTTTGTGGCCATTTGTTTTCTCTCCTGCTAGTCTTCCCTTTCCACAGTCGCGTTCTCCGATCATCGAATGTTGAGGCGGTTAGTCGTCCTTCTTCGACTCAACGACAGGCGTCCAATCTTAGCGCGTTGAACCAGGTCGCCTCTTTTCTCCTCAAGGCTGCTGCATAACTTACGGAAAAGCGAAAGACAAGAAAGGCGGAAAGTGAAGGGTGAAGGAGGGGTGTTGCTAGCTGTCACAGGCAGGTATGCCGACAATTCTCTCTCTGTGTCTGTCTCTCTCTGTCTGTCTCTCTGTGTCTTTCTCTCTGTCTCTGTCTCTCTGCCTCTCTTCTCTCCAAGGTTCAGATGTCTCTGTCTCTCTTCTCTCCAAGGTTCAGATCTGAAACATCTGTTACTGATAGCCATAGACATCGTTATTCTGAGGATGTCAATCAGAGAAGATGGCCATTTTGTCCCAGTTGTATTGAAAATGAACACCACTTCCTGTTAGTGTGCTCTCTTTATAACTCATTGTGGCACAAACATCTCCCACACCTTGAAATAATTCAATTTCCATAGGTTAAAATACTAATTTATGCACGAAAAGATGAAAATATTATTGACCTTTCCAAATACATTGTATATGCCCTAGAGTTAAGAAAGAAATTCTCTCAAAAAATGAGCTAATCAGATCTTCTCTTTGTAATCGCTATTCATATAATTATGTCAAGTTTTTCATCACTTCACATGTATTGAACTTGAATGGCCCAATAAAAATGATTAGATAAAAACCCGCCAAACAGTTAAAATTGTGAAACATCATTCGCGACTCACAAAGCTCACTCCCTTAATAAAATGATAAGACACAAACTCACTAAAATCACGACTCACACAGCTCTCTCACCTCACTTCCATTGACTTGAGATCTGTCAAACACGAAGAACCCTGTGCAGTTGATAAAATCCAAACGTTTTTAGGAAACTCGCGTTTAACTGCAGTGATAAAATGCGTCGATATAAGACACATGATTCGATTTTTCAGTTTGTCCTGCCATTATCAGTGGAGGTTGTAAAGCAGTAGTCTCACGACCAGAGTTGAAAATAAGTAAACAAATGAAATGTCTTTATTTGTCAGTCAAAGACAGTAATCACAAGAATTAAATCAGGTGGAGGCAAAACACTAAATCTATGTTAAAGAAAAGAAAAAGAAAGAAAGAAAAACAAAACAACAACAACAAAAAAACGGCCTGAGGGTTTGTAAGCCCATGATTTCACTGACTCTGTATTGGCAGATGAACGTCTTAACCACTCTGTGACTTCCCTCCTGACTGAAAACAACAGCAAAACCCGCAGAACTATGTACTATCAATATATATTGATTTCATACAAGTGAACATGTCTGGAATGGATCCCGTTTTTTGAGCTGACAAAAGGTCAAGCTCTGAGGTCCTATGAATAATTGAACAATCGCCACGGAACGGAATATATCAGCCAGCGTCGCAACACCACATGCAATCAGGCGTCAGGCATGTTTATGTTTCTCGCACTGTAGCGATTTAATGGCTGAAACACTGGCTGTTAAAGCACATTTTGCTGTGCAGGGGAATTCCTATTAACAGGAGCTATGTGCTGCGTTTGCACGTTTAACACACTCGAGAAAGTGTACCTTTTTTGCAAGCCAAAAACATTTTTGTTGCAAATATTTCTTGCTTGCTTCAGCCTCCCAGACACCATACAACGTTCGAGAAAAAAAGTAGACAAGCAGACATTCATTTCTGTTCATGTTACAAAAGATTAATTTCTACCGCGCGTGAGAGCGAGAGAGAGAGAGAGACAGACAGACAGAGACAGACAGACAAATATACAGAGAGACGGGCAGTCAGACGGACAGAGAGAACTGTGTAAGACTATCATGCTTTTGTCTCGAAAGAAGTCTGCTCATCTTTCCAGCTATACTAAAATCGGTGCCCTCCCTTTTGCACTTCCACCCTTCCGTAATTACACCCGAGTTCTTCTGGTAATCCCATTCCTCTAATGATGGGGTACGTGAAAAACACCTAGAGCTTACTTAAGGTAACAAGTCCTGTCTGTTCTGAGTAGGGTATAACCATAACTTGGAGAAACTCGTCCTGGTAATCCACTCTTGAATCCGGTTGTAACTGCCTGCCACCACAAAATGACTCCCCTGCACAACTTCACTGGACTCCAAAGATAATTAAAATTAAACAGCAGATTGCAATTAAACTACAATTGAGCATGATAATGTCATGAGTATATAACCAAACTGCAACTGGGCAGAATTACACCAAGGTATCACGTGAATTCATGAACTGTGTATCTCAACCGTCACGTGAGGCTGCATCACCAAACTAGACAACGTTTCGTAATTTGTAATTTCAGTCTTGCACAATTCATCATGATTTTTTTATTTATTTTTTTAATTATTAAAAAAAAAAAAAAAAAAATCCCACCACTCTCTCATTACAAAAGATTTTTCTGAAAATCTCCAAGCAACCACGCAAATACAAAAGACAGATTCAATTGATGCTGTTTTACGAAGGGGAGATATTTCCTCATCAGCATGCCGGTTTTATCACCTTTAGATTTTTTCATAGTAAAAGGCGGAACACAAAACAAAGTTTCGAATATTTAGATAAATGTTGCTTTTTATCTTCAGAAAATATCCTAAGTCAGCAAATAACAATGCAGTCACATCTGTATTTTATTGTACGCTAACAGTGATTTCACAATACTTTCAATCGCTGAAACATGAACGCAGGCGCACACACACGCGCGCGCGCGCACAGAGGTGAGGGAGGGAAGAGAAATGAAAAGAGAAAGAGGTAGTTATTTTGTGGTTTCCGCTCTTCTTCTTGATCACTTGATCATACGTAGATACGGACAGTAATACACATCATCTTATAATGTGGTGCACTGTCATACTGCCAGTCATTTTCGAGGTTGGGCATTTTCTCTCCTGTCTCGAGACACGATAATATCACGATAACGATACTCGGAACTCATGCCCTCACAACGGCTCCACACTGAATAAACTGTCGCAATGCATATGGTGCACTCTTGGTGAAGACTAAAAACATATAATTACATCTAATTAGTCACAGTAGTGTCATCATACAAAGTACACAGCTGACAAAGGGTATTGGACACAAACCAGAGTTCACGAGGGTTTTCGTTCATTCTTTTTTGTCACCCAGCTGACTTCAAACGCCATTTCGGCTGACAGCATATTAAAAAACAAAACAACACACAGATCAAAGACCCGATGTCGATATGTCAATCCAGTTCCACAAACTAGATTTTCTTCAGTCGATGAGAAAAGAAAGCAAATTATTAATTTCCTTCACACGGCCATACACTACAGTTCATATGGAATACAGAGCAGTTCGTGAGGACAGAACACGAAACGCAGTTAATTAAGAGAGTAAATCAGAAAACATCAGCTCAAAAGGGCAAGACACAAACCAGTTCAAGAATAAAACAAGAAATGATGAGCTGCAAGATCTGATATTATTAGACACGCTTCTCATTCCTGAGGGAAGGAAACAAAGTTATGTTGAAGAGGACATAACAAAACTCTGGGGACAAGAAATAACTACAGTTCAACGATAGAATACATCCCCGAGGGCTCTACAGTTCAAGAGGACATAATACATACACCCCTGAAGGCAGGAAACAACTACAGTACATGGACTCAATACACCCTGAAGGCAGGAAACAACTACAGTGCATGGACTCAATACACCCTGAAGGCAGGAAACAACTACAGTGCATGGACTCAATACACCCTGAAGGCAGGAAACAACTACAGTGCATGGACTCAATACACCCTGAAGGCAGGAAACAACTACAGTGCATGGACTCAATACACCCTGAAGGCAGGAAACAACTACAGTACATGGACTCAATACACCCTGAAGGAAGGAAACAACTACAGTGCATGGACTCAATACACCCTGAAGGCAGGAAACAACTACAGTACATGGACTCAATACACCCTGAAGGCAGGAAACAACTACAGTACATGGACTCAATACACCCTGAAGGCAGGAAACAACTACAGTACATGGACTCAATACACCCCTGAAGGCAGGAAACAACTACAGTACATGGACTCAATACACCCTGAAGGCAGGAAACAACTACAGTACATGGACTCAATACACCCCTGAAGGCAGGAAACAACTACAGTACATGGACTCAATACTACACCCTGAAGGCAGGAAACAACTACAGTACATGGACTCAATACACCCTGAAGGAAGGAAACAACTACAGTACATGGACTCAATACACCCTGAAGGAAGGAAACAACTACAGTGCATGGACTCAATACACCCTGAAGGCAGGAAACAACTACAGTACATGGACTCAATACACCCTGAAGGCAGGAAACAACTACAGTACACTGACAGCAGACAATGCGACAAAGATCATGAAATAATTTTGCTGTCATTGACACAAGAATCTGTGCAACAAGTAAGCTCATCGATACAGACAGTACACAGAACGCGTCAGAACAGCTTGGACGAATCAGCAGAAACATGTGTGTGTGTGTGTACACGTGTGTGTGCGTGTGTGCGTGCGCATGTGCATGTAAGAGAGAACCAGAGAGACAGACAGAGACAGAGACAGACAGACAATGACAAAAATCTTATAATTGTGAAGGCCATCGGCCCATGCACAAATCAACACAATATCCACACACACACACACACACACACACGCGCGCGTGCGCACCGATAATAAGATGATAGAGACGCAACGTACCCCCCCCAAACCCCCTCAAAAAAAAAAAAAAAAAAAAAAAAAAAAATCCCTCAATCAATTTATCCGTCAGTTTAGGTGAGCTAGTAACTCATCTTCTTCTCTTTAAAAATTTTTTTTTTTTTATAACATACTCTGCGTTGCATATTTCTTTCATCAGAGCCGGTCTCTGAACAAATACAAACGTACAAAACAACCCTTTTTGTTAGACAGAACCCCGATAAAACTATGTCATTGCCTGGACCCTAGTCTAGGATGAGAAAGAAGGAAAGAAATTTACATATCTGGTTCAATTTCTCATCTTTCTGAGATTATCACCTCTACTCAACGACGTATACCTGACATAAAATCATAGATGATAAACAACAAGCTACAGCTGGATGACGACAGAACAGGAAGGATTTTCACTGCTCCTTAACGTTTGCTAAATTCTGCTTCACTTCCCCAAGCTGTTTAGTTAAATGGGTGCAATCCTCATACTTCAAAAACTGCTCGCAACCTTGGTGTTTACTTAGACCAGACTCTTCTTTTGAACGCCAGATTTTCTCGTTCTGTCAAATGTGTTACCTTGAGCTACGTAGATTAAGCTCTATTCGGCACTTTCTGTCTCAGGATGCAACAAAATCCCTTGCCTATTCCCTGGTTCTATATGGGCTTGGCTGCTGTAATTCTTTGCTCTCTGGATGCCCCAACTGCTTGTTATCCAGACTTCAAAGAGTCGAAAACTATGCTGCACAGCTTATATTCCGTTTTCCCAAATCTGTTCATGTCACTTTTCTTCTTCATTCCCTCCACTGGTTACCTACTGAGAAAAGGTTAGAATACAAACTCTCTCTCCTGTGCTAAAAAAATATGAATGGCCTGGCTCCTTCTTACTTTTATGAGCTTCTGCATTACTACTCTCCTTCTCGCAAGCTCTGGTTATCAGGTGATGACCCTCTTAAAAATTCCCCCTACAGAACAAGATGCTACGGAAAACGTACTTTCTCTTTCCAGGCTTTTTCCTCATGGAAAGCACTCCCGTTTCCTGTCCGCCATGCTGTTTCTTACCTTTCTTTCTTTCTTTGAAAACTCATTTAATTCCAGTAATTCAAATCAGTAGTTGATTTCCTGCCTTCACTTTCATTTTTTTCTTTATTATTGTTACTATTATGTAAACGTGAACATGTTGAGCGGCCAAGGGGGTGTGTGTGTGTGTGTGTGTGTGTGTATCTTACGTGGAGTGACTGTAAGCTTGTGGGTTGTGGTTGGAGTGTGAGGATTTGTGCGTGCAGGAGTATTGCTATTGTTTTTACTATGCATATGTAATTGTGCTTTTCATTGTAAAAGCTCAGGGCTTTTGTATCGTTAGATTGGGTGTACCAAATGTCCTATCATTATCATTATTATTATTGTTGTTGTTGTTATAGATGGGGCTAGCAACCCACCGCATTACAAACCTGACGCTGTAGAAACGCTAACTTCTTGAGAAAATCATCAAATGCTGGGCAATGATCCGGGGCTGTGACAGCAATGCCTTGTATGAGAAACAGGGACGAAATCCGAAAGGAAGTTTCTGCTCCAACAGAGTTCTAGGCGAAACCTAAACAACAAATGAGAATGGGAACGTGCAACGTGTTGACAGCGCAGACTGTGAAGAAGATGGATTGATATAAGGTAAATATTCTTGGAATCAGCGAAATGAGATGGACTCACTCATCATAACCCAAAGTTCGACTGAGACCGTGTGTTATTCAAAACACACAGACGGCCAACATCAGGGAGGAATGGGATCATCAAGGACAAGAAAGCCAAGTTTCTTGGGTTGTGAGCCGGTTCACGATCTGATTATCACAGCCAGCTGTTTTTTCGAGTGCATAAACTACTATGCAATGCTACGCACCCACAGAACAAGCTACAGAAAAGAAGAAAGACCCTTTTTACGGCAACCTTCAACAACAGATAGATGAAGTACATGAATGCGACGGGGTACTTAAATGCGAAGGTTGGATCAGACAATCTTAGATATGAATCCTGCATGGGACAAGAAGGAGTAGGAGAGATAAACGACAACGTGCAACGACCTATACATCTGTGGACCTATATCTAGAAAAAAACAGGAGAGGCAAGGTCTTCAAAACTCACTTGTGTTACACTTTAAAAAAAATGTAATCGTTAAAATGTGCTCTGTATTTGTTATTATAAAGCTTCGGGTTAAAAAAAAAGAAGTCCTAACCCCGCGTGTTCGGGTGAGAAAAAACTGTCTTACCCATTACACTATCGTGGACTCCTTAACTGACGTTCTAAAATTAAATATTTGAACATACTTCTTTAAAGGGCGATAAATCAATTGCGGTATTCGCAGTGAGAACGCTGATTAAATTATATTATTCTGGTGTATCTTGGCCATTCAAAAAATCTTTAAGGGCAATAAAAAATTCTTTTTAAGTCCGCGGTAAAGGAGACGTGGCTATCGCCACAATCACTCTGCAACATTTAGCCGTTTTCTCTAAATCTAGATAGATGTACAAGTTTAGTTACACCCGCCGGGAATTCAATTTCTCTTTTATGTTCATTCTAGTTTAATAGTTTTAAAGTTGATATGAAAATTTAGTATTTTGTTAAACTAATAACATGTAGAGCCAATTACAAGTACTTCTAAACGTCGTATGAAGTGAAAAGGGCTTCATTTTGAGAAAAGTCAAGACTGGAAATTTTTGCGTTTCATCAATTCAAGGGTATTAACTCGCATGGTTTACAATTTTGAACTGTGAATTCCGACTGATTCTGTGGATATTTTTATGGCAGTTTGGGGCATAATCCAGTAAGTGATGAGGCGTTCACAAATCTTTCTCTGAATAAATATTTAACGGTCTCCTTCTCCAACTTTCCATCACATCGTATATTGTCCATTGAATATAGGATTGAACGGGCAGATCAACAACTTGAAACAAAATGGCGTCGTTCGCGTTCGCGAAGAATATTAGCACGCGCTTTGAATGTGTATAAATATGTGTACGCAAATGATTTTTGCCCATGACCTTCAGGGCTCAGCCGAAAGATCTATAAAGTCCACTCGTCGTATTGATTTTAGTATTTTCCGAAAAAGACCACTTGGGCGAATGAACATAGTGAAAGCCCTGTACACTGAGAGTAAAACACACAAGCTTTTTATGTACTGAGTATAATTTCAAAATGTAATGTTTAAGATGAGAAAGATCAGTTTAAAGCAAATTAAGTCCCCTAGCATTAATTACAGAGTAATTTCCCTTTTTTACTATCTGCACCAAAACGTTTGCAAAATATAAAAAAAACTTCCATGCTTAGCAAAAGAAGTTCCTGTTTGAACAAAAAATGATAATAATGACTGCTCTTGTTGTTGTGTCAGAATATCAGATCAAAGTGCCAAGTTTAGAGAATAAAAAATATATAAATATAACAGTAAATGCAGTTTGCATATAATTTGGCTTCTTTTTTAAATATTTTTTTGTGCCCATCCAAGAGGTGCAATATTGTTTTAAACAAGATGACTGGAAAGAATTGAGTTTTTACTATTTTTATGCCTAATTTGGTGTCAACTGACAAAGTATTTGCAGAGAAAATGTCAATTCTAAAGTTTACCTCGGACACACAGACACACAGACATAGAGACACAGAGACAACCGAACACCGGGTTAAAACATAGACTCACTTTGTTTACACAAGTGAGTAAAAAATCAATAGACTAGTGATAGATGGCGCCATCTCTCAGCCCAAGACTATAAATAACGTGTCTTCAGCATCGCCAGATGGGCATCTAACAACCAAACAGACCACATCACATCAGCCAAATAGGTCCATAAGGGAAGTCACAGCGCCGAGGGGAGCGGACGCTGGCAGTGACCACCACATTGTGCTAAGCAAGATGCAGTTAAAGCTGAAGAGATAAAAACCAACTCTTTGACTCAGACAGACTGAGAGATCTAGCAGTGAAGACCCAGGTCATCCTGGAACTGAACTACAGGCTCCAAGTCATGGAAGTCACACCAGCAGATAACATCAGTGCCCTCTGTTACAACGTGAAGAAGGCACTCTTGGAAACCAGCAGAGATATGCAAGGCTAGAAGAGAAGGCTGATGAATGAATGGATCTGAGAAACTACCTGCTATTAATCAAAAGAAAGGCAGTAAAACTGAGCACACTCACAGAGAACGAAGAAGCGATGGAGACAAATGCAGAGACAAACAGAGAGAAAACCACTGTAAAGAGAAGCGTCCGAAGAGACAAGAGAGAGTACACTGATAGTCCAGCAATGAAGGCCCAGTCAGCAGCCGAAAGGGGCGACACCAGAACAGTGTACAAAATCACAAAGGCTCTAACAGGATGGTTCACCAGCAAGACGACAGTCAAGGACAGGAATGGGAAAGTTCTGATGAAGGAAGAAGACCAATTCAAAAGATTGGCGGAACACTTCAAAGAGACTTTGAACAGACCAGACGAGGAGGAAAAAGCGATCACAGAAGACACAAGTTTCCATATAGAAATGAAACGTGGGCACATCACACAGCAGGACATAGAAGAGGCCATCAGATAACGAAAGGGAACAGGGCACCCAGCAAAGAAAGAATTACTGCAGACCCCACTGTGATTGTCAAGACATTGGTAGAACTTTCCAGCAAAGTGTGGAAAGTGGAGAAAGTTCCAGAAGCCTGCAGGAAAGGCATAATCGTCAAGCTACCGAAAAAAGGGCGAACTGTCAGTGTGTGACAACTGGAGTGACATCGATCTACTATTAGTACCAGGAAAGATCTTTTGTAGAATCCTGCTACAGAGAATGAAACAATCAATCGAGATGATCCTGAGAAGTTAGCAGACAGGATTCGGAAGTTGAAGGGGATAAACAGACCAGATCTTTATCACTTCAGTCACTTGAAAGGAACTCATCACTCTATATCAAATACACTGACTTCGAAATTGATAGCATCCACCATCCCTCACTCTGGAAGATTGTTGAAGCATGTGGATTTCCAACAAAAGTCGTCAACATCCTGAAGGACATGTACTCCAGCAACCAGTGCTGTGTGCGTCACGATGGGCAACAAAGCGAAGGTTTCTTGTGAAGACAAGAGTCAGACAGGGCCGCGTGATCTCGCCCGTTCTCTTCCTCGTCATGACCGATTGGGTGATGAATAGAGCCACTGCAGGCCAACCAAGAGGGCTTGTATGGGAACTGACAGACCGGATAGAAGACTGGGATTTTGCGGATGATGTCGCCCTACTCTCACGCACCCAAAAAGGCATTCAAGACAAGTCAGACAGTTTACCAGCTAGCAAGAAGCGTGAGATTTAAGATTCATCCTGACAAGAACAAGGTGATGAAAGCGACAAACAAGAGAACAAAGGGCTGGAGCTGAAGGAAGTCCATGGCTTCAAGTATCTTGGTAGTAACATCTCAGCTGACAGCAACAGTGAGAAAGAGCCTTGCAGCACAGGCCTTCGATAGACTGCGCAACATCTGGAAATAATCAGTCTTGCAGATCAGCACCATCTAAAAACCTATAAATCAAATGTCCGCTCAGTCCTCAAACACACCTAAGAAACCTGGAGGGTGAACAAGGAAACTGAACGTCGGCTTAGAGGCTTGAAGGACAGTGTCTCCGTTGACAGACTTCCCTGGGAATAGCATGTCACCAACAAAGAAGTGAGCAGAGTGAAAGGCGTCAACAACATCGTGGATGAGGTGAAACAGAGACGCTGGAGGTGGCTGGGCCACGTCCTGAGAGTGAACAAAACGAAACATCCTCACGCTGCCATCAGACAGGCAACACCATGGAAAAGAAAGAGAGGCAGGCCCCGAGGCACATGGAGGAGAGCTGTGGAAGAAGAAATGAAAATAACAGGCAACGATGTGGAATGAAATCAACTGGCTCATTTAAGGCTGAAAGACTGCAGATTTGTTAGCGCCGTATGCTCCAGCCAGAGCGCCGGAGCGAGGAGAATTAAACATAAAACCAAAAACAGACATAAAGGTGCTTGTCTCAGTTCAGCACAATTGGTAGCATTTTCTTGAAACGTACGTGAAAAATTACAACCTCTACACACATGCTCATTTTCATTTTCTTTCCAAATTTTCTTTCTATTAAAAAAGACTTTCTCCACAATGTTCATCAGGAATATGCGGATGTGATCTCTTCGTCATTTCATTGTAGCCTGTCCACTGAAAACTTTCAATGCGGAATAAACTTTTGACTTGAGAAATAGTTCTCCTGTGATCACCATCACTGTCCAGTAGGCATGCAGATGTGCAGGTAAGCATGCAACCAAACAAGCGAATATGGGTAGAGGTAGAAATGTTGCGAAAATAGAAGGGGAAAGGAATGGATGAACAGGGTGCGGTGTTAACTCACTCAGTACGGCCAGTCCTCTCTTCTCCTCTACACAGATCCCTCGGATGTCCAGTGGGTGTCTCAATGACTCAACCTTTAGCTTCCGTCGTCAGACTTGTGGTATTCTTTGTCAACATTCACCTCTTCAGTATAAGAGCGTTCCGCTTGCAATATTTTGATGATGGTAATTGGGATGAAACGCTGTTAACGTCGTCTCTTTCGCCGTTCGTATGGAGAGAGTTAAAGAAGGGGAGCCATAAAAGCAAGAGGGTCGGACAAGGAAGAGGGCGGGGAGAAGGTGAGGGGTGGTGGTGGGAGAGAAAGAATGGTGTGATTGGCAGAAAGAGTTGTGGCTTGGTCAGGGGTTAAAAAAATGGAACGGGTGGATCAATACTCTGAAGTGCCTCCCGCCCACACTCCCATCACTGTAGCCCTCCTCTTTAGATTGCATCCAGCGCCTCTGTTCCTTCATTCCTCTTCTGCAGCTGGGGCCTTTTCTCTGTATCTGGATCACATCTGCTACATTTCGTGTTGGTCATCTTCCCATCAAACTCATCTTCTATGGCTAATATTTGCATGACCCTTGTCACCCCACGCTTTCTCGCAATCCCATACTTTTTCTCTGAGAGAAGTCGTGAGGGCGCCCCCACGCTTTCTCTCGCTTTACGAGAAAGTGTGGGACTGTGAGAAAGTGTGGGACTGTGAGAAAGTGTGGGACTGTGAGAACGTGGACTGTGAGAAAGTGTGGTCGTTCCCCTTCCACAAGTTCTCACAACGTGTGAGAAAGCGTGAGGAGTCCCTCTTATTTTTTTCTATATCAAGAACGTGTCCTTTATCATCAGGGTTGGTGTCTTGTCTTTTCCCACTACAAATCTTAGAGAAAAATGGGAGAGAGAGAGAGAGAAAATAGAAAGAGGGGGACGATGACAGCGACGATCATGATAACGACAATGGCGTTAGCGACGACATCGACAGTACTGAAACTGATATTTATTTATTATATTTCACATGGGACGGATCATTGCAATGCATCGACCTCAAATTCAATATCGGAATCAATGGCAAACAACAAAATAAAGGCAATGTGTACAGCTCAAACAGAAATATTTACAAAGACAACCTGAATCTTTCCCGAGGGAAATTGAGAATAACATCTAAATGATTAAACTTTCTCCATAAATGTGACAGAAAAGGGTGTTTCACAATGCTTTACCCTCGCATAGGGAACATGAAAGCGGGATCAAATAAAGTTTTAAGTTTGTTGTGATGCAGCCTTTTCTGTAACATTTATTTTGAATATTCCTTCATTTCACGCTAGTTCAAATGTTCATCTGGTTTTTTTCGAATAACCCATACAACCTTATGATCTCCGTAATCTTCTGGAAAGCATGCCAATGCCTGATTAACCTATGAATCATTGTTAAGTCTTGGTGGGTTTTTTTGTTTGTTTGTTTGTTTGTTTGTTTTTATTTATTATTAAAAAATAAAAATGGAACAGTCTGCTTGAAATCACGAATGACTTGACCAGAGGGCAGAAACGAGAAAACAACAACAAAACAACACAGTAACAATAAACATAATGTGCAGAATTTGCTACAGGCTAAATACACCAAGCATTAGCAAAACTTCAAAATGTTGGTGTACAACATAAACAATGAGGACACAAACAGGCTTGGCTCCGCATGGGCATGGCTTAAACCATGTTTCCATTCTCTTCCATTCTTATCCACCTGCCTGTTGAACACACAAAGCAGAAAGGTAGTGGTGAACAAGGACCATGTGCAAACTGAAGGTTATGGTTAAAAGCTAATGGAAGAGTTGAGGGCAGAGTTGGGGTGGAACTGTGGGTTTTAGGGGTGGAGGGGTTGTAAGCCCACGATTCATCGTGGGATTGTCAGAAATCGTGGTCGTTCCACTCCCACGTTTTCTCTCAAGTGCGAGAAATCGTAGGGGGGGGGGGGGGGGGGGGGGGGGGGGGCGCCACCACGATTTCTCCACAATGTGTGATAAATCGTGGAAAGTCCCCCTTATTTTTATCAAAAATATTTCTTTTATCGTCGGAGTTGGTTTCTTGTCTTTTACCCAGTGCAAATCTGAGAGAAAAATGAGAGAAAAAAGAAAAGAGAAAAAGAGTGGCGACAACAACGACGATCATGATAATGACAATGGCGTAAGCGACGACAAGAACAGTAATGACACTGAAACACAATCAATTATTGCATTTCACGTAAGATGGATCACTGCAATGCATCGACCTCAAATTCAACATCGGAATCAATAGCAAACAACGAAATTCAGGCAATGTGTATAACTCAAACAAAAATATGATATATAATATAATATGATATAATATGACCTCAAATTCAACATCGGAATCAAAAGCAAACAACGAAATTCAGTCAATGTGTATAACTCAAACAGAAATATAATTTAATATGATATAACATAGCATAAAATAGTATATGACTTGAACCGAATCTTTCCTGGATGTTGGGAATAACATCAAAGTGATTCAACTTTATACATAAATGTGACAGCAAAAAAAGGTGTTTCATAATACTTTACCCTCACGAAGGCCGCGTGAAAACTAGACCAAATAGTTTTGATGTTTGTTTTGATGCAACCTTTTCTGTCACACTGATTTATTTTGAATGTACTTCATTTCATGCTTGCTCATTTGTTCATCTGTATGTGTCATCATCCTTTTGCATGAAAGATTGCACTGCAAATAGATTCTAAGTTTCATATAATGCACTTAGAACATGAAAATATTTTAAAACAGAGTAAAAGAATATACCAAATTAACCAGCCAAGTAGACTCATATAAGGAAACACACACACACACACACACACACACACACACACACACACACACACACACACACACACACACACACACACACACACACACACACACACACACACACACACACACACTCACTCACTCACTCACTGACATACATATACATTCGCACTTTTTTTTAACCAGTGCTGTGCCATCACCTTCACCGTCTACTGTTAATGTCTTCGCTAACGCCACTGTCATTATCAAGATCGTCGTTATCGTTTCCCTCATTTCTTGTTTCTTTTTATCTCCCGCATTTTTCTCTGAGATTTGCATTGGCAAAAGACAAGAAACCAACTCCGATGACAAAGGAAATATTGTTTATAACAATAAAGGGGGCTTCCCACGATTTCTCGCAATTGAGAGAAAACGTGGGAGGGAAACGACCACGTATTCTCGCAGTCCCACGATTTCTCCCAGAGTGAGAGAAATCGTGGGATTGCGAGAAATCGTTGGCTTACAGGGTACTGCGAGGAAAAGATAAAAGACAGAGAGGTGAAAGAAAGAAGACTGGTTGGACCGACGAAAAGGACTGTGCCGATCACAATTTAAAAATAAAAACTTTGAATCCAATTTATTTTTCTTCAAATGTCACACCTATACTAATGCCCATGAATGACAATGCGCGTGCGCGCGCGCGCCCACACACACACACACACACACACACACTCCCTCACAACAAAATACGTGGGGGAGGAGGATGAAGAGGATCAATACCGCGAATGCCTCAGTGCATCTCTTCAGTTTATGCCTCCTGTTCACTAAATTCTCTTGACCTTTCCGCCTTCTCCGGGCCTTCTTGCAACTTTCTTCACTCTTCAGTGTCTGCCCTGCCTTTCTCCACACACGTCATCTCCTCTGTCCAATGTCTTTGACATTCTGTCCTGTTCTTTCTCTTCTCTCTAAAGCTCCATTCCAAGTCCTCTGTTTCACTGCATCTATGTCATCCTGTACAAATAGTTCCATAAATTCTAAATAATAATGATGATAATAATAATCTTTGAATTTCTTTTGCTTATCTTCCTTTGATTCTCCGAAAAACCTAAAATGGAAATATGTTTCCACACACACAAACGTGCACACGCACACATACACATACACAGAGATATATATACACACACACGCACGCACACACACACACACACTCACACACACACACACACACTCATTCACATACACTCGTATGTACACACACACATATGAATAACTGAATGCGTGTACGAATAGACAGAAAGATATTGAGGAAGACAGAGAGAGAGAGAGGGGGGGGGGGAGGAGTCGTGGGAGGGGGGAGGGGGGGGGTCAGACAGACTGACAGACACAGACACCCACGCACACTTACGACGATAATTTCATGCTGTCCCGAAGAGACACGGGCTTTATCATCTTCACACACCTTTAACTTCTTTATCTCTGCGTCTCTTCATCACAGTTGAGCAGGTAAGCAGACACACCGGCATGAAAATACAGGCAAACGAACATGTCCATTGAAAAAAAAAAAATAAAAGGGGGCAGTCGTGGTTGGAAGGACGCGAAAGGGGAAGGGGCCAGAGGGTGAAGAGAGGAGGGAGGCAGAGAAAAGGATGGGGGACTGGGGAGGTTGACGGGAGGCGAGAGTAATGGGAGGACTGGTTAGACTTGGGAGGAGAGAAAGGTTGTGACAGCCATGGGGGAAAAACACAGAATCAATACCTCTGCTTGGCCAGTTCCTTGCCCCCCACCCCCACCCCCCACACGACCCCTCCCCCCCCTCTCTCTCTCTCTCTTTCTTCTTCTTGAGTTTGTCTGTCCTCTGTTCCTTCGTTTCTCTTCGACTCTGCCTCTCTTGGCCTACTTGTAACTTCATTCTGTTTCAGTGCCTGCCTCTCTCCTCCCTCCCCCCCCCCCCCGCCCCCCCTTCTCATATTCGCCCCAGCCCCATCCATCTCTACTGTCAGAATCCTACTTTAGGTTCTTCTACTCAACCACCCTCCACCACCACTACCGCCCAACCCTCCTCTCTCTCCTTCCTGGTAATCCTCCTCATCCCTCTGTCTGCCAGTGGTATTCTATCAGTCCCGAAGCGCTACTATAGGTGTGTGGAGGGTGGAGAATTCCGGGCATGCTCGTGTGTGCATGCGCCGCCTGAAAGAGAGAGAGAGAGAGAGAGAGAGAGAGAGGGAGAGGGAGAGAGACACAGAGACAGACAGACAGAGAGACAGACAGACAGACAGACAGACAGACAGGCAGGCAGACAGACAGACAGACAGATGTAGATGACGCCAACAACGGTGTGGAATTGGAGGGTCAAGCAAAACATCAACACAAATCTTCAACGGACACCACGTTCTTCTGTCTGCGGAAAACCACTGCATACACTTAAATCGCCCAGCAGTAACAATCTCTGACAGGATATCATTTATCAAACCATTCTTCAGTTCGTACCTACAAAATCAAGTCTATTGACCGTGACTGATCCATGTTAAGTCAACATTACTGTATCCAAAGAAAAATCCACATTCTGTCTTGTTGTTCACACTCACAATACAAAATAGTATGTAAAAAAGTAAAATCCAGATCATTTCAGAAAAATGACTGAACATGTCAACTTAAATTCAAATTCAGCGTAAAAATGTAAAACAAAAAAACAAAAACAAACAAACAAACAAACAAAAAACAACCAAACAAACATCAATTCCAAAGTAGAGTTTACATCTTTATCGCGTAGACAACTTCCAAAAAATAAGAAGATAGGAAATTTCAATCTACCCTCCCTCTCTCTCTCCATCTCCCCCCTCTACCCCCACACCTTTTTTTAAATGCTAGTTTCAGTCTAGTATTGCACTTGTTTTGACTGTTTGACTGTTTGTTATATTTTACTTTCAGAATGATGAAGGAAACCAACCAACTCCCTACCCCCACCCCCCAAAAAAGAGTTCCACTTGATGAATTTCTAGATTATCAAATTGTTGAAAGAAGATGAAAAATGTTCCATGAAATAAATCCATAGATAAATATAGATCTGTAATAAAAGATCTATGTATCGGAATACGTATATACCAACGATAATGATAACATAAAACTGAACATGCAAACAAAGCAATGAGTGCTCGTTCTTTGATACAATTTAAGTGTAAGTGAAATCAGACGTGTGTGTGTTTCAAATTAAGCTAGGTTCATGTATCAAGAATACTCCACAATACCAATTCTTAAGACACAAGTACTTGTTTGAAAATTTAAAGAGACCACATGGAATTACATTGGTATCACCTAAGAATCAGAATCAGAGTTGGTATACCTTATTATCTTAGCAGGAGGAATTAAGTGCGGTGAAGTCTGTGAAACATTCACATTACAAGCTTAACATAACTATAAACACACACACACACACACACACACACACACACACACACACACACACACACATATATATATATACATATACATTACAGCAAAGCATAATCAAATATGATAAATTACAACACTGAACGATTAAATGTTATGAATTAGAACACAGTACTGTTAGATATGATAAATTACAACAAAGAACAGTTAAATGTTATAAATGACGACACAGAACAACAATCAAATATAATGGATTACAACACAGTTAAATATGAAAAATGACAACACAGAGCAGTTACGTAAGGCGGAAAAACATCAAATTACAACAGTAAACTAACGTTTTTACATTAAACTAAACATCTGAACTCAATTTCAATTTTAGCGCAAAAAAAATCAACTCCGTTGTAAAATTAACATGCACTTGGTATAAACAACCTCCGAAGGAAAGAAATGTTCATTTCCATCTCCCCTCCTCCCTCTCTCTCCAATATCTCTCTCTCCATCTCCCCTCCTCCCTCTCTCTCCAATATCTCTCTCTCCATCTCCCCTCCTCCCTCTCTCTCCAATATCTCTCTCTCCATCTCCCCTCCTCCCTCTCTCTCCAATATCTCTCTCTCCATCTCCCCTCCTCCCTCTCTCTCCAATATCTCTCTCTCCATCTCCCCTCCTCCCTCTCTCTCCAATATATCTCTCTCCATCTCCTCATGCCCTCCCCACTCCTCCCTCTCGTCGTCTCCTCCTTACACCCACGCACACCAACACACTAGTACATAGGTACACACACATGCACGCGCACACACACACACACACACACACACACACACACACACACACACATATATATATATATATATATATATATATATATATATATATATATATATATATATATATAACAAAATAGGACAAAACCATATGTGAACAACTGAACTGCCACATGAATAAAACAGTTAAACATCTGTAAAATAAAACAGTTAAACATCTGTAAAAGTTTTGTCAAGTCAATTTGATAATTACAAATCAATACAATAAAAAAAAATTCTAAACACACACACGCAAACACACTTACATGCACACTAATTTTCATCCCCATCCAACCAAACACCAGCAAAAACAGACACTCCATACGACCAAGCCATGCCATTCAGGATACATGTTTGTTCAGCAGTTCCACTGACTTGGGAAGAAAGCTATAATACTCCGTGCCGTTTTACACCGAATAGATGTGTGCCGTCTGCCAGACAGGAAGGCCTCATAGTATTCCCCCAAGGACAGGACTTTCATCACTCGCATTCATTCTTGCTTTTTACATCATTCACTCTTCATATTTTACTCAAACACACTGGCATATCACCCACAATCTTACCGCTACACTCACAATTCTACAGAAATCTCAATTCAATCCACCATACCAACAAATAATGTCAGAACAAAATAAATAAAGCAGTGGTAAAACAATTCGAAGAGATGCAGTAATCACATTAAAAGATTGAACTTTTCTAATATAGTGCATTCTTGTCTGGCACTTTGTTAATAATATCCGAATGTGAATTAAAATTCAGTCTATTGTCTAAAAAAGTTCCAAGATACATATATTTACTCACACGCTCGACTTTCATACCACTGATAAAAAGATCTGTGATCACACCAAGGTTATTCCAAATCAACGATAATTCCTTTTATTTTCGACACATTCGGGTCAATGTGGTTTACCTCACACCAAGCTGTGAACCTCTCATCCTCTTGAAAGTAGGCTGCATGTGAAAGGTCTTCCAGAACTGTGTCATCAGAGTATTTGAGCCTTTGCACTCGTTTATACAGAGGGTGAAGAGAACTGGGGATAGAATGGTACCTTGAGGACAACCAGTAAAGGTGATAAAGAAGTGGAAATAACATTTTGGAATGTGATAGCTTGAGCGCGTTTTGATAGAAAATCAAGAATCCATAAACTAAGCCTGGTGCTGACGTTCTTGTCAAGACGTTTGAATGCCAGGAGATGTGGTTGTATAATATTAAAAGCAGAGGGGAAATCAACAAAAAAAAGAAAAAAAAAAAGAACAGAGGCAAGACCTTCAAGACTCACTTCTGACACGCGCTGTATCGAGTAAAGGAATCATGAGAAAAAAAAGAGAGAAAAAAAGTCGTTAGAATGGGTCCTGTATTAAATATCAGTAAGTTTGAAACAACAACAACAAAACAAAAACAAACAAAAAACAAAAAAAAACCCAAAAAAAACAGGGATGCTAGCGGGATCGAACCAATGATGTTCTGTTCGAAAACAAGTAGTCTCATCCCCAACACTATGCCGCATCTAACGTCACTCAACAAAATTCAACATATAAATCTATGGGTCTTTTACAGCGCGATAAAAAATATTATTGTATTTGAGGCAATGACACTATTTCAATCATGTTTTCTTGACATATCTAAGAAATTTGGCCGTAAAGGAGACGTTGATGTCGCCCCAGGCACACCGCAACATGTACAGATGTGCACAAACCAGCTACAAAAGGCTGTCCGAACCTGAAAGAAACGATTGATTCGATTTTTCTTTTATGTTCATTCGTTAATTCAGTATACATTAGAATATTCATATGTGGTTAACACGTTGATGGTGTGGTTGGAGTATGTGTTCTGTCCAGAATTTGTATTTCAATTATTGTAATCGCGATCACGAAAAATGGTGTCGTGCCGTCTTCCCAAACATAGCTTACGTTCTGACAACTGGGAAGCGGGATGATGGAAGTTTTGGATCGGGATCGAGCGTCAACGAAATAAACCGTTAATGATCCGGAAATACGGACTTAATTCAGAAGACTTACAACCCATTATTGGTATGGCTGTGTAGATTTTTTTCTTTCTATGTTTAATCCAAATTTGGTATTGTCAGGCAAAGTATTTCCAGAGAAAATGAATTTGTTTAAGTTTACCATGGACACACACACACACACACACACACACACGTTGACACAAAGACAACCGAACACCAGGTTATAACATAGACTTACTTTGTTTACACAAGTGAGTCAAAAAGGATGCGGAAGGAGTTGGAAGTTTGAAGGTGCGTGTATGCGTTGTGTAAAGTAGCGAGTGTTGCATCGTCTGTACTGTGGATCTGTTTTGCTTGTATGCAAACTGGAAGGATCAAGGCGTTATGTGCTGTACGTGAGAAGAGAGTGGTTCTTTCAAAACATTTAATCACAATCGGTGTGAGTGCAATATGACGTAATCATGGACAGAAGTCGGGCTGTGTTTCTTTGGGACAAGACAGATAATAGCAGACTTCCACTGGACAGGTATAATGCATGTTTTGAGAGGCCACGAAAAGAGAATGCTGAAAACAGTTGAGAGGCACACACGACTTGAGGATTCGACCACCCATGCCATCTGGATCCATGCCTTTTCTTGCATTCAGACGAAAGAACAAAGACTGTACAGCACTTCCTTCCACAATGCTTTGATCCTGATCATCACCCCCCCCCTCTCTCTCATCCTGTTCTGAAGTTCTGGTGCAATTAATGTTGTCTCTTCCCCAAAATCTTTATCGTGAAATCTACAATAAAATCTGCTAAGCTGCTCGGAAGAGTGTTGTTTTTCTCGTGTGTAAACGCTGCTGTTGTCTGCATGTTGTCCAGTTTCTGGCATCATTTTAATCCCTTTCCATGCGTCATGCATTTTCCAGACTGAAACATGTTTCCCACTTTCTCTTTGCATTGCTTTCTTGCTTCCTTTAT
This sequence comes from Babylonia areolata, assembly GCF_041734735.1. Lineage (NCBI taxonomy): Eukaryota > Metazoa > Mollusca > Gastropoda > Neogastropoda > Buccinidae > Babylonia > Babylonia areolata. The sequence goes on from NC_134877.1 coordinate 9,985,514, forward strand.
TTCTATCCCGATCTGCGATTGATCTAGTTTGCGCTGAGCCTTGACCCCCGAACCGAATGCAATGTTTTTTTTATCGATCGAACACACACACACACACACACACACACACACACAACGTTATGATGCGTGCACATTTTTCAACAATGGATATTATCCCATAATTGCCAAATACTAAAAAAAAAAAAAAATGCTTCAAAAAATAATTAATCAACAAAAGCCAGTGTCCACACACACAAAGACACGGATGCAAGCATGCACACGCATCACTACTACTACTACTACTACTTCTACTACTACTACTGCTGCTACCACCACCTTCCTCTGTCTGTTGAAGTCTGTATATGTGCACTCTCTGTTCTTCGCTGGCATATAACAAAAAGAACGTTAAAACACACAATGGTGACTAAACCTGAACGAACCTTTATCTGGGGTTGGGTGAGAAAAGGTGGGAAGAAGGAGTAAATTAGAGTAAAAGGCACGCACAAGGGACAGGGAAAGGGAGTTAACACAACAGAATTTCCCTCTTCTTTACTCGATCAGTCGGACACACAGGACAGATCAACGCTAGCTTCTGGATGACCAGAAATCGCTTTCCATTCAAGATTCAAAAATCAAAAGAAAAAAGCAACACGTAAAATGTTAAATACACACAAAGAAGTAATACAACACAGCGGATTGATTTATCACACACCCAAACCCCTCCCCAACCACCTCTCCAGAGAGAGAGAGAGAGAGGGGGGGGGGAAGAAATCATTAACAAATCTATTTTCAGAAACGTAATTTCAGAATAAGAAATGCTTCTATACTAATCATAATACATTTCAAATGGCAGGTTTCGTCCTAAAAGCACAATAACATAGCATGTAGCTAGACTCATTCTGAATACTCATCCTGGATATTTGCACAATGGACATAGCTACTGCAACATCATAAATATATTTATAGCGATAAGCATGAATATTAATTTCGGACATACCCGACCTAAATTTAGTTAGAATAAATCCCAAATGCCAGTCAGTGTTTAGAGAAAGATATTTATTATCATATTGCGTTGAACTGTGAACTCTATCACAAGACTGGATATGGCTTTCCTAAGTTTTCCATCTGCAGTCTTTGTCCTTTGCGAAACATATGCACAAATGCATTTTCATATTCTGCTCCCGTATACAGCAACGTTTACCTAAACCCAAGTTCAAGTAGAAATGTTTCCATGTTAGATACCCCGTTAATTTTACTCCATAATAGGTTTAAATCATACAAAATATTTTAAGCCTTTCGGTGGAGCCTATCATTATTCAGTTTAAGATGGAGAGAGAGGGAGAGAGAGAGAGAGAGAGACAGAGACAGACAAAGACAGAGAGAGACAGACACACAGACAGAGACGAGACAGACACACAGACAAAGAGAGACAGTGAGAGGCAGAGTGAGACAGAGACAGACACAGAGAGACAGAGACAGAGACACACACACACACACACACACACACACACACACACACACACACACAGAATGAAACGACAAGAAACGAAAAAATAAATTTCATTTTACCAGAGTAATGAGATAAGCAATTAACATTTTTCATTCACTTTTTCCTGGGGCACAAGCAGAAGACTACATGTAAATGCATCAAAATGAAATAAAGATAAACAGAATATAGAATTACTACAAGAAAATATGGACATTTATAAGTAAAGCATGAAACACCACACACAATAGGAAAATCTGTTATATATTACTAAACTATCTCACACACACACAGAGAGAGAGAGAGAGAGAGAGAGAGAGGACAAATGTTTTACTGTTCATCGGCCTCATGCCATTATACAAACACATGGGAAGGGGAGGGGGGTTTGGGGGGCAGGGTCTGTTGCGGTCGGGGGTCGGTTTGGGGGATGGGGTGGGGGGTCGGGGGGGTACAATCTGAATAAACATATCAACAGTACTGAAGAACATTGTTACAATATGAACTCGCGTGCTGGCAAATCTCAACAGAATCAGACAAGCTGATAAAAAGTCGAAGGAGGTGTTTTGGTTATCACTGATTGGTGTTCAGTCGGCAAAAATTCAAGGCTTGACAAACTTCTTTAATGATCACACACACACATACACACACGCGCGCGCGCGCGCGCGCGCGTTGATAATAATAATAATAAACGTGCTTATAATGTACATTTGACATTTCTTAGCATTTTAACATCATGCTTGTAGTGTCATTTTCATCTTACACATTCACCAACATAACAAACATATATAAGGTATGAAATTAATGTAGAAACATCTGTTCAGTAATCACCATTGATTATATGAGATCTTTTCTTGATACCATGAAATATATATTGAGACAGATTACGCCAATGTGGGTCATACTCTGCTTGGAGCAATATGCAAATGGGAACCTTCTTTGAATCTTTTAGAAATTTTATTCTTAAATCTGCGTACACTGGGCTTTCAAACAGAAAATCCAATTCCTTTTTGGTTTTTGACATACAAAAGGGGCAGGGTCTTTCCATAACGATAAATATTATTAATGAGAGGAAGTACACCAAGTCTGATCTGAGAGAGAGCAACTCTGAAGCAGTAAATACCAACATTCATTATGTATTTTTCTCTCTCAAATACAACCTTAAATGTTCGATAATGTGAATATGTCTCTTTATCTCGAATAGCCCCAGCCCATTCCTGAATAAATAGGTCGACCAGACGTTGTTTGAATATAATTATTTAGGAACAATTTAACATCCCCAATCCCTTGTTGTAGCCACACAATACCGAAACCAGTTTGACATAAAATTTCTCTTATTTATGTAACCCAACAGTTCTTTCCCTTTTCATTTAAAATACCGTAACATGTCGTAAGCTTTTCGTGGTAACTGTTGCTGATCCATTTCCAGAAGTTTAAACCAGTACCGAAGACAGTTTATGTTCGAGTTCATGTACAATGGATAGCGTCCCAGTTCGCCATACACCATCTTGTTGGGTGTGCGCACAGGAACCCATAAAAATCTTTTGCATGCCATAATACTCCAGTATCATCCAATCGTTGCATTCCCCATATTTCAGAAGAGTGAAGTAATATTGGTTTTATTTTCGTATCAAAAATCTTAAAGAAGGTATTGGGCGACATATCTTTATATTTCGAAAGGCTCTGTTTAGGCCTAATATCGCTTTCTTGCCTTTCGTTACCAAATGATTAGAGAGAGACAGACAGACAGAGACAAGACAAGACAGACAGACAGATACAAACAGAGGGACAGAGAGACAGACAGACAGAAACAGAGAGACACAGAGACAGACAGACAGACAGACAGATACAAACAGAGAGACACAGAGACAGACAGACAGAGACAGAGACAAAGACAGACGGAGGCTGGTTAAGCACAGAGGAGAAAATAGGACGGGAAAAACGAAAGCCAAAACAACCATTAAAGACAAAACACTTTCTGATGACGTTCTTGACCACCACGTGACCCATTATTTTTCCCGCACCACCACAAACATCTTCATTGTCATAGGACGAAAAAAAAAGAGAAGAAAACAAAACCAAAAAAGACGATGTGCACCAGCATTGGCAGAGCAGTGTGTGCGTACAATCAATACGGCATCTCGGGAGGATGAATTGCGCACGAACTGCCCAGTGCTTCTGGCAGAGAGTGTCCGCCTTTTTATTTATTTACTTTATTCAAAAATCGATCGATAAACATACCTTCAATCTCAACACACTGGTCTCTTTTTCTCAACACACTGCTCCTATTTCACCTCCCACTTCTCAACACACTGTTCCCAAGTTCGGTGAAGCTCCTACTTGCATGTATTGGGAGATTTCCCCTGCAGTTGACAATCAGAGATCGCAAGTCCGATGAGACCTGAATGGAGTCATCTTTTGCTTTGGTTGCAAACTCACAGAGTCACGCCTCTGTGAAGGTCCTGGAGAAAGGCTGACGACCCTGTGGAATTATTTACACTTTGCTTTGTCCCTCTTTCAGTACCTTCAGTTTTCTTCCAATGTCATTTCTTTTAGTAGTACGCTCAGCTTTCCCCTTTTGTCCTTGTTTTGGTGCTGGCTGAAAAGACTGAGAAGAAGTTGGTATTTTAGTTAGAATTATGAATATATATTTTGGGACTATTTTAGATAACAATCTGGCTTTCGACAGGAATGTTGATTATATTAATAAAAATTAATCCTAAATTATTACTTACAATTATTAAAGCGAATATGCTTCAGATTTTTACATGAAAAAACAAAATACATACATACATACACATGTACATCTATCATTCCTGTGTAATGAAGTCACGTTTAAAGTTTCTGTGCGTGTATGTTTTGGGTAAATAGTTCACTTTTGTGATACCGCACATGATCCAATTTATCTATATGAGATGATAAAGTTTTTTTTCTTTTAATCTTATAGCATCTTATTACTAGGATAAAATCTGCAAATTAGTTTTATTCTTTTCTCTTATTTGGTACGGTAAAGTTATGCATTTTTATTTTTCTGACAGGTTTTATTTTTCAGGATGCAAAGTTTAAGTCATAAAAAGACTTTACCACTTAAATCATTGCACAAAAAGAAAGAAAGGCGAAACAGAGTATAAAACAAACAAAAAGCAATGCACACAGTTAGGCACTTGTATAGATATATCTACTTTCGGCAACAGAGACACGTATCGTTTTCAATAGCCACTCAGTGTCGCTATGACACTATCGTTCAACAACCAAGGACACGTGATCCTCACTTAAAAATAATCTACAAACCATACCCTTGAAGAAACGTACATACACAATTTTCGTCTCAACCTTCCATAATTACGAAACCTGTAAGAGCCAACCCTCACAGCACAACCGCACACTAATAATTACGAAGCCAGCTAGATACAAAGTAACTCAACTAATGACCAGCTCTCGAACGTTTCAGGTACGGCAAAAATACAGCCTTCTCCCTGTCCGTCCTCACGCAAAGGTGGGATTTGGGGCCAAGAAGGGTTGTAAATAACATCCATTATATGTTCATCTTACAGTCCGCGTAAGTTCCACATGTAAATTAGTTTCAGCTTGCGTGGAGACAATAGATGAGGCAATAGAGTGTCTTTGCTTTCTATGTATTTTTCGTAGATGTACACACAAGAATCGATGCTATTTATCGTGTTGTAGAAATAACAGGCTTAGTTTCATTCTGTCAAGAAAGTAATAAATAAATAAATAAATAAATAGAAAACAAATAAATGATTAAAGGCTGACAGGAAAGAGAACATCTAGCAGACGTCCTTACCCCCAACACCCACCCCTCCTCCCTACCACAAAGAGCATCTGTCCTCTGACATCCCACCACCCTCGTCTTTTATGTGTTTGACCGCTTTCCCCCCGCCATTTACGCAGCTATTCTCCCATTCCAGGGCTGTGCATGCAAGGTGTGTTCGAACGCTGACATGTATTACAGTATCTGCACACATGCTGACTTGGGAAATCTCCACAAGGTGCCGATGCCGGGATCGAACCCAGGATCCTCATTCCCTACTTCTTGTCAGTCAATGGTGATCTTTTCCTGCCGTTATAAATCACTGTGACTACTACTGTTCAGTCAATGTACTTTCAGTCAATGTTCTCCCTATTGCCATTAGCTCACTATCACTGTTGTTTCATAAACATCGTAGTTAGCTGATATCTATCACTGCTAAATCAATGTTTTTCATGTAACCCTTTTTTGTCCCATCATCTTCGTCGTTTCAGTGGCATTACTCCCACACCGCACATTCCGAGTCCCCCATACATACCCACATCTGGATTCGTCTGTACGGGACAAAGCTGTGCTATACGACTTATTTCATAGTGATATCCCTGCGTTAACCAGGCCCGAGAGATACAGACACTTGCAGTGTTCATCATGAAATTTGAGGAACACACCAAACTGGATGATACTCAACTGTGTGGTCGAAGTCTTTCCATTTAAGCCCATAGCTCACCTAACTCTCTGGGTAGGAGCCGACCGCGGGACGAAAACACCACCTCCACTGGGAATCGATCCCGCGTCCTCCAAGCCGTGAGTCTGCGACACTAACCACTTCGCCACAGCGGCTGGTATCACTTTCCTTTCTGTTTGGGGACTAATCCATCTATAAGTACATGCATACATAATTTATTATATTTAATTTGTTGATTAAACTATGAAAACGAATGTTTCCTACTGACCGAAAACAAAATGCGCTAGTAAAGTGTGACTGAATTTCGTGTGTGTTGTGATGTAATCGTGTGTCCATGCACGCACACGTGACAATGTATTCGACAGTGTCTTGATTTCGTGAGCGCCGAATGAAAATGTGATCACAATGAAGTGAAAGATAAAGAAAAAAGAATATACACCCGAAAACAAAATAAACCACAGCGTCTCTAATGTTGGTGAAACCACTCTCTCTCTCTCTTTCTCGCTCATTACGTGTGTGTGCGCGAACGCGTATTCTGTCTCACTATATCGCTCTCTTTTTCTGTGTATGTATGTATGTATGTATGTATGTATATATATATATATATATATATATATATATATATATATATATATATATATACATACATACATACATACATATATATACCAACATATGTATATATACCTATATATCTATATGGATATATATATACGCGCGCGCGTGTGTATGTTTGAGAGATAGAAAGAGAGAGAGAATGCAAATGCGAATGATTTATTCATTGTCATGCCATAGCCCCTCATGAAGGGGTGTACATGGATGTACAAGCACATCACAGCTATAACTAATGGTATACATACATATCAATGGTCATGTCAAACGAAATAAATCATCAAGACAATGCAATATCTCAGTCTAAATCTGAATGCATCGTACAGGAAAACTGACAAATTCCGAACATCACTATCTCTAATAGACAATACCAACAAACTTAATTTAAAGGCACATGGATTTTGGTAATATTTTTAAAGAATAAACTTTTGTCTGGTATCACTAAAAACTGAACATTACAAGACAAAATGCAACTCATCTTCCTTGGATTCTTTACATAATCGACAGATTAATTTACTGCAACCAAATTCTCTGTAACTATATAATAATGATGCACATTAATGCGATTTACCAAATCGAAATCTAGTCGTTATACATTTCAAATGTTTGTCCATAGTAGACAAATTATCTCTTTCTCTCTCTTGTGTCTTGACAGAGAGAGAGAGAGAGAGAGAGATGGACAGAGACAGATAGAGAGAGAGAAAGGGAGAGAGAGGGGGGAAAGGGGGGGGGGGAGAGTGGGGTAGGCTCTGCCAGCTAATAACGACACAAATGAAGTACGTGGGGAAATAACTTGCCATCATCCTTCAATATGGCTCCTTCCCCACCCCATCCCTAACACGCATGGACACAACTGCTCAGGGAGAGAGATAGAGAGGGAGAGAGAGAGGGAGAGAGATCATTGAATGTACTTTGTCGTATGCTCAAGTCATGGAGGATTGGAAATTTACAGCACTGGAAAGAAAAGGACGCAAACACAGAAGGAAGCTTTAGACAACAAAGCATTGACTATCGGTGCATCACAACACCCCACTCCTCTCTCCAACATAAACATATTTATAGACAAACCATTGACTGACTAGCACGCTCACTGACATGTGGAAAAAATAATCCACGAGGTAACAAACAGTGCTCGTAAACTCTGCCTTCAATCATATTGATCACAGAACTAATGAATGTTTTACAATACGATATTTGTTAAGTTAATAACCTGATATGTGAGAGAGAAACGACGGGAGGTTGGGCCGGGTAGGGGGAGGTGGGAGAACCGTTTCACAGGATAATCATTCCTTTATTAGCCACTGTGTTGACACCCACCTTTATCTCCCCCACACTCTGAAGTGTCCACAGACAACAATGAATGAAACAATCTATCACTGAATCAAATCAAGAGAATGATAACAGAATTTCACTGAAACTAAATGTTACTTTTATGCTTCCATAAATATGCTTGCGAGAAAAATGGATGAGAGGTCACCAACACACCATTTCAAGAGAGGGAGACATGAGAGAAAGGAGAGTGATGTGGGACAGAGACACAGAAAGTTCGGAGTGGTGGTGGGGCGAAGCCTATAAGGAAGTGATGAATGCATCAGTGTTATCCCTCGAGGCCTGCCGAATCATACCGGCCTTGGCAAACTTCTGAATCGATGCGATGCAACTGCTCTCAACATGCTCCTCACAACTCCGTTACATGCACTGATTTAAAACAAATGCCAACGCGTACAGAACGAAGGAAAAAGCTATCAACACACACACACACACACACACACACACACACACACACACACACAGTGACTTGGACCGCATCCATCTTCGATCACTGACAAGTCATTAGTGTGTGTGTGTGTGTGTGTGTGTGTGTGTGTGTGTGTCTGTGTCTGTGTCTGTGATTGCGTGCGTGTGTTTGTGTGTATGAATAAGAGAGAGAGTGAGAGACAGACAGACAGACAGACAGTAAAACAGACAGATATGCGGAGCGAGAGGTTTTTATTTGTCCCCAGTTCTGCACACCCGCAGTCACGTCACCATACATCGCTTGTTTTATGTGGTCTGGGCACTGCGGCTGTACAATTTCTCGTCGGCTTATTGCACACGAACCATGTATAACAGGACATCACCACGTTCTGCTCCTCCTCAATCCTCCCCCTCCCCCTTCCTATTCCCCCTTCTCAGGGGTTTGGCTTTTCAGATGGGCGGATCCGGCTGTCCATCCTCTCAGCGATCAAGTGCTCATGTATCAATGTTAACACTGACATCAATAGGGCACTGGCAGACAAGGATGTTTGTCCAAATGATTTTAACTTGTGAATTATTCCGCCCGGGAATTGTGGCACCACTGGCATAGCACGCAAACAGAAATCGCTTCAGTCGATCGCTTTGACTGAGCAGACTTCGATTACAGGTCGTTTGATCCTTTTTGTTTTCTTTTTTTTTTCATTTTCGTCTGTATTTCATTTTTTCAATACCATACGGCGACACTGATTTAAAACAATAATTCCGACCAGTTTTATTGAATAGTTCTACTGATCATCTATTTTCATTGAGCCGAATATTTCCTTAATTGGTTTTCCATTTTTATCAAATCATCTGAGGCTGTTTTTGTTATTATTTTGCAGGAACCACGAAGAAAGCCATTGTTTTACAGAGAACAAACAGAAAGTGGATATCTTAATTTGAGGACCTAATCTCTTCGATTTTTCGATATTTCTTCAATGATAGAAGAAACGCTGATAAATTGTGCAAATTCGGTACTTTTAAAACACACACACACACACCCGCACGCGCGCGCGCAAAACAACAAAATAAAATTTCAGCGTAATGGTCTTCAAGTTATTAACACCGAAATTAACTGAAGACAGTGGGTGGGAGTGGGGGTAGGGATGGAGGGCCTGTGGTACACCCCGTCCCCACCACTCACCAGCAGGTGAGTATTCCACTGGTCAAGACACTGGCGGAGCCACACAGGTGATGAGGATCATACAGCCAGCCACATCTTCGCCACAACCCCCTTGTCTGCCAGACTTTCCTTCCCCGCTCATAATTCCACCGCCTAACCCCAACACGACACCACACGCACTTACCGGGATTACTGGCGGAATCTGTGGCCGGTAGAACCAGCAAGACCAACAGTAACACAACACACACACCAGCAGAGCTGCAGACGAGGTCCCCGACGTTTCTCGCCATGTTTATGATGCTTCCACAACTGCCGTCTCGTGCCAGCTCTCGAGACTTTTTACAATGAGGCCCTGCACGGGAGGGGAGAGAGGAGAGGACACGGCCTGCCTTCACGATGACACACACTGGTCCACGGCGGGCAGCAAAACCACGCAGCAGGCTTCACGAGCAAGAGAAGGCACGGGGGTGGGGGAGGGGAGTCGTCCGTCGGGGAGAGGGGCGTAGGAGTAGGGGAAGGTTGAAGGGGATGGGGGAGAAGGAAGCGGGAGCAGCAGTGTGAGATGTGAGATGGGGGATCTGGTTTGGACAGTGAGGGAGTTGGTGGTGGTGATGGGAGGGGAGGACAGAAACATTACAAAATACATGGGGGAACGATGAGTATGGTGCAATATCAGCGCCCAACTCTCTCTCTCTCTCTCTCTCTCTCTCTCTCTCTCTCTCTCTCACACACACACACACACACACACACACACACACACAGTGCGCCTGTGTGTGTGTGTGTGTGTGTGTGTGTGTGTGTCTGTGTGTGTGTGTGCGTGCGCGCGTGTGTGTATGTGAGTGCGCGTGCACACGCGTCTGATCACAATGTTGTGATTTATTCCACTACTGCCGCCCAAAGAAAGCAACATATGTAAAGTAAGAGAAAGAGTGGGAAGTCTCCCTTATTTTAATTAAAAAAAAAAATTCACTATATCATCGGAGTTTTTGTTTTTTTTCTTTTCTTTTCCCAATGCAAATCTTAGAGAAAAATGAGAGGGGAAAAGAGAGAGAGGGAGAGAGAGAAAGAGGGGGCGACAACAGCGACGATAATGATGACAGTGGCGTTAGTGAAGACACTGAAACACATCGATTTATTGTATTTCACATAAGATGGATCACTGCAATGCATCGCCCTCAAATCAGTTCAACGTCGAAATCAATGGCAAACAACGAAATTAAGGCAATATGTATAACTCAAACAGAAATATAATATGATATAATGCAATATAATATATATGATGTGATATAATGCAATGCAATATAATATAACATTCTATGATAACACTTGCACCGAATATTTCCCGAGGGATGGGAATAACATCAAAGTGATTCAACTCGCTACAAAAATGTGATAGAAAAAAAGATGTTTCACAATGCTTTACCCTCACGAAGAGAGCGCTAAAACTAGGACCAAATAGTTTTGATGTATGTTGTGATGCAAACTTTTCTGCCACATTTATTCAGAATGTTCTTCGTCTCATGCTTGCTCATATATTCATCTGTTTGTGTTAACATCCTTTCGCATGCAAGATTGCACTGAAAATAGATTCTGTTTCACAGAAGACACACAAAACACGAAAATACTAGTCTAAAAACAGAGTGAAAGAAAAGAACAAATCAACCAGCCAAGTAAACGCACAACAGGAAACACACACACACACACACACACACACACACACACACTCTCTCTCTCTCCCTCTCTCTCTCTCTCTCTCTCTCAGCCACTCACTCACCGACATACACATACATTCACACATTTTTCAAACCAGTATTGTGCCATCACCTTCACCGTCTGTTGTTCATGTGTTCGCTGACGCCACTGTCATTTCTCGTCTCTCTCTCTCATTTTCCCTTTAGATTTGCACTGGAAAAAGACAAGAACCCAATCTCATGACAAAAGAAATACAATTTTAAAATAAAAATAATTTTTATTGGAGACTTCCCATGCTTTCCTACACATCGCGGGCGCCCCCTGTTGCGGCATGTATTGTCGCCCCTGCACGGATTGTCTCCGGCGACAATACGTGCAGCCTCACTGCATATATTGTTACCCCTGCACTGTTGCTGCTGTTCTTGTTGTTGTGTGCATGTGTTCGTGTGCGCACGCGTGTATTTCGTGTGAGTGTTTAAGATTACATTCGTGTTTATGTGAAAGGGGTGTGTCGTGGCGAGGGGCTACAATATGTGTGGGTGTATTTGGCATGTGTGTGTATATATGATTGAGTGCACGTGCATGTTTGGAATAATAATAATAATGGTATTTATATAACGCTGAATCTTGTGCAGAGACAAATCAAAGTGCTTTCGCACCAATCATTCACACGCATACATAACTCTAAAACTGGAGAAACTGAAGACAAGGAACAGGCAGGGATGGGAGGCTATTTTGGGAAGAGGTGGGTTTTAAGGCCAGACTTGAAAGAGCTGAGTGTGGAGACTTGACGAAACGAAAGACGAAGTTCATTCCAGCTGCAAGGTCCAAAGACAGAGAAAGAACGGCGCCCAACAGTGGAGTATTTGAATCGGGGTATGCATAAACAGAGTGGATCCGTAGCGGATCGTAGTGAGCGAAATGACTGTAGAGGCCACAGAGATAGGGAGGGGCAGATTTGTGAATACATTTATAACATAAAGTGCTGATCTTGTACTTAATCTGTGTGAGACGGGGAGCCAGTGGAGATGTTGCAAAAGAGGAGTGATGTGCTCAGATCTTTTCTTTCTGAGGACGAGTCGGGCGGCAGAGTTTTGTATGCCCTGAAGGGACTGAATGGACGAAGCAGGCAAACCGGACAATAGAGAGTGACAGTAATCAAGGCGAGAGAGAATGAGAGCAACGACAAGTCTAGATGTTGCATCGGTGGACAGACATTTCTTAATGGAACTGATGCACCGCAATTGACAGTAGCAGGATTGACATGTCTGACTGATAATTTTTTGCATGGACAGTGTGTTGTCAAGGACAACACTGAGGTTCCTGACTGAACTGGAAAGAGGGATGGATGTACTGCCAAGTTTGATTGTGTCAGTTGTGATGGAAGAGAGTTTTTGTTTAGTTCCTATGATCATTGCTTCAGTTTTGTCCGCGTTCAATTGTAACTTATTTAGAGTCATCCAGTTTTGAATGTCCAGGAAGCATTCAGATGTTTCTTGCAAGAGCGGGGACAATTTTTCAGGGGTATGAATCTTCTGGAGTTGAATGTCATCAGCATAAGAATGATGACTGACATTATGGCGGTTGATAATTTCAGCGAAAGGAGCAGTGTACAGTGTGAAGAGCACTGGGCCTAAAACAGATCCCTGTGGGACTCCATGTTCGATTTTAATGGGTTCAGACTGGAAATCATCAACAATGACAGACTGGAACTGATCAGTGAGATAAGATTTGAACCAGTTTAGAACAGTGCCGTTGATACCAAATGTAAAATGAAGACGGGAAAGAAGAATTGAATAGTCTATCATGTAAAAGGCAGCTGACAAGTCGAGAAGAGTGAGAAGGGAAATATGTCCTCAGTCGGACGCTAGCAGTAGATTATTCAGGATGTGGAGGAGAGTGGTTTCGGTGCTGTGGTCAGCACGATAGTCAGACTAAAATGGGTGGATGAGATTGTTGTAACAAAGGTGGTTGTTGAGCTTCTCCAGGACAGCTTTTTCAAGGAGTTTGGACAGGAATTGAAGATTAGAAACTGGTCGATAATTTTTCAAAATGTTTGCGTCAAGGTTGGATTTCTTCAGAAGAAGCCAGACGATTGCAGTTTTGAAAGTGGATGGAAACGTTCCAGTGAGAAGGGATGAGTTGACAATATTGGTGATTGTGGGGAGAAGCTGTGAGACACACCGGGAAAATACAGAGGCTGGTATAGGATCGAGCTCACAGGATTTTATTGTCATTTCTTTCACCTCTGTTTCAGTCAATGGACTGAAGGAATGGAGAGGATTGCCGTTGAACTGAGGATCAGGATAAGCAGGTTGGAAAGGCATCTGGTCCAAGCTCGTACAAATATTTTGGACTTCGTCAAAAAACAAAGAGGAGTGAAGATAAAGTGTAGGCAGAAGAAAGAGAAGTCTTTTTTGCAGTACCAAGAAGATTTGACATGATAGAATAAAGAGATTTGGTGGATGTGGCATCGAGAACTTGAGAAGAAAAGAAGTTTGTTTTTGCTGATGAGATCATATGTTTGACTTTATTTATTTGTTTTCGGAATATTTGATTGTGGACTTGCAGTTTTGTTGATCGCCATCGTCTTTCCAGTTGGCGACGTTTGCGTTTTGCAAGTCGAATGTCTTGTGTGTACCATGGGGCGGAGGGTCTGTCAGGGAGCATGCGGGTAGTGGGGGGTGCATGTTCATCCAGCAGTTGAGAGAGGACAGTGTTGTAATGTGTGGATACGTCGGTAAGGGAAGAAATTTTGGAAAGGCGTTCAGCAGCTTGAGAAGAAAAAGTGTTAATGTTGATGGATTTCAGGTTGCGACGAGTAACAGATGTTTTGGTTCTGGTAGGTTTTGAAATATTAAGCAAGAATATAACAGCAGAATGGTCAGAAGAAAGTTTGTCAGTTACAGTCACTGACGCAACCATGGCATCAGACTCACGTGCGATTAGCCAGTCCAACGTATGGCCAGATCTGTGTGTTGGTTCTGTAACGAACTGAGAGAGAGAATGAGTGGACAGAGATTGACATAGGCGTTTGACATCAGTGGAAGTCTGGTTGTCGAAATGAAAATTGAAATCTCCGAGGATAATAAGTTTGCCAGAACGAAGGTTGTAGTAATCAAGTAGTGTTCGGAACTCATCGTGAAACTGAGAAGATGTTAGGTTATTTTTACGACAAGGCGGAGGACGATAGAGACAACAGAAGATGATTGAGTGACCGGGAACACTGAGAGTGACTTCTAGCATTTCGAAGGTATCATGTGGAAAGGCGTGGTTATGGGAGAAGGAGAGGGAAGACTCCAAGATATCTCTGTAGACGGTGGCGATGCCACCTCCACGAGACAATCGAGGAAGTGACATAGTTTTGTATCCAGGTGGGGTCAGTTGTTTAAGTTTGGGTTCGTGACCTTGTGACTTTAACCAGGTTTCGGTAAGAAATACGATATCAAAGTTTTTTTCAAAAATAAAATCAGAAATATAGTCAGTCTTTTGATCAGGGCAGACAGACTGAGCATTGAACAGACAGGCGTGAAAGAGATCAGAGGTAAGGAGAGAGGAATCCAATGGTGAAGCAGGTGAGTCAGGCAGACAGACAACAGAAGAAGAAGATGGTGACTGAGCAGTGGAGGACAATGGGAAGGAAGAAAAAGGTCCGGGAGTTGAGACAGGTGTGGCAGGAGTAGGAAGCGGAGCAGAGGCTATAACTGGCACAGGGGATACATTGCAGTTCGGAATATTGTCATCAGAGGGGGCAATGTCACGGAAAGTAAAAATGTTAGCAGGAACACATGTGTTGAGGTTGGAAGCAGCACAAACAGCGCCGCATGAAGTGGATCTGTCAACACACACAGGTGTACTGTCAGTAGTGCTGTTGGGGGTCCGTACGGAAACGTCAGTTTTGATGGGCTTTTGTTTTCTCTTTCCTGCTCGGCGAGTTCGTCTTCGCGGCAGGCAAGCGCCAATGCCTGTTCCTCGCAGGCGCACAACTAGGTCAGGGGTCAAAGGTGCAGGTTTGATAGCAAACAGTTCAGCGCGCAAGTACAGATCAAAGGGAGGGACGTTGTGCTCACCTTGACAAAGGTTGCCCACCTGTCCACTACCACTGAACGTTACGTTTTGCACGTGTACAGGCGTGTTGAAGGGAGAGATGAATGGCGGGCCGTGGCAGTTCAAAACTGACAGGAAAGCAGAAAAGGAAATCCAAAACACAGCCAGTCTTATGTAGATCGGGGCACACACATGCATCCATTGTTCGAAGGGATCCATAATAAAACACTCTGCAGAACCTAGCCACACAACACCAAACACAACCAACACAATAAACAAAAATACGGAGAGCTAGAATCACTCAGCCTGTTAGGCGTGCGACCTTCACCCCTCAGTCACTGAACACCTTGTAAGAAGCACAGTTGTTGTCAGATTTTGCCAGATTAGGGTCGATCTGTTCGCAGCACACGTGATTGTCTTTGTAGTTCGCTTAACCTGTATAAATTGGCACAGTGAGTGATGAGTGTTCATTTCATACCTGGTCAGTCATCTGACCAGAGCTGCTCTCTCTCTCTCTTGCTGCGTCGTGGGCAGTGCGAGTGTCATGTGTGTTCTCACAACGGCTGACACCTCACTACGTATCGCTGTAAGTACTAGTGTGTAGAATGTGTTGATTTGTAAATTGTATTGTTCGACACAGTACTTGTGTTCATATGAGTATGTTCAGTTATTGCTTTGTTCAGTTATTGTTTTGACATGTTAGTCACAGCTCGGCTATGATTGATCTAAATAATTGCCATGTCGTCATATGCTTGTAGCAGTGTTCCAGTTAATTTTTCTTAACGTCACAGTCAATGACGTCTCTGGACAGTAATAGTTTCTTCCAGAATATTCTAGTGAGTGCATATGACGTGTTCTTTCTCATTTGCTGTCACTGATGAAGGTTACAGTGCACTTATTCTCATTACTCTAAGATGTGTGTAGTATACTGTTGTGGTGATTATAAGATAGTGTTTGATTAATATGGGTTATTGGTTAAAACCACCTGACATGTATCAGTCTGTTAAATGTAATTTACTTATCATGCTCTCTCCTATACGGCTTACTCCAGTATAGTGCTACATGATAAACTGATTCATTTGAGTCACTTTGACACAGTATAAACTTTACCTAATCTATACTGTCAGTGTACTTTCACTAAATCAGCATAGCTTCAATCACTTTAACTGCACTATTTAAATGTATTAGAAATGTCATTTGATGTCAGTGTTTGGTCTTCACACATATGCATTACCAAGTGGTTCACACATATGCATTACCAAGTGGTAGTCTTTCCATGTAATATGTATACATGTGCTTTACTATTCACTTGTGCCGATATGTTGTGCAAATGACATTTGTTTGTGTCATTCCAGGCACTGTCTTCACTTCTAGTCTTCTTCTGTTCTTCTCCTTTAGTTTGTGTCTTCTTTTCTTAGGTTCTCATAACTATTGTAAATAAAACAATAGAAAAACCCATTTGTGACTGGCCTCTATATGTTCCTGGCCTGTGCGCGGGAATTCTTGTCTATCCTTTAAATCATTTAGTTAGTTCTTTTGTACTGTACCCTTATAGAACCACTAGGTAACACGGCTACATAATACAAACTACTCCTGTTGGTATTGTTTGTAATTTCTTATGCAATGACGTTTATGGTGGGGGGGAGAGGGGTGATGGCAGTTGGAGAGGTGAGGTGGGAACTCTGAGACTTGTCTTCTGCGTGATAAGTGGACGATCAATGATCTGTTACCAAACGAAGAGCTCCACAACAGATTGCTGCTGCACGGAAAAACCCATGCACTTAACAAGTTTGTTGGCATTAATTTTAGCTGCGTGAAAACAATGGGCAGTGACACTGTTGAAGACAAGAACCAATAAATGACATTTCAAAGATCGATTGGCTTTTGATCTCATGGCGATGGTTTGTGGAATGTCTGTGGTTACAGACAGCACGTCTAACAAGCCGATGACAAGTGTGAAATTCTGTGGGAGAAGGAACAGAGCGGAGGGACAGAGCAGAGGTAGGGTAAGGGGGGGATAGGAAAGGGTGGGATGGGGGAAGGGGCTCAATCTGAGTGTTGAATAGGAATGTTTAATTCCATATAAAACCACCTTTCCGCCATAGATGTTCTGTTTAATGATCAGGGAGATGTGAGTGTGTGTGTGTGTGTGTGTGTGTGTGTGTGTGTGTGTGTGTGTGTGTGTGTGTGTGTGCGTGCGTGCGTGCGTGCGAATAAGATCAGAATCAGAATCAAAATCATATTTATTTGTCATGAAAACCGTAAATGAAAGGTATATTGACACAACACTATCCAGTAAAAAACAAAAACAAAAAACGAACCATACTAAATGTGAGGTGTTCTAATCAAGATGTGACATGCACCTTGGAACATTCATGTATGAATTTTGCTAGTCGAGGTTGTACGGGATCGTAATTATACCACTGACTGACTGTATCAGTATTATCAAAATCTGTGAATTGAGACTTTATGTCACTCAACAAAACTTCTCGTAAATGTTCATATCTAATACATCTGTCTAGAAAAATGATACTCATCTTCTAACACACCACAGGTCTTGCATACTCTTGCATGTTTTTTTTTTCTGTACCTGTGTATCTGCCTCTTTGTATGTGGAGATCATGTGCGCTTATGCGCAGTCTGCACATGACGGTTCTCTGCTCAGTTTTTCTGGAGTAGGTCAGATATGGTTCAGGTCTGTATTACTGGATGAATGACACGAAATGAATTAATTCAGCTGACAAATACCAATAAGAGTTCCCTGCTCGATTGTCCAGTGTCAGTGCAAGGGATAAAAACAACAACAATAACAAAAAAGTGGGATTGGGAGATTGGATGGTGCCCGAACTGTTACCTGGACTGTAACTTAAGGTCCTCAAAAGGTGTAGACTTTTGCCATATTAGCGACGCAACCCCAACTCTAGAAACTGAAAACTTACAACTTGATAATATATTCGGACTGTTAAAAAACATTTTGTATTCATTTCTGCAATGCATCTTGCGGGTGAACTTGGTGCCCTTTAATTCTGTTATCACGTTGGGTTATTTGAAGCAAGCAAACTTTGGATACATTGTTTCAAAGCCACTTCTACTTCCATGCCGATCTGAATAATCCCATGCTGTATCATCACTAAAAGCCGTGTTTGGCGTTTCAGACATGTCTAAAACTAATCAGTCCCATCTCTGTTATGTAAAGTTAATCAAAACTCCATAGCTCGTGTACCTCAGTCATAATTGCATTCGCCTGCCCATTGAAGGAGTGTTTTCAAAGAATTCACTTAAACATCTGTCTAAATCACACCAGCCTTTGCTACAATTAGTTTACATGCTTTGTGTTCCAGACCACCTCAATCATTTTCGCCTTGGCCCATCCGTCAGAGTGGGTGGATTTCTTCTCAGTGAAACGCCGGAGGCACCAATCAATACTGACTGAGAGAAGGAATCACTCATAGCGCCTTGCCCCGCAAAACGTCTCCCTCCGACACTATCCTTTAGTTCTGTATGTGTGGTCTGGCCACACTGACATGGATGGGGATTAGATTGCACGCCGGTGAAGCGTCTGAAAATGACTCCCAACACGGTTGTGATTCCCCTAGAGTCGGCTTTGAAACACTCCCCTTGGAGTTATTTCAGGACAGGTAATATTTTTTACTCCACCCCCTGCCCCAGTTTAACGCCAACCCCCCCCCCCCCCCTTCCACTGAAAAATATTTGTTTTGCAAAATGCGCATTTTGAAAGTATTTTACAAAATGCGCATTTTGAAACTCGCGTATCGTGGCACTTGTAAGGCAAGATGCCAAACACATTCAAGGAGTCATTCTCGGCTGACCCGACAACTCCCTTCCAGACAATATCCCCTTCCATCCAACGGCTGTGCAATAATACACAATTTTGAAGGAAAAACAACGCATTTTGCAAAGGGGCGGCAATCTGGGATAGAACTCCATTACGTGTTCGTGAAAGACTCCATGGGAATTATTTCAGGGCCAGTGTTAATGCTCCCAAATTACCCTCCATGGATTTTTTTTTTACCCGAACCAGCTGAATCTACTCCGCTCGCATTTATGTGGATTTAACTTGGTTGTGCCCCAGAATGATTTGTGAGTCAACAAGATACCATCCAAGGCTAAATCATAAAGTGTTTTCGGGACAAAGGCTGGAGTGTGTTTGGAGCTACCCCAAAATAACTCTACCCTGTTTTTTCCCCAGCAGTTACTAAATTATGCATTTGAATTGATTTTACACATCCTCATCTGGAGTCATTTCAGGCCAATCACAGAAAAACTCCATGGAGTTGATTTGAGGGCAGGGTCATTCTGGGGCGTTACACCGCGTCGTCCAGCATTCCCCTACATGTCAGTGTCCGTATCGTCTCTCTCTCTCTCTCTCTCTGTTGCGTGCATGCGTACGTGTGCGTTTTCTTGTGTGTGTGTGTGTGTGTGTGTGTGTGTGTGTGTGTGTGTGTGTGTTTTCCACACTTAATATCAACTTTCCTCCGGAGACAGACACTTTACTCTTCCCTCGTGAGTGAGTGAAAGAGAGACAGACAGACAGACAAACACAGGCAAAGAGAAGGAAAGACATGTAAATAGAACAACAATGATCCATTTATATTTTGAGGAAAAATAATTTCATCAGTTTTTTCATGGGGTGATAATGAATTCTATTCCGGGTTGGGGAGGAATTATAAATGTATGCACGAACACATACATACATAGACAGGCACCTCCCACTGCCCTATCCTTTCCACATACACACGCGCGCGCGTGAGCGCATGTAAAAGTTTAAGATCGATTCCCGACGAAACACTGTGGGCAGCATTTTGGAGGGAAGAGAGGCATGCGGGCAGGAAGCGTTGGGAGAGACTTCATTTACGTTCAGAACCCAGTCGACCATGGAAGCCCAATATATATATATATATATATATGTGTGTGTGTGTGTGTGTGTGTGTGTGTGTGTGTGTGTGTGTGTGTGTGGCAAGCATCACCTTGATTTATTCAAACTGTTAACTCATAAAAGTGAATGAAGTGCAAACAATTATCAACTAACGAGCCAGCCGGCCAGTTCTTTTTTTTTTTTTTCCAAACAACTGGCAATAATGCATTCAGTTCTGGATGGCATTCTTCATGCCAGAGATCTTTTACTAGACTTTGGGTTTGAGATTAGTGAGAGGAAATGAAGCATGCAACTAGTACAACAGGTATTTTTTGTCGACACTGTTGAATCGCTTTTTAGTCACAACTGGAACGAGAACAGTCAGTTCAGCTGTACTGATGGAAATAAATAGTGGCAGAAGTTTTGAAAATAAACAATTTGTTAGAGAATTCGGAAGAATCAATACCCTCATCTGACTTCGATCAATCTGAAAAGGTATTCATGACAAAAGTGAAGGTTGTCCATTGCTCTGCGCTGGCAGGTTTGTCAGCCCAGGTATCGATAGTGCTGCCCCTTCCGTGAGAAATAAGATGAAAGTAATATCAAATGGTTTGGTTTGGGTATGTGGGAGTGTCGGGGTAGATGTAAGCGGGGTCAAGGGGTGGGAAGAGTTCACTGGGAATTTTCAACAACAAAAAAAAAGAATAAAAAAAAGAATGAAAAAGAGCGTTCAGAAGTAACTCCGAACCAATCTCCCATTTCTACGACCATCTGTTCACCAACTGGTTCTCCGTATCCAACATCATAAAAGGAGATTACAAGGAAAGCATGCTTTTTTCACATCTTGGCTCTGCGATCTGGAATAAGCTTCCGTACTAAATTTGTCATGCTGAAACAAAATATCAGTTCAAATCTAGCATCAAAACACATCTCTACAAATCTGCTTCTATGTATCTCTGGGTGTAAGCGTGCGATTTGGTGCAGTGTGGTGAAATGGTGGTGACAGTGTCGTGAAATGGTGGTGGTGGTGGTGGTGGTGGTGTGTGTGTGTGTGTACGTAGCAGTTAAAGTAAACATCAGTATATGTCGGTTTCTAAACTCATTGACATCTTTTACGTCAGCAACAAAGTCGGCGGTCGATGGGGTGCGCCATTAAATGGCCCTTTATCCCTTTCAGAACTCCAGACCGACCAGACAAAAAAAACCGGATCACCATAGTATATATCCCGACCTACACCTTGACGTCGATATCGGCCGGATCCGTCGCACTGCTGTTCATAAACTGCGTAACCAGACGTACAAGACTGTTCGATCGCTAGTTGACATGTTCCGTCGACTCTCTCTCTCTCTCTCTCTCTCTAAGTTCAGTTGTTTCGTGCAGTGGCAATCAGGTTGATCGATAAGTCATTTGGAAGACACAGTAATGCTGTTTCATGCGGAGTATCAGTGTGAAGCACGACAGGTGGCCACATACACAGACACACACAATATATATAAACCAAATATGTAATCTGGTACAAGGTACAAGTGCCCTTTTGAAACTGAATGAGGTTAGGGCATACAGTTCCAAGCCAGTGTGACAGTATTTCCTATCAGCTTTCATCGGGGACCTGCTCCTCTGTATCCTTTCTTTCTATCTATGAACACAGGATAACAGGAAGTGCTGTACATCATAGCTTTGTGTGCACCCTGGCCGTGTGTGTGTGTGGCTTTGACATTGACACATTCCATTTGTCTTGCCTGTAAGCCTTCAGTATAGGGCTCTGTGGTGTCCGTTTTTCTAACTATTGCTTTCCCGTATTATGTTAATTGTTAGTGGTATGGGCCCTTGTGCTAAGGACGTAGAGAGAATTGTAAATACCTAGTAGTAATAGTAGTAGTAGTAGCAGCAGTAGTAGTAGTATTGCCATCATTTTTTTAATCATCATCATCATGGTGGTTGTTGTAACTACTACTATTATTGTTATCATTATTATCATTATTATCAAAGCCACTGCCATTAATGTTGTTTGTTACATTCTATGGAACATTTAAACTTTTTCTGATTGGGAAATCCATGTGAATGATAGCCAAATCCAAAACTCACACTAATCATGTTCATGAATCAGGAAAATATAGTATTGGAAGTATGCATGCCAGTACCATCGGTCATTGCCCAGCATGTTCAAAGTGTATAAAAAGAGGTTTATGAAGGAATAATTGTTTCAACTAATTTTGGCAAAATTTAGTTGTAACCAAGCTCTATGCTTGCTTCAAAAACTGCTCACACACGAGCTACAGCAGTCGACGTTTTCGCAACTTACCGGCTGTCCCTCAACGGCTTGCACAGATTGTGTGACGCCATTCCCAGTTTGAACGCAAAGCCGCTTATGTCATTTTGTTCTCGCCACACAGCCTACTCCTCGACCAGTGTCGCCGTATGCTATTGGCTGAGCTGGAATCTTTTGTCTGATCGGTAAACTACAATATACTGGCAGAATCATCGCAGTTCCATCTTTAAGTCTATTCCATTTATGTTTGCCTATGTTAAACTGATTTAACGCATTTTGTAATTTTCTGCGATGAGCTCGTTAAAACTGACTGTGTTCAGGTGATTAAATTAAGATTATAAATTCATCGTAAATAATCAACACTTCATTTTATACTCATTAGAAAGTAGGCGTTGAGCTCTTTCTTTTGCAACTCAACCAACATAAATCGGTTCAGGAATCATTTAGAAATCTGTTACTGAACACCTTGTAAGAAACACAGTTGTTGTCGGATTTGGCCTGATTAGTGCGGATCTGTTTCGCAGCACACGTGATTGTCTTTGTAGTTCGCTTAACCTGCATAAATTGGCAGAGCGAGCAGTGAGTGGTCAGTTCATACCTGGTCAGTCATCTGACCAGAGCTGCTCTCTCTCTCTCTTGCTGCGTCACGAAGCAGTGTGAGTGTGTGTCGTGTGTGTTCTCACAACGGCTGACATCTCGCTACATATCGCTGCACTATCTTCTCTTCTTATGTTTTCTCCATTACTTCTTCTTTATTTCTTCCCCTTTAGTTTATATCTTCTTTTCTTATGTTCTCATAACTATTGTAAATAAAACAATAGAAAAACCCATTTGTGACTGGCCTCTATATGTTCCTGGCCTGTGCACGGGAATGCTTGTCTATCCTTTAATACAGTAACTCATCATATTTAGTTAAGTCTTTTGTGCCATCTGTACCCTTGGACAACCACTCGGTTCAGTAACATGGCTACATAGTTTATCGTTGTTATTCTTTAATTACCACACACAAAATTCAAGTGCGTTTTCTTAGTATACTGTACAGCCAGTTTGCAATACGAAATATGGGGGAGAGATGGATATGCGGATAAAATATATTTCCATAACAGACTATTCAAACCAGTGTTGCTTTTCTGCTTTAGAAAGAACTGGAAAGTACCACGTCACGTTCACCAGTTGTAGGGGCGTATTAATGACCTTTTTGTTTCTTTGTGTTATTGGATCTTTGATCATGTTTTGCCCCATTCAGAATCTAATTTTGAAATCTAGGTTTTCTGTTCCGTATGGACTAACATCATTCAAAGCATAGACCCCATGTGAGCCAACGATTTCTCGCAATCCAACGATATTTTCTTTATCTTCAGAGTTGGTTTATCGTCTTTTCCCGATGCAAATGTAAGAGAAAAACGAGAGAGGAAAAGAAAAAAATATAGAGGGGGTGACGACGACGATATTGATAATAGCAGTGGCGTTAGTGAAGACATCAACAGTAATGATACTCAAACATATCTATTTATTGTATTTAAAATAAGATGGATCACTGCAATGCATTACCTCAAATTCAACATCAGAATCAATAACAAACAAGGAAATTAAGGCAATGTGTATACATAATATGATATGATATGATATGATATGATATGATATGATAAGACTTGAACCGAATCTTTCCCGAGGGATGTTGGGAATAACATCAAAATGATTCAACTCAATACATAATATGTGATAGAAAAAAGATGTTTCACAATGCTGTACCCTCACGTGAGGAGCGTTAAAACTGGACCGAACAGTTTTGATGTTTGTTGTGATGCAACCTTTTCTGTCACTTTTATTTAGAATGTTCTTCTGTTCATGCTTGCTCATTTGTTCAGCTATTTGTGTCAGCATCCTTTCACATGCAAGATTGCAATGAAAATAGATTCTCAGTTTCATAGAAGACACTCAGAATATGAAACTTTTATTTTAAAAACAGAGTGAAAAAAAGAAAAATCAACCAGCTAAATAAACACACAAAAAGAAAGACACATGCGAAGTAATTCTGCTGTACCGTGTCTCAAGAATTGGCAAGGTGTTCAGTTTGGTCCAAAGCCTTCGGCACCACTAGTATTCTAGTATTTCTGCATTGGAACGTAAATGGATTGTTTACCAAAATGTGCAATAGTGATTTTGTTTCCTGTGTTCAGTCTTTTGATTTTATATGTATAGTACAAACATTTTTGGAAGATTTTCAGTCTTCTGTGTTTCATGGCTACACAGCTTACTGTAAACCTGCTCTGAAACTGTCAGCACGTGGTAGACGTTCTGGCGGAGTTATGTGCCTATGAGCTGTGTCCGTGTGTCCGATCAACAAACGTCGAGTCCCGTCTTTTTCATGCATTTTTGATTGATAGATTTTTGTTTGGTTTAGATAAAGATATTATGTACATATGTTCCTATGTCCCACCCGAAGGTTCACCTTATTATACACACGTGGATGTTGAGAATGGGACTGGGTTACTAGAAGATTTTTTATATGTGATTTTTGTCTGTTGTGCGATGATGTGCACTTATTTATCTGTGGTGACTTAAACAGTCGAACTTCCTATTTCCCCCCTGATATTAATGAAAATGTGTCTAGTATTAATAATCAGCATTTGAGCGCACCATTAAGTGCTAGCAGAAGTTCTGAAGATCGTGAACTGAGTAATTATGGTAAAATGCTACTTAACATTTGCACTGTTTTAAATGTGTGTATTTTGAACGGTATGTGCAAGGGCGATCATCAATGTCGCTACACTTACATTTCGGACAGCAGCAGCAGCGTAAATGATATAAACATTTTTTTTTATGTCAAATGATCTTTTTGAAAAAAATATATGACAACTGTGAGCTGTACATATCTGACAGATTGGAATCAGACCATATGCCATTGGAATTACATATTAAATTCCCAAAGCATAATCACAACTTCATATATGAAGACAATCATACTTACAGAGAAGTTTGCGTGGAATGCGTGTTTTCAACGATTGTATAAAAAGGGCAGCAACGTGTATGAAAAAGCAGATACATATTAGTAACAACGTTAAAAAGGATGATTACTTTGACAAGGAATGTCACGATAGTAAAAGAAATGTTTGTTAAAGAAATTTTGCCGCAGTTCTCCAGCTGATCGCGATTCCTTCCGAAAAGCTAAACATGAATACAAATATTTGTTGAAGAGAAAAAAGGAACAATTGAACGATACTTTGTTATCCGAATTGCTCCTTTCTATAAATAATCCGAAAGAATCCTGGGACTCCATCCAAAAAATCTCAATAAAGAAAAAACAACCCCAGAATAGCATTAGTGTAGTTATGTGGTTTCTGCATGTTAAACAATTGCTCGAGAAAAGTGAAGACCACAATAATGACGGGTTATCTGTATATGACAACAATGATAATAATGACGAACAATCTGAAAATAATGACAGCAACGATAATTTGAATCGCCCTATTTCAACAGAAGAAGTTGTATTTGTTTTGAGTAAACTGAAGAAAGGTAAAGCTGCAGGACCTGATGGAATCATAGGTGAGATGTTGAAAATGCATGTAAATCTAGTTTAGTTATGGACTTTTGGGTGAAGTTTTTCAGTTCTTTATTTGACAAAGGGATATACCCTGACAGTTGGACAGAATCAATTGTTCTCCCATTATACAAAAAAGGTGACATTAATAATCCTAATGATTTTAGAGGAATCTTCCTGTGCAATGTGTGTAGCAAATTGTATAGTGCAGTTATTAACAAAAGACTACAGGAATGGGTAGAAGAAAATAACATAACAGGTGAATTTCAAGCCGGGTTTAAGCGGAATTACTCAACTGTGGATCATGTGTTTACGTTGATGGCTTGCATACAAAAAACAGTATTGTTTGAACCACAAATTGTATGTTGATTTTATCGATTTCGAAAAAGCCTTTGACTCCATCAACAGAAGTATATTTTGGCCTGTCTTGCTGAAAAGTGGTATTCATGGAAAACTATACAATTGTATTATGAGTATGTATACTGTGTAAAGGCAAGTGTGCGATGTGGTGCTATTTAACAGAATACATAAACTGTACATCTGGTGTCAAACAAGGCGATATTTGTTGTCCAGTTTTGTTTTCTTTATTTATAAATGAGTTGACAGTATAAGTTATAAACTCTGGAAGACACAGTTCCATATTCACAAACGACGATTTGGAAATTTTCATTCTTCTTTTAGTGGATGATGTTGTGTTGATATAAGAAACAGTGATAGGGTTGCAAAATCAATTGAACAGTCTGTGTCGAGCTGCTACTTCTCTTCAGTTGAACGTGAATTTGAATAAAAGTAACATTATTGTATTTAGAAAGGGAGGGTACTTATCGGTAATATATATATATATATATATATATATATATATATATATATATATATATATATATATATATATATATGATAGTCGTGTCTGACTATGACCATCAGAACAGCAGAGGAGGCAACTGTTGTTCCGACTATTTGGGCTAGAATTTGATAAAAGTGGAGAGTGTCTTGCCCAATTTACTTCCCCTCTCTCTCGGCCAAGAGGGTTTTAGGACAGTCGGCGTTGGGATAGTTCCCAAAGGCCAACTAGCCCACAAGGCTGCAACACTAAAAGCCAGTGCAATTTTGCCTCCTAGATTGAGAGTCATAGTCATTCACAAAAGACTAAGATGTAAATGATTTCCCATTGACTGGAGAAACCATTGATAATACAGGTCTCACTTTGTTGTTGGCCCAAATGTAAACTTATGTCAATCTGTGATATAAGCCGAGTGTTGGGCCTTATACATGAATCTGAATGCCCGTAGTAAATGTATACAAGTACGTATTTCTCTACACGTTTAAGTTTTAGTTTTGCAGTAAAAATCCGCAAGCAAAGCAAACAAAAACAAAAACAAAAAACAAAAAAACGCGTGTTACGTGTTACGAAGAAATTATCATCATTACAAAACGAATCCCTGATATTGTTCTTAAACATTTTTGATGTGCAAATACAGCCTGTAATGCAGTACGGATCAGAGTTTTTGGGTTTTGATATTGCCGTTGTACACTGTGAGAAAATTCATTTATTTGCTTTGAAATTTTTTTGTGAGTTTCGCTGCAAACACCTAAAAATATCATTATTGTCTGCTGTTAGATGCATTCAGTACTGGTTAAAATTAACACAGATGGATGAACACAGATTATCTTATAGGGCTTACGAATGTTTTCAGAATTAGATAACAGGGGTAAGATGTGAAAGTGGATTTGATGATGTATGGATCAACGAGGGTGTTGGAGAAGCAAGTCTTTTTATTCGTGTGTTCCGTGAAAGACTAATCGATTGTAGATGGCAAATGTGGAATTTCCACATCGAATATATATATAGAATGATAGATAATTGTCATAGTCTTCCACTTTATTGCATATAGGTAGACATTTAAAGTGTAAAATGACGAAATTTCGATTTGGTTTCTCTGATGGTTTCGTTCATAAATGTCGCTATTGGTGTTTTAACATTGGTAATTTCTATGACCAATGTGTAAAGAACCAACTGAAGAATAAGTCCATTTCATGCTAAATTTTCCAGGATTAAAAGGTATTCGACAGCAGTCTATTCCACAAAAATACTCTGAACAGCCTTTTTATTCAAGCTTATATTGTTAATGTCATCCACGAATGAAACTTTTGTAAGACAGTTTGCTGCATATTTACACAGAGTTTAAATTGCGCAGTGTAAATTTATTATAATCATTCCCCTTGATCTTTTGCATCTGCATTCGTACCCCTTAGCCTTTATGAATAAATCATCTGAATCTGAATCTGAATCTCTCTCTCTTCTCTTCCTGTATGACCTGTGAATGCCTATTTTCATGTACTCTGTTCTCATGTGTGTGTGTGTGTGTGTGTGTGGGGGGGGGGGGGGGGGTGTATTCTGATATGTGTGTGTGTGTGTGTGTGTGTGTGTGTGTGAATCAGAATCAGAATCAGAATCAGAATCAATTTCAATGTCAATTAAACCTGAACAAGGTTAAAAAGACACACATGCAAAGTTACATGAAACCACGCACAAAAAAGCAAAACAAACTAGATAAATATTTAACAAGAGATCGAATCACTCCTGCACGCTATGGCATTTTTTGACAGCAGTTACTGACAAATTTCCCAAACAGTCCCACAAGTTTGTCTTCCAGTATTAGCTGACTGGGTTTAATAATATTTGGAAGGTAGTTTTGATTTTTTTTAAATTGTATTCTAATTTCTTCGTATAATTCGCAGTCATCTAAGAAATGATATTCATCCTCTATTGTTTGACATTGTAAACATAGTCCCCCTTCTTAAACCAAGATTCTGTAATATAATTTCAACGAAATTAATCCATGTTCGCTGTTTTGTTTCCTCTGTAAGCATGTCGTCATACACAATTTTGACATACGAATTTTCTCGTGCCTGTGTTATGTGAAACCAAAATTTTATTACTTGACAAATCACTTTTAAACTTAAGGGGTATTTACGTATTTCACCAAGTATTGCTAAATTTGTGGCTTTTTTGTGGACTCCCAATATTTGTTTTAAAAAGTTTAAATGAACATGCTCATGAGGAAATTTGTTCATGAGACAATGGTTATAATTTGTTAAAGGTAAAAGTAGCATCTGCTTTTTCACAAGTGGGGAACCATATTTCTGCTCCATACGTTAGTATTGGTGAAACGAGACTATCAAATAATTTTGGTATTATATGTATGCTTATGTTTTCATTCTTGAAAGATCTTTTAAGAATATGAGAAGCTTTATTACCTTGTTTTGCCAGATGTTCCGTAGCCTTTTCAAAATTGCCTGATTTGTCAGTGGAATACTATTCCCAGGTATTTATATTGTTCAGTTGTTTCTATAACTTCTGTTCCACATTTAAAAAAAACCCATTTGAGCTCGTGGTTCTGGTCTCGAAAATATGACAACTGTTGTTTTGTCTCTATTGATTTCAATACCCCATTGTTTACAATATAAATGTAACTGGTTTAGTTTCAGCTGTAAGCCATGTTTAGATTTTGAAATAATACTAAGTCATCAGCATATAAAAGACAAGAGATACTTTTGTTTTGAGAATGACAAACTGTTGGCGAATCGGTATCTGGGAGCCAATCAACAATATCATTTATAAATATATTAAATGATGTGGGGCTCAGTGTATTTTCCTGTAGTACTCATCTTCGAACATAGATTGAAGGTGAGAATCCATTTTCATTATGGGTGCAGACTTTTGTGTCTGTATACATACTTTTTAATCAACTTGAAGCACCTACCTCGTATACCTTTTTTTTCTCTTTTTTTTCAGTTTTGTGAATATACCTGCATGTGAAATACTACCAAAAGCTTTTTTGAAGTCTACGAAACATGCGTATAATCTGTTCTATTTTTATGGTGTAATCATCTTTTTTTTCAACACAAAATATGGTCTGTAGCTCTAAAACCTTTTTTTAAATCCAGATATATCATTATCTAAACAAGTGTTATTACAATCCACATTGTTAAAACCGTTTTTCATCCCATTATCAACCATACCAACTTTGTTTCCAATAAGTTCATGTAAGTGTGTAATCCACCTTTAAACTGACAGGAATTGTGCGTTTTGATGCGTTTCCATTGTTTTTAGCTGTTTCAATTCTTTTCACAATGTATTTAGATCATAGGCTAAATTTTTGTTTAGCGAGTCAGCTAGTTTTGATTTATACATTCTCCTTTTTTCTTAATCATTTTATTATAAAGTTTTCTCTTATAAAAGTATTTCGGATGTAGATTTTTGTGTTAAATGGGTACCTGTTTAAAGCATTTAGAATTGACTTCATTTCTTTGCGTTGTACAACACATTCTTTGTCAAACCATTTTTATTATGTCGCCTTAGACTTTTTACTTCTGCATGTAAGACATTTTGTGCTGCGTCTTGCAATATTTGTGTGAATTCATCTATACGGTATTTATAATAGAATCTGAACTGGTACTGTTAGAAAGTTGAGTATTCAAAATATCATTAATATAGTTTAATCGTTTTTTCATTTCTGGCGAAGCTTGGAATTTGGAATTGATGTTTGGAATTTTCATCCCAAGAAAGAAAAAATATCCTTACAGGGGTTGTTAACATGACTAACATCTTCTTCCATAGAAACATGTAATTTATTTCGTAACCTATGGCCAGTTTCTTTGTGGATAGGATGATTGATCTTCAATGACAAGGGGCAGTGATCTGAATAGGGAGTAAGATCATAAACTTTCATTTCAATAACATCTTGTAAAATATTTTGAGAACAGAGAAAGTAATCAACCACACTACTTCCCTTTGGTGTAAAGCACGTATATTGACCTTGTAAATCTCCGAGTGTTCTGCCATTGAGAATGCAAATGTTGGTGTCTATACAAATAGAACTAAGTTTTCTCCCATTCTTGTGGACAGTGCGATCCACTGAGCACCTATATGTGACAGGGTGGAACACATAATCATCAGGTAGTGAATATATTTTGTCATCTCCATCCATCTGGATGAAATCAGGTAATATACCACTCCTAACATTAAAGTTTCCACACAAGATTACATTTCCTTGAGCTGATAAACTGACGAGGTCAGATTCTACTCTATCCTGTGTAAATTTTACCAAATGACGAGTGCGATGGTGGTATGTATAGACCGCCAATGTAAGTGTTTCTATCTTCGGCACGTATCTTTAACCAAACAATGTCACTATTGTTTTGTGGTAAAATTTTAACTAGTTTTCTTATGTCATCCTTAATGAAAATTGATATGCGCCCTGATGCTTTCTGTGCTTTTAAATGTTTTGGTCGACAATAGTGTATTCCGGGTGAAAAGTCTGGTAAGTGTATATCATTTGCTGACTCTCTATCCAGATGAGTTTCCTCTAAAAAACAACAACAAAAAAACAATATCATACTTTGAGAGAATATCAAGAACATTTTTTTCTTCTAGTTTACTTATCTTTTGACCATCAATTGTTTCTTTGAAACCTTTAAGATTCCATGAGACTATCTTTAAAGTATCATGTTTCATTGTTCAAAGACGTACATAAATATCAAATATTTTCCACATTGTTCAGGAAGCTGACGTTAGTACCACTGACCAACATCAGTGTCATTGTATTTGTCGCCATGACTTACATCCCAGGTTTTTTCGGTTGTAATGTGTCATTCGTTGCCATTTTCTGTGGTCATGGTCGTAGCTGATTCCCCTGATCGTCTGCAGTTTGATTAAAAATGAATCTTTGTGGAGCTTGGTAATTATCTGTTGTGCTGTCCTTTCGTAGATATCGGCATGTTGTCGGTGTCGCCTTTCATCTTGCTGATCATTGTGGTGATATCGATGAGCGAATCGTCTGTTTTGTTCATTTGTTTGTTTGTGTGTGTGTGTGTGTGTGTGTGTGTGTGTGTGTGTGTGTGTGTGTGTGTGTGTGTGTGTGTGTGTGTGTGTGTGAGTGGCTGGAGGGCTGAATGTAAATAACAAAAGTAGTAATGCTTATTCCAATACACTCTTGAAATACAATTCGTTTCGTTTCATTTCGTCCCCCACCCTCTCTCTCTCTCTCTTTCTTGATATGCATGTACGTTCGGTTTGTTCCGTGCCATCTGAAGCTTATCAAAACGAAAAGAATATAATAATAACAATAATAAATATCATAACAATCATAATTATCGACAATTCTAACAATATGGTGCAATTCATTGAAAAAATACACATACTTAAAATCATTCGAACTTAAAATGTCAAGAGTAACACGTCAATAATAATAATAAAAGAGAGAGAGAGATAGAGAGAGAGAGACAGAGGGGCGGGGAGGGAGAGAGAAACACTAAAGAAGAAGGGAAGGTGTTATAGTATACCTAAACGACAACGAGGTAATAAAATCAACTATCTCATGATCCCTAAACTGTCACCACAATGATGTGATAATTATGATAAAAAAAAACAACAACAGACGATTTCACACCATTTTACACAGGAAGAAGTGAAACTCTGACGAAATCAAAGCCTACTATGTCCTACTTTGAACGTCCGTTTTTCTAGGCGGGGTACTGCTTACGCTCCATGTAAAATTCAAAGTGAATTAAACGCAATTTCCGCTCCGTCAGCTTATCGGTCTGCCAAATAGCAAAGAAGGGGTAAGGGTGAATCTTTTTGTGTGCAGGAAATCGATGGTGATCAAGTTACTTATTCACACACAGACAAGGGAAACAGGAGTGGTAAAAAAGTTCCCATCGATTCTTCTAACTGCATGCCGGGTGTTCAATAGACAGCGGGCTTGTAGTATTGATTGAGGATTTCAGTCATACTTGCACGCGCATGCGCGAGTGCACAGATACAGAGAGAGACATACGGGCGCACGCTCGTACCCACGCACTTATCCCCTCCACCCCCCACACACCCACATGCACACCACCCATTTTCCTTGTCAAAAAGGCAAGAGAGAGGCTTACACAAGGACATACAAATACAATGACACACGCACATACCATTCACACACACACACACACACACACACACACACACAAGAAGCAAGGCCTTCAAGACTGACTTGTGGTACACACCTTATCAAGTAAGAAAAATCCTTAATATACATGTGTTCTGTATTTAGAAATATAAAATGATAATAATACGCTTCGGGGGGAAAAAAAGAACAAAAAGGAGCATACTAGACGGTTTAAACCAAGCACATTCCATTCGATAATAAGTAGACTTACTCACAGCGCTGCTGCGCGCCTACCAATGATGCTAAAATATTGATATTCAAACGTATGTTCCTTTTGGCGTGATAAAGCGATTACATACTGGAGGTGATGACGCCTTATAAATCATGTTATTTGGGATATATCTCGATCACTTAAAGTCCGCGGGAAAGGAAACATTGCCATCACCTCATGGACATCGCAACATAACCTTTTCCCCAGACTTGCCAGTTAATTCAGTATCCTCATTAAAATGTCAATATGCAGAAAACACGTCGATGGTGTAGTGTCACTGTATGTATTCTGTCCGGAGTTTTATGTGTTTTATGTTATCACTTCAATATCAATCTTTCCAAAGAACTGGGGGTCTTCTAGAAATTATTTCAGAACGTTTGGATATACATTTGACACTTTGAGGAGTCACACTGGTCGAGTTGCTTCCCGTACCCCCCAAATGCTGTTTTGCCTCGCAAAATTGTGGGGCCAACATGATGCTTATAAATGTAACAAGATCTGTCTATCTCTCCAATCCTCAAACAGCAAATGTTTCAAGAATGTGATTTTATGGGGCCGACAGTTTTATAGTGTGCTCTTGTTTGCAATTGATGATTAACTTGTAGACAGTTTTGGGTATCATGATTTCACATTAACATTTGTTTTGTGTATCTGCTGAAAAGAACTTGGTGATGGTATAAGAAGATGGAAGAAATGGTGTCAGGAACGAGCAAGCATGAAACAATAAATAATTTCACATCAAAAATAGTAAAGTCCCAAGCTGCATTATAAGTGTTGAATGAATGAAGGAACATTCTAAATAAATGTGACAGAAAAGGTTGCATCACAACAAACATCAAAATTTTATTTGGTCCCATTTTCATTTTCCTTACACGATGGTAAAGCATTGTGAAACACCTTTTTCTGTCACATTTATGTAGAAAGTTGAATCATTTCGATGTTGTTCCCAGCATCTCTCGGGAAAGATTCGGTTCAAATCTATTCGTCACTGGTGTCTGGTTCGCGCACGTGCAAGCAGCTGTTTCAGAACATATCGTCCCTTCTTAGCAAGACCAAACCAGTTTCGCTACCGTCTGTCTCGGATATGAAGCTCCTTCGAACATGTTTGCAGACATCTTCTGTAACAAAATTTTGACCATTAGAAACAAGTTTCTTTTCAGCCTCAAAGCCACACAATGTGTCTCCACCTTTCTCTGGTACCCCTCTCCTGTTACTGAGGACTGTAAGAAAAACTATTTTGCACACTACTCCAAAAACATGTTAACTAGATCCAATGCCCTCCAAGTTTCTGTTCCAACACTTAGACCCTCTTCTGCCTGTCATTACTCATATCATGAATAATCTCTCATTTCTTGTGTCTTTTCTACTGAATTTAAAACAGCCATACTGAAACCTCAACTGAAGAAACCAAACCTGGACCCCAACGACTTGAAAAATTACAGACCCATCTCTACCTTGCTACACCTCTCCAAACTTCTTGAACAACTCGTGCTCCAACTTTTCTCTCATTTGACCTCTCACTCACTAGTGACTCAGTGATCACCAGTCTGCTTATAGGCCTGGGCACTGCACAGAGACCGTTCTTCTACGCATTGTAAATGATCTGTTGAATTCTCTAGACCAAGACAAAATTTCTGTTCTTCAAACTTTTGGAATTACAAGCACTGCCCTCCCTGTAGACGGAAGTAGATCTGAATCCACTTTTAATTTCGGCGTTCGCCAAGGCTCTGTGCTGGGCCCGGTGCTTTTCATACACTACACCACTCCGCTCACACCTTTCATTGACACTTATTCCATCCGTCATAAAATACATGCTGATGATACTCAATTTAAACATTCTGATTTCCCTCCAAGTTATGAGCATCTTATTCAAACTCTCCAAGACTGTGTCACAGAAGTGAAAAATTGGATGACAGAAAACAAACTGAAACTAAACGATGATAAGACTGAAGCCCTCAGGCTCCTTCCTCCATCAGTAGATGCCACTTCCCTGCCTTCCACTGTCGATCATGGAAACTCTTCTCATTCTCTGATCATGTCCGTGACCTTGGCTTTTTCCTCGATAAAGATCTTTACATGCAGTATCACATCAGCAAAACCTGTCAAGCAGCCTGCTTTGAAATCAGACGAATCAACTCCATACGCCACGACCTCACACTTGACGCAACCAAAACACTAGTTAGTTCGTGCATACTCTCTAGATCAGACTGTTGCAACTCTCTTCTCATAGGTTGTCTGCAAACACTCCTCAGACCACTACAGCCGGTAAAAAACTCCGCCGCCAAACTGATTTATAAAGCAAAAAGATCCGCACACTGCACACCCCTTCTAAAAGAGTTGCACTGCTTACCCATAGAGCAAGGAATCAAATACAAAGCCGCCTGTCTCTGCTACCATGTCATATCTGGCACAACACAGTCATTCCTGTCTCCCAATCAGTGCAGAGCCTCGGTGTCAGTCTTGACCACAGTCTGTCATTTCAGCAACACATTTCAAAAATTTGCAAATCAGCTTATCTTGAATTGCGAAGAATTAGTGCTATTCGCCATTACCTGTCCATGGAAGCAACCAAAACATTAGTCTGTGCGTTTGTTTTGTCTAGGATTGATTACTGCAACTCTGTTCTTGTCGGCACTCCAAAAACTTCACTTGATAAACTTAAAAGAGTTCAGAACACTGCTGCTCGACTTATTTTCAGATCCAACAAATTTGAACACGTTACTCCTCTCTTCCACTCTCTTCACTGGCTACCAGTTTTAAAAAAAGAATTGAATACAAGCTTTTTGCTCCGGCGTTTTCTGCCCTCTCAAGCTCTGGCCCTCGCTACCTCTCTGACCTCCATGAAGTGTACATTTCAACTCGTCACCTTCGTTCTGCTTATGGTACCAGGCTTTTAAAACTCCCTGTTGTTGAAAAGAAGCAACAGGGTCAAAGATCTTTTTCTTTCCAGGCTCCGTCATTGTGGAACAAATTACCAGAAAATTCGCGTCATTCTGTCTCGCTGAAGTCTGTTGAGTCTGCTCTGAAAAATCTTTTCCAACAGCAGTAACAGCGTTTTTGTGTGTGTGTGTGTGTGTGTGTGTGTGTTTTTAAATCTTGGTGTGATCTGGTTTTGGGTGCATGCTTTGTTGTGGAGAGGCTGTTTGTCGTGTGTGATGGGTTGTGTTGGTGGTTGTCCGTACGTTCGTGTGCCTGGGTGCGTGTTGCAGGGATGCGTTTTCTGGAGGGCGTCATAGGTGAGTGGGTAGTTTCCAACGTTCAGTTGCGTGAGTTTTTCACGTGGGGTGGAGGGAGTGTTGATGGGGAGGCGGGGAGTGGGGAATGAAATGTAAAGCGCTTTGAGCAGTATCTCTGGAGAAATGCGCTATATAAATTTCCATTATTATTATTATTATTATTATCATTATTATCATTATTCCTGCACCCCGATACCTCTCTGGCATCTTTCAAATCTATGTACCCTCCCACTCTCTTTGGTCTGCTGCCGATTATAGAACATTCCGCGTCCCAAAATTCAAAAGAGAACAGCGCGGTGGTCGAGCCTGGAACTCCTTGCCTCACCACTTCTGTCACAACCCCTCACTGCCTTCCTTTTAATCTAACCTCAAGACTTTCCTCTTCCAGCAGCATTTCCTCTAGACCCTCTCTCATACATGAAAGTAGTTGGTTGATTGTGT
This sequence comes from Babylonia areolata, assembly GCF_041734735.1. Lineage (NCBI taxonomy): Eukaryota > Metazoa > Mollusca > Gastropoda > Neogastropoda > Buccinidae > Babylonia > Babylonia areolata. The sequence goes on from NC_134877.1 coordinate 10,022,247, forward strand.
GTAACGCTGTATTGTGTGTGCGTCGAATGTATGGGTGGATGGATGCACGCATGCATGTGCGTTGTATGTATGTATGTTTGTTTGTATTGTACGTACGAATTTGTATGCGCATATATATGTTTATTGTGCATGATTGTGAGTTGAGGACTGACTGTGTTTCGTATGCGTGTCTGTGTGGAGGGCGTCAAAGATGCTGATTGTTAACAGATTTGTGTGTAGGTCCGACATTACTTATGTTCCCTGAGAATTGACTGATTAAACCTGGAAGATGAAGATTAATCGGAGTTCTACCATTTGAGAGGGCGCCCCGAAAGAAATATGGTTTGAGTGTGCGCGCCAGCCATCTTAAACGATGCATATCCTGGCTTTCAGAATCCGAAAGAATTTCAGGATGGGTCCGTCCGTATTTTCAACACAAGGGTGGGACCATAACTCTTTCAGGGCGCCCTCTCATAGGGTAGAACTCCAATCAAACTTCAACTTCCAGATAAGTCTAATTTAATCAGTCAATTCTACCCAATGAGAAGGCGCCACCTCTGAATCATGGTTTGAGATTTGAACCTCTGAAAGGCAGTATTACATCACTTCTGTTTCTTAATTTGTGGTAGATTCTTACCATCGCGTATTATGTACACTAAGCCGGACAACGTCACCTTTTTTTTTCTTTTTTTCTTTTTTGTCGCGTGTCAGATCATCAGCTGCGTATGAAAAACTGACATGAAAGGAAGTTCAAGTTTTGTACACTGGCATGGAAGTATGGAATGTGTGTAGTTTGCAGATGAGAAGATATGACTGCTGCAAATTGTAGTACTGTCAAAAACAAAAAAAAACAAAACCAAAAAAAACCAAAAAACAAAAACCAAAAAAACAACAAAAAAACAAAACCAAAAAACAAACAAACAAACAAAAGTAAGACAAAGGGAATTAATTGACAATGATGTGGCAATGGCCGTAAACACTTACACAACTGATGAGCGTCAGACAAAAATTGTCACACAGTGACCAGATCTTGGAAGGGCCTAGAGAAGGAGGGCTGACTGCACTGGCATACTCAGTGGTTATTCATGACGCAAGCCGACATCGTTCATTAAACGGACGCGAGCAAGGAGTCCGCTAGTGTTGCGCTCTGACAGCTGAATAACAGCCACCTGATACGCGAAGACCTGCGAAGCTGTACAGTTTACGTCATGTGCATGTAACCACGGCCGTCACTCTGTTTGGGGCCACTGCACCAGATACACGTAGTATGGAAGGGACTCACGTCCATCACACAGCTACACTCAAAGCAAGGAACCAATAATCGCCCCTACCTCAAAAGGGGGTGAGGTAGAGGGGCAGGTAAAGTATGTGACCAAACATACACAAGAGGAATAAATGACATACATGCATGAGTTGTATGTGTTGGAAAACGAAGGCATAAAGTGTTAAAACCAACTGTAGACATGACCATAAAGTGATAAATATCATATCACCAAATAATATAGCATGGACTAGATGCATAACAGTGTTGACTATACAGAAATAAGGAATGTCTGTCAAATGACCAGATGCATTTGGCTACTTAGGATGGACGAGTTACAGTATCAGTATCAATAGCTCAAGGATGCGTCACTGCGTTCGGTCAAATCCATATGCGCTACACAACATCTGCCAAGCAGATGCCTGATCAGCAGCGTAACCCAACGCACTTAGGCCTTGAGAAAAAAGAAAAGAAAAAGAAAAAAGAATTACGATAATAACAGTAAATGGAAAAAAAAATAATGATAAGTAAGCAAATAAACAAATAAATGTAAAACATGCAGACACACATTCACACAAAAACACACGCACATGCATAACAGACATGCAACAAACATGCAGTTTCACAGATATGAAAGCACAAATACACATAAAAGTACACGAGCCCCAACACACACACACACACACACACACACACACTTGTACAAGCGCACACACATACGTCCATATCCCCCACCCCCAACCACACACACATACATACAAATATGCACACCCGCACGTTCCAATATTCCGTTGCTCCCACAGTATAGACATGCATATACACATATACCTCATCCTCTACACTACACACACACACGCACGTTCGCACGCACGTGCACAGAGCTCTCCTGTCACATGTGTACACTCACACACTCGCGCACGCACACACGCACACCGCAAGAGGGATGGGAAAAGATCTCTGATCTCTGAGCGTGTTGCTCAGTCTATTGTATTTGGAAGCCCACAGAGACTCTGTTCCGTTTTGAAGAAATTTGCGCATTGTTGGTTTGGAAATGATGCTGATATTCGTTTGATTTGCAAAGCATCGTGCTCTACCTTTCATGCTGGACTTACGGCCGCTCCATCTCTCTACCTTTATTTCTTTTAGGCGATCGATGGTGTGGTGGCCTTGTACCTGTTCTTTTTGGTATTCTTTGACTTTTCTGAGGATTTCCGATTTTCCTAGATGTAGGCCGCTCGTTGTTGCTGCGTTACCAGCAAGTCTGTCAGCTCGCTCATTTCCCTTAACACCTGCATGTCCCGGGCAGTATGACCATGTAAATTTTTGAATTTGGAAGTTGAGCATTGCCTCATGCCACTCCGGGCTTCCCATTCCACTTTAGTTTTTGCATGAGGTTCATGGCATGTTTGTTTCCAGGCATATGGATAGATGATAGCCACAGGAAAGCATGTGTCAGCTTCAGCTTCCATCGTTGACGAGTTACACATCAATGTAGCCTTCATGTGCAAAGGAATTGGAAAGTAGGTACAATTTCTGCATAACACTGTCAGAAAAGTAACTGAACACTGTCAGAAAGGTAAGTGGACACAGCATGCATTAGCTACAGTGAGAAATCTGTTTCTACTGTGTCTGTGGTCAGGAGTAGAGGGGTGGGGTATCAGTAACGCAATTGCCGGAAAATTGTGCTGGCCGGGCCGTCAAGATGGGGAGACTGAGTAACGCTAACGCCAGGAAAACATGACAGGTCGCACGGCGATGGTGTGTGCCGTCAGTTCAGTGAAGGACAGGACTTGGTTGAAAACGTCATTGAATAATCATTGTAACATGCAAAGCGTAGTGTGGTTCGGTTTGCCGTACCGCGGCATTCCAGTGTTAATAAGAATCATCATGTCACCAACAAGGACGCTTGTCCACTTCGTCCTGCTGTGGGCCTAAGTAAAAATTGAGCAGAGCAAGTTGTACTGCAAGTAAGCAATCCTGTTGATGCAAGAGGCTGTTAATAAGGCTTACTATCATAGTAATAAACTACTTCAGCTTCTTCTTCTTCCTTCGTGGGCTGCAAAATCCCATGTTCACTCGTATGCACACGAGTGGGCTTTTACGTGTATGACCGTTTTAAACCCCGCCATGTAGGCAGCCATACTCCGTTTTCGGGGGTGTGCATGCTGGGTATATTCTTGTTTCCATAACCCACCGAACGCTGACATTGATTAAGGGATCTTTAACGTGCGTATCTGATCTTTTGCTTTGCGTATACACACGAAGGGGGTTCAGGCACTAGCAGGTCTGCACATATGTTGACCTGGTAGATCGAAAAAATCTCCACCCTTTACCCACCAGGCGCCGTTAACCAGATTCAAACCCGGGACCTTCAGATTGAAATAAACAAGGGGAGAGAGTACAGCACTGACTCAGACATGATGCAGAAAAATATACACCCACTCAACCAGGATCCAAATACGCATTCAATGAGCCAAGATAGAAACTCATCCAGGCATTTGTGAAGACAAACATGCTGACCAAAGAGTGTTGATGACTCAGCAACCCAACAGTATCGGTACACATGGGGCGGCTCTGATTTTGCTGACGGCCATAAAAATAGCTGCAGGCCACACAGTGTCCAATGGCCTGTGTGAAGAAAGGCTGCAAGGTCCAGGATGTTATCACACATGTTAGTGGACACACTGGTAAGGCTTTTAACGCCATCAGCGGGAAGGTAATATTGTTAGAGTGCAGCATATTTTTATGTGAATGGTACGTGACAATGGTACTTACTGTAGTGGGCCAATCGTCCACATACCACACAAGAAAATGGTGTGAAAAGCGTGCGGGGAAAGCTTGACAGATTGTTGTGCATGTGCTGTACTGTTTTTCTTGTTATTGCCCAACTCCCATAAAATTATGGCGTGTTGTAACCCCCACACAGATGACATAACATACAGGGAGCAATGAGGGAAGCAGTGTGGGATATGCTTAGGGGCTGATCTCTGTCATTCAGTACTGGACACATACAACCCAATGCACAGTACATACTTCTGTGGGTGACGCTGCTGCCACAGATACTGATAATTCATGGAACGATGCCTACTCTTTTAAGGCAGAGCAGAAACTCAGTAAGCAGATACAGTTCCAATGGTGGCTGCCACAGGTACTGATAATTCATGGAACGATGCCTGTTCTGTTAAGGCTGGCAGAATCTCAGTCAGCAGATAACATAGCAGTGGTGGCACCCAGACTGAACAGCGACTACAGAACACAAACGACTGACATGAGAAGGATAGCGTAAAAATCACGATACTTGTACAGGAGTCTCTTATGAGTCCAGACGTCCTCAAGTCATAGCGAACTTAATTTCTGTTCATACAGTATGGGGTTGGTGTCCTAATGAAGGTAAACATGATAATAAAACCAGCAATGAATTGTGGGGAGCTCAAAAGTAGTAAGGTTGCTGTATTATACTTACCAGTTCAGTTAAGCAACACAACTGATTTATTAAAACAAAATGGGACATGTTGAAAGTTTGAGACTGCAGGCTGAAAACGAGACAAAGACTGGCTGTTGCGACAAGCACACGCCCAAGGAGCATAGACACACCACTGGCAAAAAGAGTGTTGATTCGTATATGAATATATCCATGACACACGGGATTGCAATGATTGCAAGGCCTTTGAACATAGAAATGAAACAGATTTGGAGGCATGTAATAGTCCCTGCCATGCCAATGAGATAACTTTCTATTTATGTATTTATTTATATATTATTCATTGATTTAACATTATTATTATTATTATTATTATTATTATTATTATTATTATCATCATCATCATCAATCTTCTTCTTCTTCTTATTATATATTATCATTGTTATCATTTGATGACCTAATCCTCTTGGTGGTATTTGTGGCCATAATTTGATAAGAACAAATGACTGAAGAATTCATGGAATGGAATGAAGGGCAGGGACTCCACATCAAGGATGTACACGTCAAAAACAGAAACTAATCACAACGAAATCAGAGTTCACTGAATGGCCCCGGGGCTGCTCATCATGAGCACGAAAATAAAAATCCTAATATGATAAGGAAGTCAGAGTTCACTGAATCGACTCATGACAGGGGCTGTAAAAGACATAATCCGTATATAATAACAAAAAATTCATAGTCCACTGAATGGACTCATGGGCTGTACATCATGGAAGTAAAAATCCTGATCATAGGCTGACAACAAACAAGAGGGAAAACGTTGCGTAATCATAGCCACGCGGACGTCTCAGTTTGACGCTGAGTCTCGCTAGAGTACGGTGTGGCTTCGCTGTGATTGAATAATGTAAGGCCCGGACTATGTGACGGTGTAGAATGGCCGTGATTGAATAATGTAAGGCCCGGACTATGTGACGGTGTAGAATGGCTGTGATTGAATAATGTAAGGCCCGGACTATGTGACGGTGATTGAATAATGTAAGGCCCGGACTATGTGACGGTGTAGAATGGCTGTGGTTGAATAATGTAAGGCCCGGACTATGTGACGGTGTAGAATGGCTGTGGTTGAATAATGTAAGGCCCGGACTATGTGACGGTGTAGAATGGCTGTGATTGAATAATGTAAGGCCCGGCCCTCACATGGCTTGTCATAGTGTTTAGCCAGAGCTGATTCGACCAGTACAGCCAGCACAGTTCCGTGCTTGTTCAGACTCCTCTGTCTTGGTCATCTCTATGTTGCCCCCTGTGAGGGGGTGGGGTGTGGGGGTATGAACTAGATGTTGTGCTATGCCTTCACATTGTCAGTGTGATTGCAGCGTCAAGAGGCCATGGAAAGTTGTAGCTTATCCGTGTGGTGTGTCCCACATCATTGATATCAGACATACATAAAGCTTGTAATATGCTTGAGGCACATAGATTCTGTACACATCACATGGAGCTCATTACAAATGGCAAATTATCATACCTCTGACAATGCAGGCGCTCCCATCAGCCAATGGGGTCAGTGTGCAGACGGTCAGTTGTACACCTGAAG